>NC_140993.1:151646654-151936654 GCF_052327205.1 Somniosus microcephalus | reverse complement strand
GAGAGAGAGAGGGAGGGGGTGAGAGAGAGAGAGAGGGAGGGGGTGAGAGAGAGAGGGAGGGGGTGAGAGAGAGAGAGAGAGAGAGAGAGAGAGGGAGGGGGTGAGAGAGAGAGAGGGAGGGGGAGAGAGAGAGAGAGGGAGGGAGGGGGTGAGAGAGGGAGGGGGTGAGAGAGAGAGGGAGGGGGTGAGAGAGAGAGAGAGAGAGGGAGGGGGTGAGAGAGAGAGAGAGAGAGGGAGGGGGTGAGGGAGAGAGAGAGAGAGGGAGGGGGGGAGGGAGAGGGGGAGGGGGCGAGAGGGAGGGAGGGGGAGGGGGCGATAGAGGGGGTGAGGGGGCGAGAGGGAGGGGAGGGGGCGAGAGGGAGGGGGAGGGGGCGAGAGGGAGGGAGTCTGAGGGGGTGAGAGAGAGAGAGAGGGAGGGAGTCTGAGGGGGTGAGAGAGAGAGAGAGGGAGTCTGAGGGGGTGAGAGAGAGGGAGTCTGAGGGGGTGAGAGGGAGTCTGAGGGGGAATTGGGGGGAATCTGAGGGGGTGAGATGTAGAATCTGCGGGGGAGAGAGAGAGAGAGAATCTGCGGGGGGGGGGGAGAGAGAGAGAGCGAGCGGCAATAGGAGAGGGTGAGAGAGAGGGAATCTGAGGGGGTGAGTTACTTACCCATTGGTAAAGTTGAGTTTCAGGCACTTTTTTCCAGTTGTGCAAAGGAGCATAGTAATCATACCAACGGTGCTCTTCAGTTATAGCTATGTTACAGTTAGAAACAAGTATTATATGCACTATTGCTGCTGTTGTGAGAGCTCAGATTCCATTCAGATGCCCATGAGGAGTCAATTTGAAGAAGAATTTGATCCAAGATTGATCTAAATTTGTGTGTTTAGAATTTCTTTTGCAAATGTCAGTTGATTGTGGTGTTGCATGAGTTAAGATCAAATGTAGTGTTCAGGTGAAACAGGGTTAGAGGGTGAGAGATAAATGAACCAGGGATGGACTTGATTTTAAAGTCTTGCATTCTGTCATTATTTTGATATTTACATTATAAATTCCTATGTCAATGGAAAGTGTCTATGTAAACTTGTCGTGCTGTAATTAAACTCTCCCATCATTGGCATTGGAACACCTTAACCAACAGGAGCATGCAATTACAACTTCACAAGTTTACATAGGCAGTTTCCATTATAAATGTGGACATGTTTGTGATGGGGACGATTGACAGGAAGTATGTGCAGACACAAGATATTTCATATACTAATAGAATATTCATAACATCAACATTTGTATTTTGTATTGAATTTTGGTTTGTGTCCTTTAATGCTTTTTACAATATACCTTTTTTGACTGTTGAGCTTCTTATGGACACTTAAGTGAATGGCTAAATTTAACATGCCCTCAATGACGTATGCTGTCAGCCATCTTATAGTCAAAAATACAGTGTGGTTTATATATTAGTCCTAGCAAGCAGTGCTTGGAAGTGTACATATAATCCATAATACATTTTGTAAAAGTTGACTTTCTGATAAGTTTTTTTTGAATTGTGGATAGGCTTGAGGTGAGGGCCACAGAAATGGATTTCTTAAAAAAAAATCAATGCAGTCAGCAGAAAGAGGGAAGAGATTATGACAGGGGTTTAGTACATGTATTCTGGGATAGAATTTTGAATTGGCTTTTTGCTCTTATTTTATCACCTGACAAATCAAAAATGATCTTATTTCTTAATATACCCAATCCACTTAAGATCGATAAAAGATAAGTCCTTGTTTTAAAAAAAAACTTACCTGTATACTGTTGCAATCTATTAATTTTTAATGAAGTTTGATCTGCAGTGAGATCAAATTTCTGATGGGGCAAAACTAGTGTTTTGCCCTTGCCAAGAGTCCACTGCATGTTTAAACTAGTTAACATTTCCAATTGAAAACAGGACATTGAGCCACCAATTGGATTTGACCTACAGTATAATAAAATAGTGGCCCCCAGAAATTTGGGTCGGAGGCTTCCCGCGGGTGCAAGCCTCCGACCTGCACTTACCTAGCGCACCGGCCGTTGTGCTGTGGGCCCGCGTGGGATTCCGATCCTGGGCTTCCTCCAACTGCCGGCGCGCAGTGCTTGCGTATCCCAGGGGCGCAGTTAGTTCGAAGCATCCCCTGGGATCACGTGGGCCATGGAGAGCCAATGGTAGCAGGGAATCTGTATTCATAGATTTGACAGGAAGACCTGTCAAATCTATGAATACAATTCAGCCCAAAAATTACAAACTTCAAATAAATTTAAAAAAATCACATTTTTAAAATAACTATCAATTGCATAAAATAACTCTTTTAAACAATAATTTAAATGTTTGAAAAAATAATTACAGTTTCTAACAGGGCTAAAAATAAACTTACCTTTCTTTAAAGTATTTAAAAATAATAAACCTGTGGAAAAAATGTTTTAATTTAACTTAATTCACCACTTACCTTGTTAAAAGCAGGCCTTGCGACTGCTTTTTACACGCGTAGCTCCTGGAGACTTACCCTCCCGGAGAAACCTGCAATAAAAAAGGAAGTTCCAGGCGTACGCGCTGCCTCTCCGGCGCACGCGTTCGACCTGTTGAACCCCTTCCTTTAAGGGAACGGAAGTTCCGGTTTCCCGCGCATGCGCAGTGCATGCACGAAACCAGCACTTTCGTTGGGCCTACGCGTGAGTACCCAGCGCGTACTCACCCGTGGGGACCCGAAGTTCTGGCCCATCGTTTGAACATTGCATTTTTCCTGTTTTCCATTGTCTAATTCTTTATCCCTGTCTTTCTGTTTCCATTGTATACCTTTCACATTCTTTCTTTCTGTCTTCCCCTCTCTATCTCTCTTTTTTATTTGTTTATGGGATGTGGGCGTCGCTGGCAAGGCCAGCATTTATTGTCCATCCCAAGGTGCCCTTGAGAAGTTGGTGGTGAGCTGCCGCCTTGAACCGCTGCAGTCCGTGTGGTGAAGGTACTCCCACAGTGCAGTTAGGCAGGGAGTTCCAGGATTTGACCCAGTGACGATGAAGGATCGGCGATATACTTCTAAGTCAGGATGGTGTGTGACTTGGAAGGGACTTGGAGGTGGTGGTGTTCCCATGCGCCTGCTGCCCTTGTCCTTCTAGGTGGAAGAGGTCGCGGGTTTGGGAGGTGCTGCCGAAGAAGCCTTAGCGAGTTGCTGCAGTGCATCTTGTAGATGGTACACACTGCAGCCACAGTACGCCGGTGGTGGAGGGAGTGAATGATTAAGGTGGTGGATGGGGTGCCAATCAAGTGGGCTGCTTTGTCCTGGGTGGTGTTGAGCTGCTTGAGTGTTGTTGGAGCTGCACTCATCCAGGCAAGTGGGAGAGTATTACATCACACTCCTTCCTTGTGCCTTGTAGATGGTGGAAAGGCTTTGGGGAGCCAGGAGGTGAGATACTTGCCGCAGAATACCTATCCTCTGACCTGCTCTTGTTGCCACAGTATTTATGTGGCTGGTCCAGTTAAGTTTCTGGTCAATGGTGACCCCCAGGATGTTGATGGTGGGGATTTGGCGATGGTAATGCTGTTTTTTAAAAATGTCTGTGTATCTCTCTTTAGTCCAGATTATCCCCTACTGGTGCAGTTTAATGGCTTGTGGCTGATTTTAGACAGATTCAAATAGAAGTGTGGTACTTGTACCCATATTTCCTGGATTAGCTTATAGCTTTGTTTCAGGTACAAATTTGGATGAGTCTAGGAAGCACACTATTGGTGGGAGTGGAAAATTGGCTGTAAGTGAAATTGAAAGGCATGGGGACAGCTAAAGGGGCATGTGAAAATAGGGTGACAAAATTTCTGATAGCTGTTGGTGATTCTTGAAAGGCATTTTGACTCATTCAATAACCTTTGCGGCGAAGAGATCAAAGTTTGCAGATGATACAAAGTTGGGAGGGAAAGTAGTGAGTGAGGAGGACATAAAAAAACCTGCAAAGTGACATAGACAGGCTAAGTAAGTGGGCAGAGATTTGGCAGATGGAATACAATACTGGAAAGTGTGAGGTTATGCACTTTGGCAGGAAAAATCATAGAGCAAGTTATTATCTTAATGGCAAGAAACTGGAAAGTACTGTAGTACAAAGGGATCTGGGGGTCCTGGTGCACGAAACTCAAAAAGTTAGTATGCAGGTGCAGCAAGTGATCAAGAAGGCCAATGGAATGTTGGCTTTTATTGCTAGGGGGATAGAATATAAAAACAGGGAGGTATTGCTGCAGTTATACAAGGTATTGGTGAGACCGCACCTGGAATACTGCATACAGTTTTGGTGTCCATACTTGAGAAAAGACATACTTGCTCTCGAATCAGTACAAAGAAGGTTCACTCGGTTAATCCCGGGGATGAGGGGATGGACATATGAGGAGAGGTTGAGTAGATTGGGACTCTACTCATTGGAGTTCAGAAGAATGAGAGGCGATCTTATTGAAACATATAAGATTGTGAAGGGGCTTGATCGGGTGGATGCGGTGAGGATGTTCCCAATGATGGGTGAAACTAGAACTAGGGGGCATAATCTTAAAATAAGGGGCTGCTCTTTCAAAACTGAGATGAGGAGAAACTTCTTCACTCAGAGGGTGGTAGGTTTGTGGAATTTGCTGCCCCAGAAAGCTGTGGAAGCTACATCATTAAATAAATTTAAAACAGAAATAGATAGTTTCCTAGAAGTTAAGGGAATTAAGGGTTACGGGGAGCAGGCAGGAAATTGGACATGAGTCTAGGTTCGGAATGGTCATGGCCCTGTGGGTAGTGGAGTGGGCCCAGGGGCCGTGTAGCCTGGTTCTGCTCCTACTGTGTTCTAATTCTGTGTTAGATTTCAGGAGATGGTTTTATTCCTGTTCCTGGCTGGGGTGGAGATCGCCTTTACAGAAGGTAAGTACTGTAGAAAATATAGGGACAGAGTGATCTAAAGGAAGAGTTTCGATCGCCTAGATGGGTCGGAGAGGAATTTCCCAGATTTTTTCTCCCAAATTAGCTATTGGGTTTTTTAATCTGGTTTTTTGCCTCTCCTGGGAGATCACATGGGTTTGGGTGGGGTGGAGAGTGATAGTAGATTTGAGGTTAGGATCAGATCAGCCATGATCTTATTGAATGGTGGAGCAGGCTCGAGGGGCCGATTGGCCTACTCCTGCTCCTATTTCTTATGTTCCAACAAATGAATGAAAGGAAAAGCAGGATGCAGGAATAAATCTGCAGGCAAATATCAGAGCATTCTGCATTTGACCCTATGTTTAGTGCCCGCTGAAGTGAAGGTGGTGCAGCAGGAGCTAGTTGCTAGGACAATAATCCTTTGACATAAGAACATAAGAAATAGGAGCAGGAGTAGGCCAATCGGCCCCTCGAGCCTGCTCCGCCATTCAATAAGATCATGGCTGATCTGATCCTAACCGCCAATCTACTATCACAGAACCATCTCCTGAATCTAACAGAATTAGACACACGAAATAGGAGCAGGATCAGGCTACACGGCCCCTGGGCCCGCTCCGCTACCCACAGGGCCATGACCGATCCGAACCTAGACTCATGTCCAAATTCCTGCCCGCTCCCCGTAACCTTTAATTCCCTTTACTTCTAGGAAACTGTCTATTTCTGTTTTAAATTTATGTAATGATGTAGCTTCTACAGCTTTTTGGGGCAGCATATTCCATGGACCTACCACCCTCTGAGTGAAGTAGTTCCTCCTCATCTCAGTTTTGAAAGAGCAGCCCCTTATTCTAAGACTATGCCCCCTAGTTCTAGTTTCACCCATCATCAGGAACATCCTCCCCGCATCCACCCGATCCAACCCCTTCACAATCTTATATGTTTCAATAAGATCGCCTCTCATTCTTCTGAACTCCAATGAGTAGAGTCCCAATCTACTCAACCTCTCCTCATATGTCCATCCCCTCATCCCCGGGATTAACCGAGTAAACCTTCTTTGTACTGACTCGAGAGCAAGTATGTCTTTTCTTAAGTATGGACACCAAAACTGTATGCTGTATTCCAGGTGCGGTCTCACCAATACCTTGTACAACTGAAGCAATACCTCCCTATTTTTATATTCTATCCCCCTAGGAATGAAAGCCAACATTCCATTGGCCTTCTTAATCACTTGCTGCACCTGCATACTAGCCTTTTGAGTTTCGTGCACCAGGACCCCCAGATCCCTTTGTACTTCAGTACTTTCCAGTTTCTTGCCATGAAGATAATAACTTGCTCTACGATTTTTCCTGCCAAAGTGCATAACCTCACACTTTCCAGTACTGTATTCCATCTGCCAAATCTCTGCCCACTTACTTAGCCTGTCTATGTCCCCTTGCAGGTTTTTTATGTCCTCCTCACTCACTACTTTCCCTCCCATCTTCGTATCATCTGCAAACTTTGATATGTTACACTCGGTCCCCTCCTCCAAATCGTTAATATAGATTGTAAAGAGTTGGGGACCCAGCACTGACCCCTGCGGAACACCACTAGTTACTGATTGCCAGTCTGAGAATGAACCATTTATCCCAACTCTCTGCCTTCTGTTAGATAGCCAATCCTCTATCCATGCCAGAATATTACCCCCAATCCCGTGATTTTTTTATCTTAAGCAATAATCTTCTGTGTGGCACCTTGTCAAATGCCTTTTGGAAGTCTAAATACACTACGTCCACTGGTTCCCCTTTATCCACCCTATATGTTACTTCCTCAAAGAACTCCAGCAAGTTTGTCAAACATGACTTCCCCTTCATAAAACCATACTGACTTTGTCCTATTAAATTATGATTATCCAAATGCCCTGTTACTGTCTCCTTAATAATGGACTCCAATATTTTACCACCACAGATGTTAGGCTAACCGGTCTATAGTTTCCAGCCTTCTGTCTACTGCCCTTTTTAAATAAGGGCGTTACATTAGCAGTTTTCCAGTCTGCCGGGACCTTTGCTGAGTCCAGGGAGTTTTGGAAAATTATTACCAATGCGTCCACAATCCCTACCGCCACTTCCCTCAAGACCCTAGGATGTAAGCCATCAGGTCCAGGTGATTTATCCGCCTTGCGTCCCATTATTTTACCGAGTACCACTTCCTTAGTGATTTTGATCGTGTTTAGCTCCTCCCCCCCCCTTTAGCCCCCTGTTTGTCCAGTGTTGGGATATTCTTAGTGTCCTCTACTGTAAAGACTGATACAAAATATTCATTCAGTGTTTTTGCCATCTCCATATTTCCCACCATTAATTTCCCGGTCTCATCCTCTAAGGGACCAACATTTACTTTAGCCACCCTTTTTCTTTTTATATAACTATAAAAACTCTTACTATCTGTTTTTATATTTTTTGCTAATTTACTTTCATAATCTATCTTCCCTTAATCAATCTTTTTGTTATTTTTTGCTGTCTTTTAAAGTTTTCCCAATCCTCTATCCTCCCACTAGATTTGGCTACATTATATGCCCTTGTTTTTAGTCGAATACTATCCTTAATTTCTTTACTTAGCCACGGATGGCTGTCTTCTTTTACACCCTTTTCTTCTCAGTGGAATATATTTTTTTTGGAAGTTGTAAAATAACTCCTTAAATGTACACCACTGATCATGTATCGTCTTACCCTTTAATCTATTTTCCCAATCCACTCTACTCAATTCCGCTCTGACACCTTCATAGTCTCCTTTATTCAAGCTTAGCATGCTTGTTTGAGATCCAACCTTCTCACCCTCTAATTGAATATGGAATTCAACCATGTTATGGTCACTCATTCCAAGGGGATCCTTTACTAGGACATTTTTAATTAATCCTGTCTCGTTACACAGGACCAGATCTAAGGTTGCTTGCCCCCTGGTCGGTTCAGTTACATACTGCTCAAGAAACCCATCCCTAATACACTCAATGAACTCATCCTCAAGGCTGCTCTGCCCAATTTGATTTGTCCAATTAATATGATCGTTAAAATCCCCCATAATTATAGATGCTCCCTTATTACAAGCCTCAACTATTTCCTGATTGATACTCCGTCCAACAGAGTTGCAACTGTTCGGAGGTCTATAGACTACGCCCACTAGTGTTTTTTTCCCCTTATTATTCCTTACCTCCACCCAAACTGTTTCATTATCCTGATCTTTTGACCCAATATCATTTCTCTGTATTACAGTGATTCCTTCCTTTATTAACATAGCCACCCCACCTCCCCTTCCTACCTGCCTGTCCTTCCTGATCGTTAAATATCCTGGTATGTTTAATTCCCAGGCATTGTCACCCTGCAGCCATGTTTCTGTAATGGCCACAAGATCATACCCATATGTAGTTATTTGTGCCATTAACTCGTCTATTTTGTTACGAATGCTACGTGCATTCAGATAGAGAACTTTCAAATATGTTTTGTGACACTTAGTTCCTGCTTTTGCCCTTTTTGTTACTTTACCTTTTACTCCATACCTTCTGCCCCTTCCTGACACGCTCTGGTTTTTAATTTCCCCACTGCTACCTAAGTCTATGACCTTCTCTGTTGTCATTTTTATTATTTGCTCTCTAGGAACCTCCCCCCCACTAGTTAGTTTAACGCCCTCTCTACAGCCCTAGTTATATGATCCACCAGGACTCTAGTCCCAGCACTGGCCAAGTGAAGCCCGTCCCAACGGAACAGCTCCCTCCTGCCCCAGTACTGGTGCCAGTGTCCCAGGAAGCAAAACCCATTTCTCCCACACCAGTCTTTGAGCCACGCATTTAACTCTCTAATTTTATTTGTCCCAGCCAAATTCGCTCGTTGCTCAGGTAATAATCCAGAGATTATTACCCTTGAGGTTCTGTTTTTTAATTTGACCCCCAGCTGCTCATACTCCTTTAACAGAACCGGCTTCCTAGTCCTATCTACGTCGTTTGTACCAACATGGACCACGACAACTGGATCCACCCCCTCCCACTGCAAGTTTCTTTCCAGCCCAGAGGAGATGTCCTTAACCCTGGCATCGGGTAGGCAACACAGCCTTCGGGACTCTCGCTCTTGGCTGCAGAGAACTCCATCTATCCCCCTAATAAAATTATCCCCTACCACTACAACATTTCTATTTACTCCCCCCTCTTGAATGGCCCCCTGTTCCATGGTGCTGTGGCCAGGTTGCTCATCCTCCCTGCAGTCCCTGCTCCTGTCCCCACAGGGAGTAAGAACCTCGAACCTGTTGGACAAGAGCAAGGGCTGCGGCTCCTCCAGCTCTACCTCCTGGATCCCCGTACCTGTCTCACTCGTAGTCACACCGTCCTGTCCCTGACCATGGGCTACATCTGAATTAATTAACTCCATAGGTGTGACCACCTCCTGATACAGAGTCCAGGTACTTCTCCCCCTCCCTGATGTGTCGCAGTGTCTGAAGCTCAGACTCCAGCTCATCAACACGGAGCTGGAGTTCCTGTAGCAGCAGACACTTGTCACAGACGTAATCACCATGAGCCTCAATGGGGTTCACCGGCTCCCACATCTCGCAACAGTAACACATCACCTGCTCCATTCCATGTAATTAATTAAAAATTTTTTTGTTAGTTATGGACACCCTCTGCCCGATTTTAGATGCTAGTATCCCCTTTAATTAATTGGATTTAAATTTAAATCAATCCCTCTAGTTACACCAGTTAAATGGTTTACCAACAGTCACTCTGCATCAGAAAGGCCTTATTAACTACAACCCACAGAGTTAAAGTTTGAAAAGAGCACCTAACACCCCACTTACCCTAACTCACAGCACTCTTTGATGGCTCGCACTAGGACTGGTCTTTTTATACTGTTTGTTTGTTTACAGCCAAATGAGTCACCCCTGCTGATTGGTTAGAAAACTGGTTTCCACTGCCTGCTGTGCCAATTTACTCCTACTGCAGTGTAACCTTGTTTTACTCTTAAACCAACAGAATCCCAAATATTTAACTTTTCCCCTTTACTTAAACTGCTTAAAGTAATCTTATCAAGAATGATTTGAAGAGAAATAACAATTAAAGAACTCTCACTCTTACCCAAACTCACAGAACTCTTTGATGTCTCGCACTTACCCTTTAACTAATTAATTAAAATTAAATGAATCCCACCAATTTCACTACAGTTATTAAATGATATATTTAAGGGCCCTGGTTTACAAACTGTCCCCGCTACACCACAGCAACCTTAAAAACTATAAACCACAGACTTAAAGTTTTAAAACGAGAGAAATACTCCAACCAATCACCTACCTGTTTTGTGGTGATGTCACACCTTGAATACTTTTTCCCTCTCTCCTTGCCTGAGATTGGAGATTGGTGAGGCCTACCTGAGCCTCTGGGGCCTCTTGTTGGCGCTGCTCCGCCGCTGCCGATGCCGCACTGAGGCCTACCTGAGCCTCTGGGGCTCTTGTAGTCGCTCTGCCGCGCTGCTCCGCCGCTGCCGATGCCGCATCATCCCATAGATCAGAATTGAAACATGCCTACAAGGTGGTAGAGCCAAGTTTCAGGCCATAGCTGACAGTTACTGTTGCTGCATGGTACCTAGAAGTGTCCTTGAAGCAGATGGCACATCTCTCTCTGCTGACCCAGACCCTGGTCATTGCAGGCAGGTGTCCCAGGGCCTACCTAAATGGTTGGTGGCATCTTGGGTACAGCCAACAAGATATGCTAGCTGTTGATCATGCTGGCATGCCCGCTTTTACGTAGTGCCACTGAAAGTATGACATCCTGTGACTGAGATGCTTCTGTGGAAGTATCCGACAGAGTGAGTCAGTGTTGCATTTAAAAAAAAATCTCACTCTAGGTTATTTTGGCTTTTGTATCGTATATCACTGTGAGCATTGAGTCTTAACTCCCCACATCTTAGAATGTCCATCTTTGCTTTGAGATCGAAGTAAACCTTTACTAATGCACCTGGGGAAATGAACAACAAATCCTGTTTGGTACAAAAAGAAAATACTGCAGATGCTGGAAATCTGAAATAAAAACCTTTTTGGTAATTGCCGTTAGGTACTGGCCTATCTTGCGCCTCAATAAGGTTCCACTTTAGTCTTCAAAAGACTTTTTTTTAGCTTAAGGCTATTGAGTTAATTTATTAATCAATAAATGAATCATCTAACAATGATATAATGCAGTTATATATTTACAAGTAGAAAGTCTTTTTTTCTGATTCCATGAGCAGTCAAAATAATAGATTTAATTCGAAGAACTAAACTAATCCTTTGTAAATGAAACACAATGTTCCTTTCTTCTCGCAGGATATTAACCTGTTCTGAGATTTTCAAACAGACTCTTGGCTTCTCTGATTCTGTTGTCAACTTAGAGTCATAGGGGGAAAAATTTGGTTGCTTTGTGCCTGTCGCGAAATTGACCAGACATTTTGCGGCGGCGCTAAACACTACCACCACGATCTCCTGCGCCCACAGATTGTGACATCAGTCGAGCGTGCAATGCCCCGGTAGCGCCCGGGACCGGATATTGAGTGGTGCCCCCTGCCTTACCACCTGCCGCTAGCAATGACAGGTTGAGGGGAGTGTTTTGCAGTCGGGAAGGGACTGGGGAGCGCTATTTAAAGGCGACCGCTTCCTGCCTTTTTTTGTCGGCGACATTTTTGCACCACGCATTTTGAGCGAGAGAGAGACTTCTGGAGAGATTCAACACTGTGTGAAGGAGTTTTGGGTACTGAGCAGCACTTTGCAGGTTCATTTTGATTTGACCTTCCTTGCATTGATTTGGAAGAGACTATGGTGGCTGCAGTCTGAGCTCTTTCCCTGGGCCTCCCCATTGTTCTTTTCAGCAGAATTGATGTACAGGTCTCTCCAGGCCGAGATTCAAGGCTGCTATGAGCAGAGTGTGGATGGAGAGCAAGATCGACCCTCCTCTGCCGGCCCCAGTGTGTCTGTGTTCCATTGCTGACTGACATCACATGAGCTTCGCCAGCACTCTGAGTTAGCGCCTTGCACCTCAGTGTTGGCGCCTTAAGAGAGGTGTGTAGCGCCTGATTTAGCGCTCCAATCACTTCCAGGGGCGATAGAAGCCAAGTTTGCAGTCGAAGACGATAATTAGCGCCAGGCGCTAAAATTTGCGCCTGGCCGATAATTGAGCCCCAAATGGGGAATTTCTCCCCCATAGAGTCATAACGGCACAGAAGGAGGCCATTCGGCTCATTGAGTCTGTGCCGGCTCTCTGTAGAGCAATCCCGTCAGCCCCATTCCCCCGCTCTATCCCCGTAGCCCTGCATGTTTATTTCCCTCAAGTGCCTATCCAGTCTCCCCTTGAAAACATTGAGTGTCTCCGCTTCCACCACTTCCGTCGGCAGCGAGTTCCAGGTCATCACCACTTGCTGCGTTAAAAAGTTTTTCTTCACGTCCCCCCTGTATCTCTTGCCCAAAACCTTAAATCTATGACCCCTAGTCCTTGTACCATCAACTAGTGGGAGCAACCTTTCCCCATCTAGCCGATCCAAACCCGTCATATAATCTTGTACACCTCTGTCAACTCACCCCTCAACCTCTAATGAAAACACATCCAGCTTCTCCAACCTGTCCTTGTAGCTAAGATCCCCCATCCCCGGACCATTCTGGAAAATCTCCTCTGCACCCTCTCAAGTGCCTTCACATCCTTCCTAAAGTGTGGTGACCAGAACTGGACACAATACTCGAGTTGTGGCCTAACCAGCGCTTTATAAAGGTACAGCATAACTTCTCTACTTTTGTACTCAATACCTCTATGAAGCCCAAGATCCCATATGCTTTGCTAACTACTCTCTCAACAGGTCCCACCACCTTCAGAGACCTATGCACATTCACTCCCAGGTCCCTCTGTCTCTGCACACTCTTTAAAACTGTGCCATTAAGTGTATATTGCCTCTCCCTGTTCCTTCTGCCAAAATGCATCACATCACACTTCTCTGTATTAAATTCCATCTGCCACTTGTCTGCCCATTCTGCTAGCTTTTCTGCGTCCTGTTGCAATTGATTGGTATCATCCTCACTGTTTGCCACACCCCCAAGTTTGGTGTCATCGGCAAATTTTGAAATTCTACTCTGGATTCCAATATCCAGGTCATTTATATACAGGTAGACTATCCCTTATCCGAAAACCTTAGGACCAGCTGTGTTTCGGAATTTGGAATTTTTCGGATTTCAGAACGGTATTATATTTATTATGAGACTGGGAAACTCTGAACATTAAATTAATTTGGTAATTAGTATTTGTATTTAATATAAATTTTAAAAGTTCAGGCTACCTCTTGCGACTGTTCCGTGTCTCATTCCCCTTCCTGCTTCTCTGTGCTGCCGCTCACAGTCTGTTTACAGCTCCCCCTGCTCTGTGTCTCATTCCCCTTCCTGCTTCTCTGTGCTGCTGCTCCCAGTCTGTTTATAGCTCCCCCTGCTCCGTGTCTCATTCCCCTTCCTGCTTCTCTGTGCTGCTGCTCCCAGTCTGTTTATAGCTCCCCCTGCTCCGTGTCTCATTCCCCTTCCTGCTTCTCTGTGCTGCTGCTCACAGTCTGTTTACAGCTCCCCCTGCTCCATATCTCATTCCCCTTCCTGCTTCTCTGTGCTGCCGCTCCCAGTCTGTTTACAGCTCCCCCTGCTCCATATCTCATTCCCCTTCCTGCTTCTCTGTGCTGCCGCTCCCAGTCTGTTTACAGCTCCCCCTGCTCCATATCTGAATTCCTTGACTTAGCGGGGATCTGGGGCTTGACTGCTGCCGCCAGTTGTTGTAAAGCCGGATATCGGCTGACTCCTACGCTAAGCTGGCCCGCAAATCAGGTCAGAAAAGAGGCAGCGTGCAGGAATTCTTGTTCTGGGCCCCGGAGGACCACTCCTGCTACTCTAGTGCCCACAAAATAAAAATGTTAAATTTGCTGAGCCAGTTTTTGAACAGCCTCTAACATGCTCTTTAATGACCGCTGGTTAGACCGCTTAATGTCTGACGCCTCACACCTGCATGGGTCAAGCATCGGCCGCGTCGGGTCATGTTTGGCGCCACTCGGGTCATGTCGTGCGCACGACTTACGCTCCATGAAAAAACTTTCGGTTTTCAGAAGTGCGGATAAAGGATAGTCTACCTGTATATCAAAAAAGCAGTGGCCCCAACACTGACTTGTAAGAATTTGCAATAATTTACAGTTCTGAAGATTAATTTTTTTGATTAAAGAATCCTTGGGCGTTGTGCTTTTAAATTTCCAGGGATAAAAATGGCTGTCACCACATGGCCGAAGACAAAGGACAATGCTTTGTTTACAAAGCAATTGAATGCTATTAGCATTTGTTTGTATATTGAGTGGATACATCTAAACTGCAGAAGAGACTTTTGTATCTTGAATGGGAACCGTTTAAGAACTGAATGGGTTTTTAAATCACCCAGCACTGGACAATAGGGCTGTTGCATTCTCTTTTGTTTTAGCCCAGGTGAACTCCGGATGTGGGCGGGATCATTTCGGCCCCACAGTGCAGACTCTAACCCAGTCCAACCACTTTGAGTTAGCCCATCACAGCTTTCTCTTGTGTATTGGACCCTTTGGGCGGGGAATTTTGCACAGAGCCCTTGCAGGGCAGAACGGCAGGACCTGACCAGGTATAAAAGATAGCTGCTGAGAAGCTATCTCTCTCTCTTACTTCGCTGGACCACAGGTGAGCAGGGTGTTCTGACTCCTCAACAAGGCAATCTAGCAGGAGTTTGGGGTGGTGATTTGAGGATAATTGCTAAGATTGTTTAAGTAACATTGGAGCCAGTTTATTCCTCGTTTTCGCCGTCTGCAACCCCCTGTTATATAGTTTTACTGTAATTACTGTGTTCGTGTGTAATAGTTTATTCTTTTGATTGTAGTTTATTTAGGTAATAAAACTTGATTTTTCTCTCATCCAAACCACTTGTCTGTTTTAATATCATTAATTATAAGTTCCTCCACTCAGAGCTGAAGGAGGGGTAGCGATTCGAAACCGCTGTTTGTAAATTGGTTTAGAGTGCAGCAGCAAAAGCCTGCTGACCAGATGAATTACCGTAAACCAGGTAAAAGGTTGGAATTGGTCAGAGCTCAGAGGCAAAGGCTGCAGTGGCCAGGTAAATTACCATAAACCAGTTAAAAGATGCCCCCCTTACAGACTCTTGGGGAACACCACTGTCTATCATCCTCCAGTCTGAAAAGCATCCCTTTACCACAACTCGCTGTTTTCTGTCCTTAAGCCAATTCCTTATCCCAACTGCCACTGACCCACCTATTCCATGAGCCTCAATTTGGTTAACCAGCCTTCTATGTGGTACTTTGTCAAACACCTTCTGAAAATCCATGTAGACAACATCCATTGCATTCCCTTCATCAATCCTCTCTGTTACTTCATCAAAAAATTCAGTTAAGATTAGTCAAACACGATCTGTCTTTTACAACTCCGTGTTGGCTCTCCTTAATTAGCTTAAACCTCTCCAAGTGCCCGTTAATTTTTTCCTTGATGATTATTGTTTCTAAAACTTTACCCACCACTGATGTTAAACTGACCGGCCTGTAGTTGCTAGGATTGTTCTTGCACCCTTTCTTGAACAGTGGTGTCGCATTTGCCACTTTTCAATCCTCAGGCACCTCCCCCGCATCCAGGGAAGATTGGAAAATTATGGCAAGCCCTTCTGCTATCTCCTCCCCCAATTCCCTTAGCAACCTGGGAGGCAAGCCATCTGGACCAGGCGACTTATCCACTCTAAGCATACCCAATCTTTCTAATACATCCTGTCTATCAATTATCACCCCTTCCATTGCTTCTACCTTTTCCACTTCTTCTGATATTTTGTCAGCATCCACCTCCTTAGTAAACACCGATACGAAGTACTCATTCAGTATTCTAGCCTTGCCCTGCACCTATAAGCATATATTACCTTCTTTGTCCCTAATAGGCCCCACTCCGCCTCTTACTACCTGCTTACTGATTCAATTATTCCAACTTTGCCATTTAAAACTGTTGGAATAATTGAATCACTCGATGTTTTTTGGGAAAAATCTTGTCCATTGGGTTTTCTCCCTCAGTAACTAAAATGACTAATATCCAAAATAAGGTTGTACATAAAATAAAATTCCAAACACACATCTTTCACAATAAAATGATCAGGAGAAAGACTGCTGGGAGGACAGCCACAATGCAGACCAAGGCACCATGGCTCAGAAGGCTGTCCAAGGGTGGGGGGAGGTCAGTGGGGAAGAGCAGAATAGAAATGTGGTTGTAATAGGGAACTCTATAATTAGGGGGATAGATAGCGTCCTCTGCAGCTAAGAACGAGAATCCTGAAGGGTGTGTTGCCTACCCAGTGACAGGATAAGGGATAGCTCATGGCAGCTGGAGAGGAATTTGGAAAGGGAGGGGGCAAATCGTGGTCCATGTTGGAACAAACAACACAGGTAGGAACAGGGAGGGAGGTCCTGCTGAAAGAGTTTCAGGAGTTGGGCTCTAAATTATAAAGCAGGACCTCGAGGGTAATAATCTCTGGATTATTGCCTGAGCCACGTACAAATTGGCATAGAAGCAGACAGATCAGGAGAATTAACACGTGGCTAAAGGGCTGGTGTGGGAAAGAGGGGTTCCTTTTCATGGGACACTGGCACCAGTTATGGGACAGGAAGGAGCTGAACCGATGGGACGGGCTCCACCTGAACTAGGATGGGACCTGTGACCTAGCGGAAAGAGTAAATAGGGAGGTGGCAAAGGCTTTAAGCTAGTAAGAAAGGGGGAGGGATCTACAAGAAACGTAAGCAGCCTAAATCTAAACAAAAAAGGAAAAGTGAGCATAGGAAAGAATGAAGTAAGGGAGGACATTGACGGCAAGGGAGCAAATAGAGTTATAGAACAGGAGTCTAAAGACGGTTAAACATAAAGCGAGAGGAAATCCAATTAAAAATGAGTTAAACTGTCTCTACAGCAATGCACACAGTGTCTGTAATAAAACAGGGGAGCTGGAGGCAATCTTGCGTTGGGAGGAACCAGACATAATAGGGATTACTGAGACATGGTTACAGAAAAATCAGGACTGGGAATTAAACATTGCAGGGTATAACATATTTAGAAAAGATAGAGAGGGAAAAAGGGGAGGTGGCGTCGCTGTACTTATTAGGGATAACATAATGTCAGTAGAAAAAAGGGACGTAGATAATCAGCAAGACAAAAACAGAATCCATATGGATTAAGATAAAAGATAATAAAGGATCAATCACACTAATAGGCGTAGTCTACAGACCATCTAGTAGTGGAAGGGAGGTGAACATAAGAAATAGGAGCAGGAGTAGGCCAATCGGCCCCTTGAGCCTGCTCCGCCATTCAGTAAGATCATGGCTGATCTGATCCTAACCGCCAATCTACTATCACAGAACCATCTCCTGAATCTAACAGAATTAGACACACGAAATAGGAGCAGGATCAGGCTACACGGCCCCTGGGCCCGCTCCGCTACCCACAGGGCCATGACCGATCCGAACCTAGACTCATGTCCAAATTCCTGCCCGCTCCCCATAACCCTTTATTCCCTTTACTTGTAGGAAACTGTCTATGTCTGTTTTAAATTTATGTAATGATGTAGCTTCTACAGCTTTTTGGGGCAGCATATTCCATGGACCTACCACCCTCTGAGTGAAGTAGTTCCTCCTCATCTCAGTTTTGAAAGAGCAGCCCCTTATTCTAAGACTATGCCCCCTAGTTCTAGTTTCACCCATCATCAGGAACATCCTCCCCGCATCCACCCGATCCAACCCCTTCACAATCTTATATGTTTCAATAAGATCGCCTCTCATTCTTCTGAACTCCAATGAGTAGAGTCCCAATCTACTCAACCTCTCCTCATATGTCCATCCCCTCATCCCCGGGATTAACCGAGTGAACCTTCTTTGTACTGACTCGAGAGCAAGTATGTCCTTTCTTAAGTATGGACACCAAAACTGTACGCAGTATTCCAGGTGCGGTCTCACCAATACCTTGTACAACTGAAGCAATACCTCCCTATTTTTATATTCTATCCCACTAGCAATGAAAGCCAACATTCCATTGGCCTTCTTAATCTCTTGCTGCACCTGCATACTAACCTTTTGAGTTTTGTGCACCAGGACCCCCAGATCCCTTTGTCCTTCAGTACTTTCCAGTTTCTTGCCATTAAGATAATAACTTGCTCTACGATTTTTCCTGCCAAAGTGCATAACCTCACACTTTCCAGTATTGTATTCCATCTGCCAAATCTCTGCCCACTTACTTAGCCTGTCTATGTCCCCTTGCAGGTTTTTTATGTCCTCCTCACTCACTACTTTCCCTCCCATCTTAGTATCATCTGCAAATTAGAGAAATGAGTAAAAAACATAGACAAAAAATCATGGGGATTTCAACTATCCTGATATTAATTGGCCAGAAGAGGTAGGTAAAGGGGATAAGGCAATGGAGTTGCTACAAGTCTACAGGACTCCTTTCTAACCCAATATGTAAAAAGCCCAACAAGGGAGGATTCGTTGTTGGATCTAGTTATGGTGAATGAGCCAGAGCAGATAAGAAAAGTAAAAGTAGGAGAACATATAGGCAATAGTGACTATAATATAATATGCCTTAAGATGATAATAGAGAAGGACATAAGTATGACAAAAACCAGGTTAATAGATTGGAGAAAAGCTGATTTTGAGGGGTTGAGAATAGAACTTGGGAAAATTAAAATGGGCAACAATATTGACAAACGACAATGGGAAACAATTAAAACGGTGTTCAACAGAGTGCAGGAAAAATATATTCCGCTGAAAGGAAAGAACAAACTAAACACTAATGAGACTCCATGGATGAATAAAGACATAAGGGAACAATTGAGGGTAAGGAAAGAGGCGTACATTAAGTACATAAACAGCAGAGGAGTGCATGATAAGAGAGAATACGAAGGGATTAGTTGAGAAGTCAAAAAAACAATTAGGAAGGCAAAGAGGAACTATGAAGTTAAATTATCAAGGAACATAAAACAAAATAGTAAAATATTTTATAGGCACATCAATAAAAAGAGGGGGGTTGGGATGGGAATAGGGCCATTTAGGGATAGACGGTAACGATACGGAGATGGCAGAAATATTAAATCATTATTTAATTTTGGTATTTACCAGGGAGATAGAACAGGTGGACATAAGAACATAAGAAGTAGGAGCAGGAGTAGGTCATACGGCCCCTCGGGCCTGCTCCGCCATTCAATAGGATCATGGCTGATCCGAATCTAGACTCACGTCCACTTACCAGCCCTCTCCCCGTAACCCCTAACTCCCTTATCTGCTAGGAAGATGAGATGATGAGATTAGTAATGAGATAAGTGCATTTAAAATAAAAAAGGGGATATATTAAATAAACTAATCAAACTCAGAGGATAAAACCCCTGGTCCAGATGGCTTGCATCCCTGCATTTTGAAAGAATCTGGGGAAGAGATAGCAGAGGCATTACTACACATATTTAATAATTTGTTAGAAAAAGGTGTAGTGCCAGAGGACTGGCAGATAGCTAACGTAATATCTATATTTAAGGGAGATAGAACATGTCCAGGGAATTATAGACCAGTCAGCTTAACATCGGTGGTAGGAAAAATAATGGAATCCCTACTAAAGGAGAGAATAGAAAAACATCTAGAAATTTAAAGTATAATAATGAATAGTCAGCATGGATTTCAAAAGGGAAAATCTTATTTGACCAATGTTGTTTAAGTTTTTGAAGAGTTAACAGTGTAGACAATGGTAATGCAGTAGCTGTAATTTATCTAAATTTTCAAAAAGCCTTCGATAAGGTACCCCATAATAGACTAATGAATAAGGTCAGATAATGCGGAGTCAGGGGACAAGTAGCAGAATGGATTGCTAGCTGGCTTCAAGACAGAAAGCAGAGAGTGGGAGTAAAGGGTAGCTATTCACAGTGCAGAAGGTGGGTAGTGGTATTCCATAAGGATCAGTGCTGGGACCACTGCGGTTCACAATTTACATCAACGATTTAGACTTTGGAATCAAAAACACAATTTCTAAATTTGTGGATGATACCAAATTGGGGGGGATAGTCAATAGAAACATAGAAACATAGAAGATAGGAGCAGGAGTAGGCCATTTGGCCCTTCGAGCCTGCTCCGCCATTCAATGAGATCATGGCTGATCATTCAATTCAGTACCCTGTCCCTGCCTTCTCCCCATATCCCTTGATCCCTTTAGCCTCAAGAAATATATCCAACTCTTTCTTGAATATATTTAATGAACTGGCCTCCACCGCCCTCTGTGGCAGAGAATTCCACAGGTTCACCACTCTCTGGGTGAAGAAATTCCTCCTCATTTCAGTCCTAAATGGCTTACCCCTTATCCTTAGACTATGACCCCTGGTTCTGGACTCCCCGGCCATCAGAAACATCCTTCCTGCATCTAGTTTGTCCAGACCTGACAGAATTTTATAGGTTTCGATGAGATCCCCTCTCAATCTTCTAAACTCCAGCGAGTATAAGCCCAATCGACACAACCTCTCCTCATACGTCATTCCTGCCATCCCAGGTATCAGCCTGGTGAATCTTCGCTGCACTCCCTCCATGGCAAGAACGTCCTTCCTCAGGTAAGGTGACCAAAACTGCATACAATACTCAAGGTGCGGTCTCACCAAGGCCCTGTACAACTGTAGCAAGACATCCTTGTTCCTGTACTCGCACCCTCTTGCTACGAAGGCCAACATACCATTTGCCTTCTTAACCGCCTGCTGCACCTGCATGCTTACCTTCAGCGACTGGTGCACAAGAACACCCAGGTCTCTCTGCACTTCCCCTTCTCCCAATCTATTGCCATTCAAATAATCTGCCTTCATGAGGAGGACTGCAACAAATTACAGGAGGACATTAATAAACTTGCAGAATGGGCAAATAATTGGCAAATGAAGTTCAACACAGATAAATGTGAGATTACATTTTGGTAGGAAGAATAGGGAAGTCACTTATCGCTTGGAGGGTGCGAGTCTAGGTGGGGTAGAGGAACAAAGGGATCTCGGAGTACATATACACATCACTCAAAGTTGCGCCACAGGTTAGCAAGGCCATAAAAAAAGCAAAACAAGCACTAGGGTTTATTTCTAGAGGGATAGAATTGAAAAGTAGGGAAGTTACGCTAAACCCGTATCGAACCTTGGTTAGACCACACTTGGAGTACTGAGTACAGTTCTGGTCGCCATATTATAAAAAGGATATAGAGCGTGTGGAGAAGATTTACAAGAATGATACCAGAAATGCGAGAGTATACACATCAGGAAAGGATGAACAGGCTGGGTCTCTTCTCTTGAAAAAAGAAGGCTGAGGAAGGACCTAATAGAGGTCTTTAAAATCATGAAAGTTTTTGATAGAGTGGATACAGAGAGAATGTTTCCACTTGCGGGGAAGAAGATAACTAGAGGCCATCAGTAGAAGGTAGTCACCAAGAAATCCAGTAGGGAATTCAGAAGAAACTTCTTTACCCAAAGAGTGGTGAGAATGTGGAACTCGCTACCACAGGGAGTGGTTGAAGCGAATAGTACAGATGCATTTAATGGGAGGCTGGACCAGCATATACGGGAGAAGGGAATAGAGGGTTCCGCTGATAGATTTAGATGAGGAAAGACTGGAGGAGGCTCGAGTGGAGCATAAACGCCGGCATGAACTGGTTGGGCTGAATGGCCTGTTTCTGTGCTGTAAATCCTATGTAATCCTATGTAAATTTGCACATTAAATTGTCTTGTATCTTTAAATACCTTCATTATAGTTTCTACTTGAAAGCCTCAGCCTGTCTCAAAATCCTGGGTTCAATTAGATATTTTTATCTCCCAACTGTTAGATTGAGCTTTCAATCACAGCTTTGCATTCTGAACATATGTGGTGTGTAGCACCTGTGCAGCAGCATGAGTTGAAGGAGGGAAGGGTTTCCTTATCTTGCGAGTGTTTGAAATTTAGTTTGCTTTCTCCCCAAGACTTTCAAACAAATTATAGATTGAATTCTGCTGACATTTATTTTAAAATTAAGTTTTCTATATGAGCTGCACACAGGCAGACATCACCTGTGATTAGCAGTGCCTGTGATTTCTTTGTTTGCTTTTTTTAACCATCAATAGATACTGTTTATCGAGAATGGATTTCCTTTTTCGTTATTGCTATTGAAAATTCAGTTCAAAAATATCTCCTCTGAATCATTCTTGACGATTAAGGATTTTTTCTCGTGTATATGTAAAATGTTTGAAAATTATTTAAAGAATGCTTGTGAGCATTTTGAGGTAATTTTTATTATTTTGTAGCAATTTGTATTTATTATAGACTTTATGGGGTCGATTTTCATTGACCCGTGGAGTTGGGTTTGGAGGCGTGCGGGGGGTTAAAGTCCCGAATTCGGGGGTCCTGCCCCCCAACCCGCCTCCATGTAAGTTTCAAAGGAGGCGGGTACCCACCCCGCACTGGGACCCGCCTCCCCGAGGCGGGAAGGGATTAGTGCCAATTAACTGCCTGTTAACAGGTAGTTAACAGGCAGTTTTTAGCCTAATCCCTATTTTTAAGGTTGAAGTGTGGGATTCCCAACGGCTCCAAACCACGCCAAGTTAGAGTCGTCGGGCCGTCGGGTTGAAGGACTTGGAGGGGTCGAGATGTCGTTGTTCAGGTGAGTGATGGGTGCAAGAGTGCAACGGTAAGTGTGTTTGGTGTGTCTAAAGTGTGTGACGAAGTTTAAATTACCTGTACTTACCTCTACAGCCTTCCTTCCTCTAGGTTTCGGGAGTCCATCATCTAACCGGCACAGAAAGCAGAATGGCTGCGAACTGTCAAAAGTGACAGCCTGCAGCTTTCTGTGCCGGTGAGATTTCTAACTGAGTCTGTGTAGAAGGACTCAGGTTAGAAGTAAGACTCCGTGTTTGACAGCTTCAAACAGCTGTAAAACACTGATATTTCATCTGTCAAAACCTCTTGACAGATGACATTTCAGTCTGTTATGTCACCTGTTGCCGGGTAGCCCTTAATTGGCCTGCTGAGCCCGCTGGTCAATCAAGTTAAAATCGCGTGGATTGGCCGCATCTCGATGGAGGCGGGACTACAACCCCGAAAGTTGTAGTCCCGCCTCCTTCCCAATTTCTGAATGAAAATCACCCCCTATAAGTCTGTAATCTCACTAATAGTGCAACAAGTGTAAACTTTCTGCTTCTGTGCTCATTCTTGTCTGTCCCCGACGTTTCTCCCGCTAAATTTGTTTGTTACCACAGTCTGTCTATCTCTGTCTCTTTCTCTCTATCCCTTTCTTCCTTATGTTTGTATCTCTCTTGTCTGTTCCCCTCTGTCTGTTTCTGCCTTTCTCTCTCTTCCTGTCTTTTCTCTCTCTCTCTCTCTCTCTCTCTCTTTTTCCCCCCCCCCCTGTCTTCTCTCTCACTCGCTCACGCACGCGCGCTCTCTATCTCTCTTTCTCCCCCCCCCCCCCCCCCATCTTCTCTCTCTCTCCATATCAAGGTACGGTGATTTGGTTGTCTTGTATTTGCGTGCATAATTAGCTTTCACCCAAAATTGTATGGTCTTTTAGATTTATTTTAGTTCATTTGATTTGAGCCTAGATTGCTTGTGTATCTGTGAGTCATGTCTATTTGCAACACCAAATTTCTGATTGGTCCCCTTGGAGGACAAGACACACCCAACAATTTGTCTGGAATGTGTAATTTGATCCTGGCTGCTGTAGACAACCCTGCAATGTGTAATTTAATCCAGTCTTGCCAGACTACAGAAAGTAGAAGTATAGTTAACTTTGTGAAAATCCTCCAATTGTACTCCAATCCAAACAGTGGACCAATCTCTGGATAAACTGCCTTGCAGAGGGTATTTAAAAATAATATTAATAAATTTAATTATTTACATAGAATGGGAGATCAGGTGATGTGTTGCTGCTGCAATATGTGGGAGCTGGTGGACACCATTGATGCTCACGGTGATCACATTTGCAGTAAGTGTTGGCTGCTCGAGGAATTCCGGCTCCGTGTTGAAGAGCTGGAGTCCGAGCTTCAAACACTGAGACACATCCGGGAGGGGGAGAGTTACCTGGACTCTGTGCATCACGAGGTAGTCACACCAATTAGATTAATTAATTCAGATGTAGTCCGTGGCCAGGGTCAGGATGGTGTGACTAGAAGTGAGGCAGGTACGGGGATCCAGGAGGTAGTGTTGGAGGAGCCGCAGCCCTTGCTCTTGTCCAACAGGCTTGAGGCTCTTACTCCCTGTGAGGATGGGAACAGGGACTGCGGGGAGGATGAGCAACCTGGCCACAGCACCGTGGAGCGGGGGGCCATTCAAGTGGGGGGAGTTAAAAGAAATGTTGTAGTGGTAGGGGATAGTATCATTAGGGGGATAGATAAGAGTTCTTTGCGGCCAAGAGCGAGAGTCCCGAAGGCTGTGTTGCCTGCCCGGTGCCAGGATTAAGGACATCTCCTCTGGGCTGGAGAGAAACTTGGAGTGGGAGGGCGAGGATCCAGTTGTCGTGGTCCATGTTGGTACCAATGACATAGATAGGACAAGGAAGGAGGTTCTGCTGAGGGAGTTTGAGCAGCTAGGGGCCAAATTAAAAAGCAGAACCACAAGGGTAATAATCTCTGGATTACGACCTGAGCCACGTGCAAATTTGGCTAGGGTAAATAAAATTAGAGAGTTAAACGCGTGGCTCAAAGACTGGTGTGGGAGAAATGGGTTTTGCTTCCTGGGACACTGGCATCAGTACTGGGACGGGAGAGAGCTGTTCCGTTGGGACGGACTTCACTTGGCCAGTGCTGGGACTAGATTCCTGGCGAATCGAATAACTAGGGCTGTAGAGAGGGCTTTAAACTAATTAGTAGGGGGGAGGTTTTAAGAGAGCGAAAAATAAAAATGACAGCGGAGAAGGCAATAGAGCAAGGTAGCAGTGGGGGAATTAAAAACCAGAGCATGTCAGGAAGGGACAGAATGTATATAATGATAAAGGTAAAGTAGTAAAGGGGGTAAAAGCAGGAATAAATTGTCAGAAAACATATTTGGAAGTTCTTTATCTGAATGCACGCAGCATTCGTAACAAAATTGACGAGTTGACGGTACAAATAACGACACATGGGTATGATCTGGTGGCCATTACGGAAACATGGCTGCAAGATAATCATGACTGGGAACTAAACATACAAGGGTATTTGACAATTGGGAAGGACAGACAGGAAGGAAAGGGAGGTGGGGTTGCTATGTTAATCAAGGATGGAATCACTGCAATAGTCAGAAATGATATTGGGTCAAAGGATCAGGATAGTGAAACAGTTTGGGTGGAGATATGGAATAATAAGGGGAAAAAGTCACGAGTGGGCGTAGTCTATAGGCCTCCTAACAGTTGCAACTCTGTTGGTCGGAGTATAAAGCAGGAAATAGTTGGGGCTTGTAATAAGGGAACAGCTATAATCATGGGGGATTTTAACTTTCATATTGACTGGACTAATCAAATTGGGCATGGCAGCATTGAGGAAGAGTTCATAGAGTGTATTAGGGATGGGTTACTTGAGCAGTATGTTACTGAACCAACAAGGGGGCAGGCAATCTTAGATCTGGTCCTGTGTAATGAAACAGGATTAATAAAAAATGTCCTAGTAAAGGATCCCCTTGGAATGAGTGACCATAATATGGTTGAATTCCAAATTCAGTTTGAGGGTGAGAGAGTTGGATCTCAAACCAGCGTACTAAGCTTAAATAAAGGAGACTATGAAGGTATGAGAGTAGAATTGACTAAAGTGGACTGGGAAAACAGATTAAAGTGTAAGACGGTACAAGAGCAGTGGTCTACATTCAAGGAGATATTTCACATCTTTCAACATAAATATATTCCACTGAGGAAAAAGGGGAGTAAAAGAAAAGACAGCCATCCGTGGCTTAGTAAAGTAATAAAGGATAGTATCCGACTGAAAACAAGGGCATATAAAGTAGCCAAATCTAGTGGGAGGATAGAAGATTGGGAAGCATTTAAAAGCCAGCAAACAATAACTAAAAGATTAATTAAGAAAGGGAAGATAGATTATGAAAGTAAACTAGCAAAAAAGTATAAAAACAGATAGCAAGAGTTCCTACAGCTATATAAAAAGAAAAAGGGTGGCTTAAGTGAACGTTGGTCCCTTAGAGGATGGGACCGGGAAACTAATGGTGGGGAACATGGAGATGGCAAAGACGCTGAACAAATATTTTGTATCAGTCTTTACAGTAGAGGACACCAAAAATATCCCAACACTGGACAAACAGGGGGCAATGGAGGGGGGGGGAGCTAAACACGATTAAAATCACTAAAGAGATGGTACTCAGTAAAATAATGGGACTTAAGGCAGATAAATCCCCCGGACCTGATGGCCTACATCCTAGGGTCTTGAGAGAAGTGGCGGTAGGGATTGTGGATGCATTGGTGATCATTTTCCAGAACTCCCTGGACTCAGGAAATGTCCCGGCAGATTGGAAAACTGCTAATGTAACACCCTTATTTAAGAAGGGAAGTAGACAAAAAGCTGGAAACTATAGACCAGTTAGCCTAACATCTGTGGTTGGCAAGATGTTGGAGTCCATTATTAAGGAAACAGTAACAGAGCATTTGGATAAACATAATTTAATAGGACAGAGTCAGCATGGTTTTACGAAGGGGAAGTCATGTTTGACAAGTTTGCTCGAATTCTTTGAGGATGTAACATACAGGGTGGATAAAGGGGAACCAGTGGATGTAGTGTATTTGGACTTCCAAAAGGCATTTGACAAGGTTCCACACAAAAGATTACTGATCAAGATAAAAAATCACGGGATTGGGGGTAATATACTGGCATGGGTGGAAGATTGGCTATCTAACAGAAAAAGAGTTGGGATAAATGGTTCGTTCTCGGGTTGGCAATCAGTAACTAGTGGTGATCCGCAGAGGTCAGTGCTGGGACCCCAACTGTTTACAATCTATATTAACGATTTGGAGGAAGGGACCGAGTGCAACATATCCAAGTTTGCCGACGATACAAAGATGGGAGGGAAAGCAGTGAGTGAGGAGGACATAAAAAACCTGCAAAAGGACATAGACAGGCTAAGTGAGTGGGCAGAGATTTGGCAGATGCAATATAATGTTGGAAAGTGTGAGGTTATGCACTTTGGCAGAAAAAATCTAAATGGAGAGAAACTGCAAAGTGCTACAGTACAAAGGGATCCTGGGGATCCTGGTGCATGAAACACAAAAAGTTAGTATGCAGGTGCAGCAGGTGATCAGGAAGGCCAATGGAATTTTGGCTTTTATTGCAAGGTGGATGGAGTATAAAAACAGGGAAGTCTTGCTGCAGTTATACAGGGTATTGGTGAGGCCACACCTGGAATACTGCATGCAGTTTTGGTTTCCATATTTAAGAAAAGATATACTTGCTCTCGAGGCGGTTCAGAGAAGGTTCACTCGGTTGATTCCAGAGATGAGGGGGTTGACGTATGAGGAAAGGTTGAGTAGGTTGGGACTCTACTCATTGGAGTTCAGAAGAATGAGAGGCGATCTTATCAAAACATATAAGATTGTGAGGGGGCTTGATCGGGTGGATGTGGTGAGGGATGTTTCCACTGATGGGTGAGACTAGAACTAGGGGGCATAATCTTAGAATAAGGGGCTGCCCTTTCAAAACTGAGATGAGGAGAAACGTCTTCACTCAGAGGGTGGTAAATCTATGGAATTTGCTACCCCAGAGAGCTGTGGAAGCTGCAACATTAAATAAATTTAAAATGGAGGTAGACATTTTCCTAGCTGATAAGGGGATTAGGGTTTACGGGGAGAGGGCAGGGAAGTGGACGTGAGTCTAGATTCAGGTCAGCCATGATCCTATTGAATGGCGGAGCAGGCCCGAGGGGCTGTATGGCCTACTCCTGCTCCTATTTCTTATGTTTAGGCTAATTTGCAGTCCCCACATCATTTGATCAACAGGCAGCCATGGTGTGTGGCAGAGTGCACTGAAACACTTGCTTTGTAAACAGGAGACCCAGGTCTGCCCCTTCCAGAACTGAGAGTTGTGTCAAATTGAAGTGAAACATGAAATATAAAGAGTCTGTACTTTTGGTCTTTTGGTGGGTGGAAAATGTTAGTTTCCCAACGGCATTAAATCAGCTCAGGCTTCACTGTACCAAGTTCTGATTTTTTTTTATTTGAAGGGTAGATGAGGTGTGCGTTTTTGATAAACTGTCAACGACACCTTCCATCACTTTGCAGATGATTGAGAGTAAACTGATATGGTGGTAATTGGCCGGATTGGATTTGTCCTGCTTTTTGTGGACAGAATATACCTGTGCAATTTTCCACTTTGTTGGGTAGATACCAGTGTTGTGGTTGTACTGGATCAGCTTGGCTCGAGGTGCGGCTAGTTCTGGAGCACAAGTCTTCAGCACTACTGGACTTTAGGGATATCAAAATGAACAGAGAGAATTTTTACAATTATATTGGGGGAGAAAGAGGGTAGCCAGGAGCAATGTTGGCCCCTTAAACTGAAAGCAGTAATAATATCAATGATGATAAGGAAATGGCGGACATGTTGAATAGTTACTTTGCATCAGTATTTACAGTAGAGGAAGAAATCCCAAGGAAACTAATATTGAGTCAGGGACAGAGACTCTAAGTAAAACAACAATAATGGAGAAAATAATGGCACTAAAGAGTGACAAATCCCCAGGACCAGATAGTTTCCATCCTAGGATTTTAAAGGAAGTAGGTGAGCACATTGCAGATGCCCTAACTATAATCTTCCAAAGTTCTCTCAATTCAGGAACCATTCCTTTAGATTGGAAAATTATCACTCCGCTATTTAAGAATGGCGAGAGAGGGAAACCAGGGAATTATAGACCAGTTAGCCTAACATCTGCTGTCGGGAAATTGCTAGAGTCTATAATTAAGGAGAGGGTGACTGAACACTTCAAATTTTCAGTTGATCAGAGAGAAGCCAGCATAGATTTGTCAAAGGTAGGTCATACCTGACAAACCTGATTACATTTTTTGAGGAGGTGACTAAAGTAGTGGATAGGGGAATGTCTATGGATGTTATTTATATGGACTTCGAGAAAGCATTTGATAAAGTCCCACATAAGAGACTTAATTCCTTGGGCTTCTACCTTAGTTAAGGGCAAGTTATTGACCTGGTTAGGAAATTGGCTGAGCGGCAGCAGACAAGCAGTAGGGATAATGGGTAGGTACTCAAATTGGCAGAATGTGACTAGTGGTGTCCTGCAGGGATCTGTGTTGGGACCTCAACTATTCACAATATTTATTCACGACTTAGATGATGGCGTAAAAAGTCATATATCCAAATTTGCCGATGACACAAAGATAGGCGGCAGTGTAGAGGAAAGCATAAGATTACAAAGGGATATTGACAGATTAAGTGAATGGGCAAAACTGTGGCAGATGGATTTCAATGCAGGCGAATGTGAGGTCATCCACTTTGGACCTCAAAAGGATAGAACAGGGTACTTTCTAAATGGTGAAAAGCTAAAAGCAGTGGAGGTCCAAAGAGACTTGGGGGTCCAGGCTAATGAAATGCTGGCCTTTATATCTAGAGGATTAGAATACAAAGGAGCAGAAGTTATGCTGCAGCTAAACAAAACCCTGGTTGGACCACACCTGGAGTACTGTGAGCAGTTCTGGACAGCACACCTTAGGAAGGATATATTGGCCTTGGAGGGAGTGCAGGGTAGGTTTATCAGAATGATACCCGGACTCCAAGGGTTAAGTTACGAGGAGAGATTACACAAATAAGGGTTATATTCCCTTGAATTTAGAAGGTTAAGGGCTGATCTGATCAAAGTTTTCAAGATATTAAGTGGGACAGATAGGGTAGATAGAGAGAAACATTTTCTGCTGGTTGGGGATTCTAGGGCTAGGGGCCATAGTCTAAAAACTAGAGCCAGACCTTTCAGGAGCTTGATAGCTTTTTGTTAACCAAAGTTATTAAGGGATATGGGCCAAAGGCGGGTATATGGAGTTAGGTCGCAGATCAGCCATGATCTCATTGAATGGCGGAACAGGCTCGAGGAGTTCAGTAGCCTACTCCTGTTCTTATGTGCAGCTGGGATGTTGTTGGGCCCATAGCCTTTGCTGTATCTTGTGCACTCAGCCATTTCTTGATATCACGTGGTGTGAATCAAGTTGGCTGAAGATTGGCTTCTGTGATGGTGGGGACCTGAGGAGGAGGCCGATGGTTGGAAGTGCTTCAGCCTTGTCTTTTGCACTCGTGCTTGGTTCCACCATCATTGAGGATGGCGATGTTCATGAAGCCTCCTCCTCCCATTAGTTGTTTAATTGTTCACCACCATTCACAACTGGATGTGGCAGGACTGCAGAGCTTTGATCTGATCTGTTGGTTGTGGGATCACTTAGCTCTGTCAATGCTGCTTCTGCTGTTTAGCATGCATGTGGTCCTGTGTTGTAGCTTCACCAGGTTATCACCTCATTTTTAGGTACGCCTGGTGCTGCTCCTGGTATGCTCTTCGACACTCCTCATGAAACCAGGGTTGGTTCCCTGGCTTGATGGTAATGGTAGAGTGAGGAATATGCTGGACCATGAGGTTACAGATTGTGGTGCAATATAATTTTGCTGCTGCTGATGGCCCACAGCGCCTCATGGATGCCCAGTTTTGAGTTGCTAGATCTATTTAGCAAGGTGGAGGGTGTCCTCCGTGTGAAGACACGACTTTGTCTCCACAAGGACTGTGTGGTGGTCACTCCATGAAGTCCAGACCAGTGTTCCCTTTAAGCTGCGTGGCCGCGCAGCTGGCTCACCGACTTTCAAATGGGAAAAACCGTGCCTGGACGGTATTTTGAATGGGCCGCACAGCCCCTTTGGAGCTGCGCACCAAAAATAAATTAAAGGGAACATTGGTCCGGAGTCAATGTTGAGGACTCCCAGGGCCACTCCCTCCCAACCTGATAAAATCATTGCTATAACTTTCTGTATTAACATGTTTTTTCCTCTGCTTTTCACAGCATGATTCATATAGCTATTACTTTTTAGTTCTTTTGCAATTGTTCACGTTGCAGTTTCATAGCTTTGAGCTGGCAGTTCATCGTGTAAGTAGCAACAGTACAAAGTTGCCACAGCTATACTTAAAGGAAGGCATAGATTGTAAGACAAACCCAATATTGGTAGATTCCTTACATTCTTGAATTAGGTTATGTTGCATTTGGAGTTGCACACCTTGTATAACCTTGTTTGTATCTGAATGCTGAATCAGAAGAAGGGAGCACTTGCAAAACATGGACAAAGGACAAGACCGTGCCACATGAAGGAGGTATAAATAATTCACAATTTGTAGTATTGGGCTGTTTCAACCTCGAGCTTTTCAGATGTTGAGCTAACTGCTGGGAGAATTTCAGGAAAGCCGGAGTTCAGTATGCTGCTGTGATACGGGTTAAAGTTTGGTTGATTGTGGTACTTTACAATGTAGAAAATGTCAAAATAATTAGATTTTGATTAGAATAAATAAATTATAAAACAGCTGCCTGATTTGTCTGAGATCCTATCGTACATCCCCAAGACATTGTGTTTGACAGACCTCAAATCATTAATAGAAAAAACAGGAGGAGACTAATAGGACAGTACTTGGCTGGGTTAGATTTGCCCTGCTTATTCGTAGGTGGGACATATCTGGGCAATTTTCCACATTGTCAGGTAGATACCAGTGTCACAGCTGCACTGGAATAGCTTAGCTGGGAGGGTGGCTACTTCTGATGTGCAGGTCTTCAGTGCTAAAGCTGGGATGTTGTCAATGCCCATTGCGCTCAGCTGCTTCTTAATGTCACATGGAGTGAACTGAATTGGCAGGAAACTGGCACCTATGATGGTGGCGTCTTCAAGTGTAATTGTCCACTTGACAATTTTGGGTGAAGACGTCTGCAGATGTTACAGCCCGTGCTGGGCTCTGCCACAGTTGAAGGTGGGGTGTTCGTGGAGCCTCCTATGAGTTGCCTGATTCTCCAGCACTATTCTCAACTGAATGTGATGGGACTATAGAACGTTGCTCTGATTAATTGGTTGTGGACCACTTAGCCTTGTCTATAGCCTGTTGCTTTTGCTTCAGCATGCATGTAGCTCTGTGATGCTTCGCTACATTGGTGCCTCATTCTAAGATATGCCTAGTGCTGTTCCTGTGATTGAAGTACATCTGAGAAAGCATTCAACATTATAGTTAGACATTAATTCACGTATATTAGTAGTGCCATCTTCCCAGCTTCCATTTGTGAAGCAGAGTCTTTGCATGCAATAATTGTCTGTGAAGGTCTGGGCATCTATGACTACAGATGTGAATTTGCATGTGTGTAGGGTTGCAAAATTCCAGGAATTTTTAAAAGAGGAAACTTTCCATGGGAATTTTTGGGAATTTATGGACATTTATAGGAATTTTGAGTTTTTGGCACACTGATGGTTTTGTCTCTGACCCTTATATTATCTTTGTCATCAAAATGGACATACTGTTCCATACAAATGAAAATAGGCTTTCAAAACTTTATTTAGGTTATAATTTTGAACTTTATTGAACCCACACAAAAAAGACCCATCTAAAGTAAAATAAAAAGAGCGTCAGCTTATTTAGCCTGTAATTTGTCCTTATTTTGTCCCTTTGAGTCTTCTACTCATGAGTCTTCTGAGTCTTCTACTCATCATTGCTCCTCCTGATTCTCTGACTCTGGCTCTGACGTGTCCATTGCCTCCTCTGTGTCACTGTCTAGCTGTGTGGTGGACACTTCTGTATCTGGCTCAATAAGTTGTAGGTTCGCCCGGATAGCCACCAGTTTCTCCACTCGTTAGTCAGACTGTTGCACACCTTTGTATGTGTATTCCCAAAAAGTGACCAGTTTCGTTCAGAGGCCGCTGATGAAGGTGGGATTTGGAGTATCACCAATGCAATGGGTGACAGGGCCTCAGATGTATAAAGTCCCTTCCACCAGGCATGTGCACTGATGTGCTTGCATGATTCCCATATCCCGTCCCCATTCCAAAGACCTTGCTTGATCGAGAATTTTGCCAGACTTCCCAGAACTTTGCCCACGTCCAGATTGAGGTGGCGTGAGAGGGTAGAAATCACACTGTAAGCGCTGTTGATCTGTTCTCCAGAAAGTATTGGTCTCCCAACATGCTTTGGGTCCAGCATGTATGCTGCAGCATGAATCAGCTTGACACAAAATTCTTGTCGCGTCTGTATGAATTGAACAGTTGCCTTCTCCTCTGCTTTGAGCAGCAGGGATGTGGGTAGGGCAATGCTGATTTGTTCTTTTAAATCCGCAAAAAGCCTAAGAACATCTGACAAGACAGCGTCATCTCCTTCAATCTGAGCAATTGCAGATGCTACTGGTGAGAGTAGTTTAAGGCTGCTAACCACTCTCTCCCAAAACACATCATCCAGCAGTATTTTCTTGATGGTTTCCATATTCCCTAGACTGGGATATTGCCATTTCTTGCAGCGACTCCTTACCCGCCAGAAGGCTGTTGTAAATTATGACAACGCCACCCCATCTAGTGTTGCTGGGCAGCTTCAGTGTGGTGTTCTTGTTCTTTGTCATTTGCTTGGAGTTGTAGTTTGCTGCAACTACCTGTTTTCCCCTGACATACTTAACAACTTGCTTGTCTCTCTTGTACAGTGTTTCCATGGTTCTCAAACCCATGATGTCCTTGAAGAGCAGGTTGAGCCCATGAACTGCGCACCCAATAGACGTAATATGAGGGTAGGCCTTCTCCACTTGAGCCCAAGCAGCCTTCATATTCGCAGCATTGTCAGTAACTACTTTAAAGACCTTTTGTGATCCAAGATCGTTGATGACCGCTTTCAGCTCATCAGCAATGTATGTGCCTGTGTGTCTGTTGTCCTTCGTGTCTGTGCTCTTGAAGAACACTGGGAGAGGAGTGGAGACGATGTAGTTTATGATGCCCTCCCCTCGTACCTTTGACCACCCATCTGAGATAACTGCAACACAGTCTGCCATCGCTATCGTTTCTTTGAGCTTTCCTTGGACTCTGTTATACTCAGCCTCTAGCAAATAAGTAGACAAAGCATGTCTGGTGGGAGGACAGTATGCAGGGCGAATAACATTGAAAAATCTCTTCCAGTACACATTGGCTGTGAGCATGAGGGGTGAGCCTGTCGCATATACATTTAGAGCAAGGCACTCGTCTGCGTTCTTCTGGCTATGGTTATCCATTGTATCAAAGAACCTTCCAAGTGGGCCAGGAGTTGCTGATGATAAGGAGCCTGATGCTGAATGTGAACCATCATCATCTTGAATGGAAGCAGAGGAACTCTGGGCTGACTGCTGTGAGCTTTGAGTGAAGTTGTTGCATTTGGATAAATGCTGCTGCATCTTTGTGGCATTCTTTACATATGGCTTTGTACAGTGTTTGCACATGTACACAGTATTTCCATTTTTAATGCCTGGGGTAAAATGCTTCCACACATCCGACGGTAAACGTGGCATTGTTCTATGCAGAGAAATAAAGGGCATTCGTCTCTGTGTTGAACTGCGGTCAATCAGCACGATTGCAACAGGGTGAGTAAAATTTTCCTGATGCTCCATGTGATGGAAGCATGACCTGTGCACGCACAACACTATATCACCAATAGAGGGAGCTAATCGCTCATCCACTCATCCAACCAATCAGGACACACTTGTTCACAGTCACACACAAAACTTGTAATTATTAAAACAAGCCAAGTAAGAAGATAAACATATATTGATTAAGAAATTCCTTAATAATTAAGATTCCATCTCTGTTAGTAATTTTAAGAGAGGACCTGTGGGGGGAAAAAAAATGAAAGAAATACAAAAAAAAACAATATTATGCTAGCATGTGCTTTTTTGGGCAAAATTCCCAAGCTAAACTTCCACTGGAAACTTTCCACCCCTTCGCAACCCTACATGTGTGCATAGAGCATCTATCATGCAGCCTGCCCTGGCAAAGCTTCTTAGGTCCTCCTTTTCTTCTAAACACCTCAGAGGGAATTCCCATTGGGAAATTCATTTGTGCCAGTCATAGTGACGAGGGCAGAATATATAACAATAGTTGGTACAAATACTAATGAGAACCTCAGTACCAGCAGAAGAAAAACCAAAAAAACCTTATATTTAAGATTAAAGTTATTTACCTTGACTTTTAAAATAGGTACCACTACAGTTGATTCCCTAGCAACCCTGGATACCCATTTCCGATGTGTTTCATTTACAGTTGACGGGCTGCACACTTGAACATCAGGAAATGGCATGCAGGACAGAAATGCTCCCAGTGTCATGGTGGGTGATTCAGTGTTGCTGCTCCCCACCTCTTGTAAACTATGCCATGGTGCAAAGTGGACAGAGTTCCCGTGAGAGGGAACTCCCACCCATTTTCCGCTGTCTGCTGAAAATTTATATTGTTGCAGCAGGCAACCAGTCGGGGGGAAAAAATCCAGGTTTGATTATCGGCACGTTACTTGATTATGGTGTGCTTCACAGCTGAGCCCAATTCTAATGCTCCTTTGGTTACCCTGGCTGAGCTGAGCTAACTTAACTTAGTCTGGAGATCGAATCTGGGCCATCTTTGCCTATATGCTTACTGAGCCATCATGAAAAGAACACCATATTTAGAAAACAAAAGCTGTGGATAGCTGGGAACATCAAGAAGGTGGTTAATCTGCAATATGTGTTTATGACTACCTTTTGGAGGAGGGTGCACAAGTCAACGCTTTTATAACTCTTGAATAGTAAAATCTGACAACTAAAGAGCTTTCTAATCTAGTTATTTTTGGCAGTTGCTAAAATAGCTGATAGGCTGGGTAAAGTAATCAAGAGATGCTTTGTAGTGGGTTATTAACAACAGTGATCATAGCAAAGTTTGCAAATATTTAAAATGTTGCTTTTTTAGTTTTATAAGTCTAGCTGCAGCACTAATTAAATAGTCATTGAGCAAACGGGTTACTATAGAAACTGCTTTTAAATGACACTAAAGTTGCTATTCAGGCAGTCTTTTATTTAGTAGAAGAATAAAACTGAACTAATTTTCAGATAAGCTTTTAGATTTAGATTAAAATCCAGTTTTAAAAATTGCAATTTAGGTCAGTTTCATTTTTATAAAAGGGGAATAAGTGTGATGGACTAATTACATCATAGTGTATCAACGTCAACCCTGATTCTGTTCCAATATGGAACAGCTTTTAAGACGCATATTCTGAATTCTTTAGAAATTATGCATTCCAGCACAGATGAGAGCTACGTTTGTAGTTATGTTTTAAAACTTACTTGAAAGTATGCAGCATATGATTTTGAGTTTAAATTATGCTTTTAAGGTAGCTTGTTCTGACTTGCCTGTAAGATCTCTTAATTGTGGAGATTTCTAGTTTTTATTAATTAACTTTCGGCGTGTACCCTGCTTGCCAGTTCTGCACATTTAGAAAACAGGAAAGTTTAGGTACAAAATTGGAGGCATGGAGGTCACTGAATTTATATTGCAGCATGCTATCAATCACATATTACCAATATGACTAACAGCTGAGCTGGCAATCAATTCTGACTTGCTTATTAGGCAGCCCTGATATACTGTTGCTGCATCAGTAGGAGAAAGTTCTTGTTTTTTTCAGATTTCTGCACAGGTGGTTGATTCTATTAGTTGCCACAACTTTAATTGTTTCATTAGAAAGTTTCTTGACTCAAGTTGGCCTTAAGTTTGTCATTGATATCCTTTAATTACAGTATATGATTTTTTTTTTCCTGCTGAAACAGTATTCCATTTGAATTGAAATTTGTCTTTGGTCCTTACCTGCACTTGGTTTCAAGTCATGAGGCATTTCCAACAGCTTTCTGTAAATGATAACCTTGACTGGAGTCATCTTATTTTATCATACTCAGAATGGCATGACAAAGGTCACCACTATCTACTTTTGTAACAGTCATTGAGCTGCAGTAATGGGCCGGATTTTCCGATCGGAGGCTTCCTGCGTGTGGATGCCTCCGATCGGGAAAAATCTACGCATTTACCTGCTGGCTCCGTAGGTCTCGAGACTCCCGATCTTGGGCGCCCCCTGGTTCGCGTGCACAGAGACCCAGGTGTCCCAGGGGCTCATGCGGTTCACAAGCGTCCCTGGGATCACGTGGGCCATGGGGAACCAATCAAAAGGCAATCCCCCTTCATACTTTTGACAGGCCTCTACGCATAGATCTGTCAAAAGTATGAATGGGGATCACATTTAAAAACAGCTAAACATTAAATAATTTTTTTTAATCATGTATTTAAAATAAGTTAAAATTACATAAAATTTAATTTGTTTAAAATATTTAATTTATTGAAAAAAAAATTAAAGTTTTTTACGGAGCTAAAAATAAACCTATTTTTTAAAAGTATTTTAAAATTATAAATGAGATGTTTTAATTTTTTTTTTAAAACTCTTATGCTGGTAAAAGCAGACGTAAGATTTTTAAAGGTTTTCAGCGGGCGGAGGTTGTGCAGAAAGCGGAACTCTCTGTCCACGGAGGCCCATCTCCCAGGCAGGTGGATGATCTGTCAAGAGAAGTCTTGACAGATCGGAAGTGCCGGTTTTCAGTGCATGCGCTTCGCATGCCTGGAACCGGCACTTGCGAGGCCCCTACGGGTGTGTACACACCTCGTACCCACCCGTGGGGGTCGGAAGATCCGGCCCAATGTGTTCTGGTCAGGGAACGTGGGCTCTGTGTGTGTACTTAAAACATTGCTCGCTGGTCTTGGACTGCCAGTGAAATTTCTAATGTCAGAAAAGAGCTGATGGAAAAACCAAATATTTTCCAATATGACAAACTTGAAGATGGTTGATCTGTTTTTAAAATTAAGACTTAAGAGATTGACGTCATACAAGTTGGAGTTCTGTTGCCAGGTGTGCCTCATTCTTGATGCCAGGTGCTGAAATGATATTTCAGTTCTAATTGTATTGTAATTGTCAGAGTAAAGAGAGACTGTTTCACAGCAAAGCATAATATGCAGTACACTACACTACAAAGCACTGGAAAGTATTCTTGAAGATTGAGGACTTTGTTTGCCATAGCATCCAGATACTCTGGAGAAGACCTCAGAATCAGATTTTTTTTGTTGCATTTAGAAGGAAACACAAGCACTTGAGGTTCATGAGCAATTTATTTAGCAGAGGAGGACTTCAAACCAGACTTGACACTCAAACTGATACTAGAGCACTTGCTGGACCAGATTCCACATTCTCTCCTCTGGTCAGAGTCAAAGCATCATGATCATCTATAGTCTTGCAGTACATTTCCACTTGCTTGTTGGCTTCAGTGATGGCAAGCACCATAGGTTAGCAGCCTATAAGTCCTCCGGGGAAATGGGTGAGCCTTATTCTAAAGGCCAACAGAACTGCAAGATTGAGCAAAGACCAACCACACCAGGATACAAATGTCTCCCTTAAAGAGGCAATGCCAATAATAACACAAGACTGGGTGGCTAACACAAATTGATCTTAAACTTAATAGAAGTCTAGTAAAATAAAATAAAATGAAGAATAAAACCAGATGTAATCAAAACAAAAATGACATGCTTATCCATTGGCTATGGAAGGCATCGGTGAGCCGATAGACGTTGCATGTTTGTTTTCAAAAGCATGAACTAGAGCTCAAAACATGGGGAATCAGTCATAGAAATTCTGCCCATGATCTTTCACATCATGAACTTGGATGTCAGTTCCAAGAGCAGATCCACCAGGAGGTCCTCCGATCTCATCCTGTGCATTGCCCCGCTGGGATACATACAAGTGCTTCCCTTAAGCAACAACTTGCATATGTATAATGCTTTTAACATAGAAAAACATCCCAAGGTGTTTCACAGAGGCATAACCAGACAAATACGACAAATATGTTATGGAGGTGGAAGTACTAGGCAATGAATGAAATCTTAGGAGAAGTGACCAAAAACCTGGTCAAATAAGTGGGTATTAAGGAGGTTCTTACAGGAAGAAAGGGAGGTGCAGAGGCGGAGGGGTGTACAGAGGCAATTCAAGAGTGTGGGTCCTAGATTGCTGAAGACACAGCCACCAGTGGTGGGGCGAAAGGAAGGGGGCTGCACAAAAGGCCAGCGTTCTGGGCAAGTTGTAGGGCTGGAAGTGGTTACAGATATACGGATAGGCAAGGCCATGAAGGTATTTAAACAAGAAGATGCGGATTTTAAATTTAAGCTGTTTGGTGACCAGGAACTAATGTAGGTCAGCAAAGACAGGAGTAATGGGTGAATGGGACTTAGAGCAGGATAGGATATGGGCAGCAGCATTTTAGATGAGCTGAAGTTTCAAAGCACAGAGAAATGGGATGCTGGCCAGGAGAACATTGGAATAGTCGAGTCTGGATGTGACAAAGGCATGGACGAGTGTTTTAGCAGCAGATAGACTGAGGCAGGGTCGGGGACGGGCAGTGTTATGGAGGTAGAAGTACTTGGTCTTTGGGATGGAGAGCATATGGGTTGGAAGCTCAGTTTGAGGTCAAATAAGACGCTGAAGTTATGGTCGGTCTGCTTCAATCTGTGGCATTGGCTGGGGAGGGGGATGGAATCGGTGACGAGGTTACAGATTTTGTGGAGGGGGCCAAAGACAATGGCTTTGGTCTTCACAATGTTTAACTGGAGGAAATTTCTGCTCATCCAGGACTGGATGTCTGACGAGCAGTCTGACAGCACAGAGGCAGTAGAAGGGTTGTGAGAGGTAGTGTAGAGGTAGAGCTGGGTGTCATCAGCATACATGTGGAAGCTGAATAGATGGGGAAAAACTGGAACAGAGAGAGGACAGTACCACGTAGCTCGATGTGCTCAACCATGTCAAAGGCTGCAGAGAGGACAAGGAGAATGAGGGAAAATGTACTGGTCAGAGTCACAGAGGATGTCATTTGTGACTTTGATTAGGGCCATTTCAGTGCTGTGGCAATGGTGGAAACCTAATTGGAGAGATTCAAGCATGGAATTGTGGGAAATATCCCAAGTCGTTTCATAGATGGGCATAAGTATGTGGGCACTGATCCAGGAAGATAGAGATTAGGAGAGGTGACTCAAAGTCTGGTTGAAGAGTTGAATTTTGAAAGGGTATTTAAAGAGAGAGGTTTAGGAAGGAAGTTCACAGAATAAGACTGAGGTGGCTAAAAGCTCAGCCACCAATGATGGTGAAAGGAGGGGAAGATGAACACGGGCCCAAAAGAACATTTGAGAGGGATTATACAGTTTGGAGATTGCAGAGGTAGGATGGGGCAAGGCCTTGATGAAGGGATATAGACGAGGACTTGAAATTTCATGTGTTGTGGGAGATCCTTGTAAGTAACCAGTAGGGCTAAGCTTAATGCATCCAGGATTCAGTGAAATCGAGGTTGATGGGCTAGTGGAAGAAGACATGAGCGGCATGTTTTGGATGAGTTGAAATTTATGGTAGGCACAGGATGAAAAGTCAGCAAGGAGGGTGTTCGAGTCATTGAGTTGGGAAATGACAAGAGCTGGAGAAAGCTGTGACTTATCCGAGGTTTGATGTCAACCAAGCACTATGACAGCCCAGAGACAGTCGATGGTGAGGGGAGGTCAATAGAAGTGACGGAGAGACAGATGATTTGAATTAAGCAACTTTGAATTAAGAGTAGAACACTATAGCACTTCAGCCAATTTATTTCAATGTTCTGCAACAAGCGAAATAGGTGTAATAACAGCACGGATGGTAGCAACTAAGGATCTTGCAGGTATGGCAACATCTATAAACTCCAGTTCCCTTTACTAGATCCTAGCCTACTAATTCTCACCGGCTATTTCTCGCGGGTTTTTAACTCCGCTTAAACGTTTTTAGTCATTTACTTGATGGTTTACATATTGAAGTGTTGCAGTGTTTGGTGACTCTCATTATCTAATTCATGGTATTGTCTATAACAGTATTGAACAAGTTGGGTGACAAGATACAGCCTTGTATTTTGACTGTGAGGCATTCTGACATTCTTTCTCTCTACTCATGTAGTCTTGTTTCTTCATCCTTTTCTTCCTACATTCTGGTAATTTTTCTAGCTACTGTATAGAGTTACAACTCTTAATACCATTAGTTCATACTGAGTCACAAGGTGGATGTTATATAAACCTTTTTTATTTGTTACTCATTCTTGGGCGTCGCTTGCAAGGCCGGCTCTTATTGCCTAGCCCCAGTTCGTTGCCCTTGTGAAGGTGGTAATGGGCTTTCTTGAACCCCTGCAGTCCATGTGGTGAAGGGGGAGATGGGACCTGTACAGGCCGGATGGGTTGCGCCTCAACAGAGCCGGGACCAATGTCCTCGCAGGGGGGTTTGCTAGTGCTGTTGGGGAGGGTTTAAACTAATTTGGCAGGGGGATGGGCACCAGGATGTAGCATTAGAAAGGAGAAACAAGGTGCGCAAAGGATGGGCGAGACAGATAGCGCTAGAGTAAGAAATAGTGCGGTATGTGGAGTCAGATTAAGAGAGAATACAAGAAGGTCTAAGATAGATTTACAGTGCATGTGTGTGAATGCACAAAGTGTGGTAAATAAAGTTGGTGAGCTGCAGGCACAATTAGACACATGGGAATATGATGTTGTGGCGATAACTGAGACCTGGCTCAAAAAAGGGCAGGATTGGACACTAAATATTCCTGGATATAAGGCGTTCAGGAAAGATAGGGAAGGAAAGAAAGGAGGTGGGGTGGCAGTATTGATAAAGGAGAATGTTACAGTGCTGGAGAGAGGATGTCCTGGAGGGGTCGAGGACAGAATCTATTTGGTTAGAGTTAAGAAACAATAGAGGTGCCATTACACTACTTGGTGTATTCTATTGGCCACCTACTAGTGGGAAGGATATAGAGGAGCAAATTTGCAGAGAAATTACATAGAGGTGCAAGAACTAGAGAGTAGTGATAATGGGGGACTTCAACTATCCTAATATAGACTGGGATCGTAATACTGTAAAGGGCAGAGAGAGGGAAGAATTTCTGAAGTGTGTTCAGGAGAACTTGATCAGTACGTTTCTGGCCCAACGAGGAAGGAGGCATTGCTGGATCTGGTTCTGGGGAATGAAGTGGGTCAAGTAGAGCAAGTGTCAGTAGGGGAACAGTGATCACAGTATCATAAGGTTTAGACTAGCCAAGTAGCAATCTAGAGTAAAAATATTTAATTGGCGATAAGTCAATTTCAGTGGACTGAGAATGGATCTGGCCTGGGTAAATCGGAATCAAAGATTGGCAGGCAAACCTGTAATCGAACAATGGGCTGCCTTAAAGAGGAGGTAATAGTTCGGGTACAGTCAAGGTACATTCCCACGAGGGGGAAAGGTAGGGCAACCAAAGTCAGAGCTGCCTGGATGACGAAAGAGATAGAGAGTAAGATGAAGCAGAAAAAGAGGGCGTATGACAGATGTCAGGTTGAGAATACAAGTGAGAACCAGGCTGAATATAGAAAGTTCAGAGGGGAAGTGAAAAAGGAAGTAAGAGGGGCAAAGAGAGAGTATGAGAATAGATTGGCAGCTAACATAAAAGGGAATCCAAAAGACTTCTATAGGCAGATACATAGTAAATGGGTAGTAAGAGGAGGGGTGGGGCTGATTAGGGACCAAAATGGAGACCTACGCAGAGGGCATGGCTGAGATACTAAATGAGTACTTTGCATCTGTCTTTACCAAGGAAGATGCTGCCGCCAAAGTCATAGTAAAAGAGGAGGTAGTGGATACTGGATGGGATAAAAATTGATAAGGAGGAGGTACTAGAAAGGCTGGCTGTACTTAAAGTAGATATGTCACCAGGACCGGATGGGATGCATCCTAGGATGCTGAGGGAAGTAAAGGTGGAAATTGCAGAAGTACTGGCCATAATCTTCCAATCCTCCTTGGATACGGGGCTGGTGCCAGAGGACTGGAGAATTGCAAATGTTACACCCTTGTTCAAAAAAGGGTGTAAGGATAAACCCAGCAACTACAGGCCAGTCAGTTTAACCTCGGTAGTGGGGAAGCTTTTAGAAACAATAATCAGGGACAAAATTAACAGTCACTTGGACAAGTATGGATTAATTAGGGAAAGCTAGCATGGATTTGATAAAGGCAAATCGTGTTTAACTAACTTGATTGAGTTTTTTGATGAGACAACAGGGTTGATGAGGGCAATGCGGTTGAGGTGGTGTACATGGATTTCCAAAAGGCGTTTGAGAAAGTGCCACATAATAGGCTTGCCAGCAAAGTTGAAGCCCATGGAATAAAAGGGACAGTGGCAGCTTGGAAATGAAATTGGCTAAGTGACAGGAAACAGAGAGTAGTGGTGAACGGTTGTTTTTTGGACTGGAGTAAGGTATATAGTGGTGTTCCCCAGGGGTCGGTACTAGGACCACTGCTTTTCTTGATATATATTAATGACTTAGACTTGGGTGTAGAGGGCACAATTTCAAAATTTGCAGATGACATAAAACCTGGAAGTATAGTGGATAGTGATAGACTTCAAGAGGACATAGACAGGCTGGTGAAATGGCAGATGAAATTTAACGCAGAAAAGTGTGAAGTCATACATTTTGGTAGAAAGAACGAGGAGTGGAAATATAAACTAAAGGGAACAGTTCTAAAGCGGGTGCATGACCAGAGAGACGTGGGGGGGGGGGATATATGTGCACAAATCATTGAAGGTGGCAGGGCAGGTTGAGAAAGCGGTTAAAAAAGCACTTGGGATCCTGGGCTTCATAAATAGAGGCATAGTGTACAAAAGCAAGGAAGTTATGATGAACCTTTATAAAACACTGGTTTGGCCTCAACTGGAGTATGGTGTCTAATTCTGGTTACTGCACTTTAGGAAGGATGTGAAGGCCTTAGGGAGGGTGCAGAAAAGATTTACGAGAATGATTCCAGGGATGAGGGACTTCAGTTACGTGGATAGACTGGAGAAGCTGGGGTTGTTCTCCTTAGAGCAGAGAAGATTGAGAGGAGATTTGATAGAGGTATTCAAAATCATGAGTGGTCTAGACAGAGTAGATAGAGAGAAACTGTTTCCATTGGCGGAATGGTCGAGGACACAGATTTAAGGTGATTGGCAGAAGAACCAAAGGCAACATGAGGAAAAACGTTTTTACGCAGCGAGTGGTTAGGATCTGGAATGCACTGCCTGAAATTGTGGTGGAGGCAGACTCAATGGTGGCTTTCAAAAGGAAATTGGATAAGTACCTGAAGGAAAAAATTTGCAGGGCTGCGGGGAAAGGGCGGGGGAGTGGGACTAGCTGAAGTGCACTTGCAGAGAGCCGGCACGGGCTCGACAGGCCGAATGGCCTCCTTCTGTGCTGTAACCGTTCTATGATTCTAGGTAATACCACTTTGTAAGCACCTCCTTGAGCTTTGGGCACTGTGGATGGCCCTCTAGTTCTTTTAGGATCAGATCTGGAATCAGACCATGCATCTCTGGATGGACAACACTTAACATGTATTTGGAAATGGGATGGAACTTCCTCCTGCTCTTTAGGCACACTGCAGAGCTGGATGTTGAATGTACTGAGTAATATCTAAAAGTAGTGAAGAACGTAGTGATGGATTTTCTGAGCAGGAACTGTTCACAAATTGATCTTTGGTACTAATGATTTTGTAAGGTTTTATAAGAACAGAAGGCAAGACAAGTTACAGCTCATATTCTTCTGGGATGGAATATTACCTCTTGTGTTCCCTTCATTGCCTTTTCTGTTAAGAATTCCAGAGAAATTTTGAGCAAGGGTAACAGTTTTAGTGCTAATAATCCCCAATGTCCTAGGAGATATCAACTCCCAAGTGTGCCAAGGTCCTATCCTTGGTCCCTTTCTCTTCGTCATCTACATGCTGCTCCTTGGTGACATTATCTACAGTTGCAGAGTTATGTTTCAAGTGTATGATAATGATACCAGCTGTATTCCTTCATCATCTAGTCAACCCCAAGACCACTTCCTGTGCTGCCAAACTTCCTGTCCAACATCAAGTCATGACAACGTCATCCAAAATAACATTAGGAGGACTGAAGCTGGCTCCCTGTAATTCAATTTATTAAATATTAATTCCTCATTCTCATCTTCAAATCCCTTTGCAGCCTTGCCCCACTCCTCTGCAACCTGCTCCAGCCTTGTATCTCTCCTGTACCCTTCTGTTCTTTGAATTTGGCCTTTTGCCTGACTTCCCTTTGCCCAACCATTGGTAGCAGAGCCTTTACTCACCTTGGCTCCACTCTGGAACTCTCCTTAAACCCTTCTGCCTGTCCACTTTTCTCTCTTCCTCTGAAAACCTTCTCAGAACCTACCTTTTGAACAAGGTTTTCGGTCTCTCCCCATGATCGCCCCTCCATGGCTCTTCATCTGTTTCTCTGCCTGTTTCCATTTGTGAAGCACTTGGGATTTTTTTTTTGTTAAAGGTGCTGTATAAATGCAAGTGGTTGAAAGTCTGGTTCTGCTGTGTCTACACCAGGGCTCAGGGCTGTCAAATGTACGGCTCGTGGCAGGATGCTCAGAAATAAGTGGGAACTGGAAAAATCTGAATATGACAGCTGATCAGCCCCTTCAGCCCACTCCAAATTCCAGTCTCGGGCTGGTGATGGACTATGTCAAGCCTCCACTGATAATTTCATTGTAGGGGAATGTTCTTTTATCCAATTAACCAATGAGAAGCACATGGCACTGTAGTACTAGCATATAGTATGCAGCAGGTGGATGCGTCTGCCTAATCGTCGCTGAGGAAAGGCGGGAGGCGGTCCCTGGTTACGACAAATTCCCAGGTGATGTCCAGTGGTCGATTTGGTGAAGGTTCCGGTGGTTCTGAGGCAGGTGCTTTGTGGTGCCTGGCGTTATAAGCGCTGGAGCAGTAAGGCCTCGCGTCTCCTTACGATGGGCTCTTGTTAAAGGAAATCCTGCAGTGCTGGTACCTTTAGTTAGGTGGATTGCTTATTTTCCCTGCTTTTGCCAAATCAGGGACTATGGCCTTTTAAAAAAGATTGGACTTCATACCGACAACTGGGATTGATCGGCAGTGTGGCAAACCCTGCAGCTGCCCGGCCGGTGAGATGGTGGGCAGATCGAGCAGGGGAAGGAGTATCCTCATCTCCCGGGGATTGGGAGGAGTCTCCTCCTCCTTTCCTGGATGGTTGTGGTGTGAGTCGGGAGGAGTCATTTGGACGGTAATAAATGTTACCTTGCCTGCGTCTCCCACATCCCAAGAACAATTTTGTTTTGTTGAAGTTTCCTGATTTTTACACCTTCGTGCTTTCCTCATAGCAGATAATGATTGAAACTCATTTTCCTAACAGTAGATGTTAGACTATAGAAAACATCCATATGCATTGACATTTGGCAAAGGAACTTTTCCATACATCAGCCACCAGAAAAACAGTTGAATTTCTGTTTCATTTTCATTTTATGTGGATTACTAAACAATGGAAGTTTAAAGTTAAGTACCGTCAAAATGCACATTGTTATATTGCAATATACTCCAATGCCTGGGTGACTGGAAAAGCCCCATGACTCCCTTTTGTCCCGAGGTGAAAGTCTAGATGAGTAAGACAACTAAAATTATTGGTGGTGTTGATCAGCCTCAATACTTAAGAGAATCTGATGATTACTACTGTGAGAAAATACAAAAAAAAGGTCGGTAACCATTGTGAATTAGTCATCTTTTCATTTTTTAAAAAAGAGCATTAAGTGGTTTGCTCTGTCAGGCAAATTTTCAGGAAGCATGAGGATGAGCCAAACAACACCTGTTTTTAAGTGTTTTACTGAGTCATTCATGGAGAATGAAAGGTAGCACCAGTCCAAATCTGTTCAAGCACATTGAATGGCTATTCATTGACATCAGTAACTTAGAATCTAGGATGTGAATCTCATGCCCAGGAAACTGTAGTAAACTTGTGCCAACTTAGACTGATAGGTGTAAAATTAATAGTCTTGAAGATTGATCAGTTGAGCAGCGGTATTACCTGAAGTACTAATTTTGGAAAGCTGGACTGGGCATTTTACCACTATGGTGTATATGAATAAAATAGGAACATATGGCCATAGGAACAGGAGTAGGCTGATCTGTATCTTAACTCCATCTACCTGCCTTGGTTCTGTAACCCTTAATACCCTGGCATAACAAAAATCTATCAATCACAGTTTTGACATTTTCAATTGACCTAATCTCAACAGCTTTTTGGGGCGAGAGTTCCAGATTTCCACAACCCTTTGTGAAGAAGTGTTTCCTGACATTATCCCTGAATGGTCTAGCTCTAATTTTAATGTTGTGCCCTTTGTTCTGGACTCCCCCACCAGAGGAAATAGTTTCTCTCTCTCTACCCTATCAACTCCTTTTAATCATCATAAACATCTCCATTAGATCACCCCTTAATCTTCTATCTTCCAGGGAATACAAGCCTAGTCTCTGCAACCTGTTTTCACAATTGAATTCTTTTAGCCCAGGTAATGTTCTGGCAAATCTGCACTGCACCCCCTCCAAGGTCAATATATCCTTCCTGAGATGTGATGCCCAGAAATGAACCCACTACTCTAAGTGGAGTCTAACCAGAGCTCTATATAACTGTAACATGACTTCCCCTTTATTCCAGACCCCTTGAGATAAAGGCCAACATTCCATTAGCCCCTTAAATTATTTTTTGTACCTGTCCACCAGCTTTTAGTGATTTCTGTACTAGTACCCCTAAATCTCTCTGCTCCTCCATAGTTTCTAGCTTCTCACCATTTTAAAATTACTGTGCTATATCCTATAGGGTCCACGCGGATGACCTCACACTTCCACACATTGAACGCCATCTGCCATAGTTTTGCTAATTCATTTACTCTATCAATGTCTCTTTTGCAACTTTCTGCTGCCATCTACATTATTTGCTGTGCCACCTAACTTGGTGCCATCAGCAAACGTGGATATACGGCTCTATTTTCCTTCATTTAAATAATTTATAAATATAGTGAAAAGCTGAGGCCCTAATACAGACCCCCTAGGGGACACCACTAGTCACATCTTACCAATTTTGGTAAATACCTATTATCCCTACTCTCTGTCTTCTACCTCCTAACCAATTCCCTCCCCATGTCAATAGGTTGCCTCCAATTCCATGTGTTCTCATTTTTGTTAACAGCCTCTTATGTGGAACCTTATTGAATGCCTTCTGTTAGTCCATATAAATAACATCCATAGACACTCCCTTATCTATCACGTTAGTTACCTACTCAAAAAATTCAACAAGTTTCGTTAGACATGACTTAACCTTTACAAATCCATGCTGGCTCTCTCTGATCAGTTCATATTTGTTCAAGTGGGAAGGGAAAAATTCACACCATGTAGTGGCCATTTTAATTAGGTAGCCAACTATGTGCGACCTTACTTGAATCACATTCTTAGTTCCTTTCCTTATGGTGTCAGCAGAAAGTCCCAATCTGGCCCATGTATGCAGGAAAACAAAAAAAATGTCACTGTCCATTTGGAGTTTTTCTAGATGTCACCACTTGGAAAGTGGTTCATTTCCTAAGTTCCTTTTTAAAGGATTTACAGACTTTTTCGAAGATGAATATTGGTTTCAAATGTTAAAATACCATAGTCTTGGCTAATACAGGCGCTTTTGTGCTTCCAGTATCATTTTACTTTTGGTGAATCTACTCCTTTAGGTAGTCTTCAGCTCTGGTTGACGATAGCACCCAATTTTCTTCATGTCATAGATCCTTCTCAGTTATTGATACCCATGATGGTTGTGTAGCTAATTCAGAACTTGCTGGTATTTGACTTCTCCCACACAAGTTCTGCATGCACTTCACGAAAGTCTTTGCCAAGCTCCACTGGCTCCTAGCCCCATCAAATTGATTTCAGGATCCTTGTCTTCATGGATTTGCTCCACCCTACCTGAATGATTTTTTTCCAGCCATAAAACCCAACCCATATCCTCTACTCTGATTTCTCTCTGCTCCCTTCACTCTATCATTCGAGGCTGATCATTCAGTTGTTATGGCCTTGCTCTTGAAATTCTCTTCCAAAATAATTTGCCTTGCTAACCCCTCCCTGACTTTGAGAACCTTCTTAAACTCCTGCTCTTTAACCATTTCTTGGTCATCCTCCTTTTCCTGCCCCGTGTCTGCCTCTTTGCCATGTGAAGAGCTCAGTTATTTTACGGGAGTTGCTATAAAATAAATATATAAAAAGTTGTTCATTGGTGATGCATGACCATTCAGCCTTGCTGATCATATTGAAGTACAGTTCATAATCACAAAGGGATTATGAGTTCTTGTTTACCCCAAAAATATATAGCTATAGATCAAGGATTGTTCTCAGGAAAGATATAGAAACACTACATTGCCTGGGCAGCATTCTTTATTGATTCTAGGCTGGGAGAAAGCTCTCCATCTCATCCAGCATTCATATAAACTCTTCTACTTTCAGTCACAAACTGCTCCGGATTGTGAAGCTACTCTGATGCCATTCCGCATTGGAATTGAAAAAGTGATGAAAGCATTTCAGCTTTTAAAATAAAAGTGATGTTATTGCCTTCAGCACAGTCATTAGCTTAACCCAATAAATATTCCTGCAGCCTGCATTAATCAAGACACTGTGGCAGAGCCACCAAGGGTCTCAGAACAATTAGTAATAATCCCTTTAACTACAGTGTAGTGCAGCCGTGGACTGCACCTTTAAACTGCCTGTTAACTGTACTGTATTGTGTTTTCCTGCATGCCACGTGATGACGTCATGACGCCGATCACGTGACCACCAGTGGCGCGAAGAACGCGATGACGTCATGACGTTGGCTTCCAGAATCTTCCAGTAGTCGTCGAGTGCCCAGCAAGCTGATTAGACCTGTGTACCGTTTCTCCTGTAGTTTCCCTTTTAACTTCGTTGTTCATTAAAACCTGTTGATTTGATTCATCGAGTCGAATACCTTATTCAGATAGGAACCTCCGTTCCTACAACACTACTCATGATTTTTGTTTTGCAGGAGGAATCAGATTTGGCCTTAAAATATTTTTACCAAACCATTTTGTATAAGCAGTAGATTAAGTTGACCACTGAAGCATCCCCCTCTTCTGACCATTATCTTCGACACTGGTAAAAAATGGGAGAAAGAAGAGTGCTGAGCTGAAGAGCTGTTGTGCCTGGAAATTTGGGACTTTGCTTTCTCAAGCCATAGAAAACATACGCTTATTGCAGGAAAATTCCAGTTTCTACTCCTGCCACGTCATAATCCTGAAAAGAATGGGAGGATGTGGACCGTATTGACCTATAGGCCTTGAATCCCTTTATTGTTTGAAATAATTCAGGAGTGTATCTGGGAAATTGGCTGCATCTTTTGGGATGTGTGCTTTCATATTGGGATTCAGTAGCCCCACAGTTCGTTCGTGCATTATCAAGTAATGGGAGTCCACTAATAGAAAGCTCCAGCTGCACTGCTTTTCTTTCCAAGTGGAAGCACGATTCAGATTCTATGCTGCGCACAAATCTGTGGTGTTTTGGCAGCATGGAAAAAAATATGCTGCTTCATGAAAACATGCTGTAACTAAACTAATAACAAGCTAGTCCAGTCCAGATTATCTACATCTCAAACACAATTTTGAGGCGTTTGGCATTATCTGATTGATGTCAACATCCTAGACTAATGGGGAGTGCCTCAAGAATTTTAGTGTGAAGAAAAAAGTTACACAAAAATAAGTGATATGAAAGTATTCAAAAGTTATCCTTTATGACACAAAACGTATGTTCTGTTCATTGCACAGTGACTGATGAAGCAGAAATAAAAACAGAAAATGCTGGAAATACTCAGCAGGTCAGGCAGCATCTGTGGAGAGAGAAACAGAGTTAACGTTTCATGTCGATGACACTTTGTCAGAACTGATGAAGCAGTGCTGTCTGTGACAGTGAATAACTGATTCAGTTGAAGGGCATGTTAAGATTATGAATTGCTTTTATACCAGTATATTTTCTTAATTTTTTTGCTTTCCTGTTGTAATTCATAACTTCCAAGTCAGTGAAATAGAAAGATTATATGTGAAGTTCAAACTGCTATTGTTTGAAGTGACAGGGAAACTACTGCATGTGATGTGAAATATCTCCTTTATTTTTGTGGTAACACCTATGAATCCTAGCAGTTGACGCCAGGTTCAAGTTGAAGTAATGCATGTGTGTTGCAGTTGGCTGTTTAGTGAATTGGACAAATGATTAAGATAGCATTTAGTAGTATTAAATGACATAGTTGGTGAGGCTTATTAAGTAATAGTTAAAGCGAATATAATTTGAATGCAAATCACTGTCACTATGGAATTCATGAACAATAATGCTTGTACTATTGCATCGAGCAGCTAGCATTGAGGTTTTAGTAGGCTAGTTACTGTAATGAGTTTGGTAAAAGAACACTAGTTACAAGTCACGTGGGTGTATTTAATCACTGTCCTGCTATAGCGGGATGAGGTCCTAAAAGCGGAATATAGGGAGTTAGGAGATAAATTAAAAAACAGGACCTCAAAGGTAGTAATCTCAGGATTGCTACCAGTGCCACGTGCTAGTCAGAGTAGAAATAGAAGGATACTTCAGATGAATACGTGGCTAGAGGAATGGTGCCAAGGGGAGGGATTCAAGTTCCTGGGACATTGGAACCGGTTCTGGGGGAGATGGGACCAGTTCAAACCGGACGGTTTGCACCTGGGCAGGGCTGGAACCGATGTCCTAGGGGGAGTGTTTGCTAGTGCTGTGGGGGAGGGTTTAAACTAAAATGGCAGGGGGTTGGGAACCTGAGCAGGGAGACAGCGGAAAGGGAAACAAGGATAAAAGCAAAAGATAGGAAGGAGAAAAACAAAAGTGGCAGTCCGAGAAATCAACGGTTTAAATCAAACGTGGCCACAGTAAATAATAATTCTAATAGATCTAAGAGCGTTAAAAAAACAAGCCTGAAGGCTTTGTGTCTTAATGCGAGGAGCATTTGTAATAAGGTGGATGAATTGGCTGCGCAAATAGCGGTAAACGAATATGATTTGGTTGGGATTACGGAAACGTGGCTCAAGGATGGCCAAGACTGGGAACTCAACATTCAGGGGTATTCAATATTCAGGAAAGATAGGCAAAAAGGAAAGGGAGGTGGGGTAGCATTACTGGTTAAAGAAGGGATTAACACAATTGTAATGAAGGATATTAGCTCTGATGATGTGGAATCTGTATGGGTAGAATTGAGGAATACTAAGGGGAAAAAAACATTAGTGGGAGTGGTATATAGACCTCCCAACAGTAAGGCGGAGGTTGGGGATGGCATTAAAAGGGATATTAAAGAAGCGTGCAATAAGGGCACAGCAGTCATCATGGGTGACTTTAATCTACATATAGATTGGGCCAACCAAATTAGTAACAATACTGTGGAGGAGGAATTCCTGGAGTGTTTACGGGATGGTTTCCTGGACCAATATGTCGAGGAACCAACCAGAGATCAGGCCATCTTAGACTGGGTATTATGTAACGAGAAAGGATTAATTAGCAATCTTGTTGTATGAGGCCCCTTGGGTCGGAACGATCATAATATGATCGAATTCTTCATTAAGATGGAGAATGAAGTAGTTGACTCAGAGACTAGGGCCCTCAATTTAAATAAAGGAAACTACGATGGTCTGAGGAGCGAGTTGGGTAGGATTGATTGGGGAATGGCACTCAAAGGGTTGACAGTGGATAGGCAATGGCAAACATTCCAAGACCGAATGGATGAGCTACAGAATTTGTTCATCCCAGTTTGGCATAAAAATAAAACAAAAAAGGTGACTCAACCGTGGCTAACAAGGGAAATTAGGGATAACATAAGATCCAAGGAGAGGACATATAAATTGGCCAGAAAAAGCAATAATCCTGAGGATTGGGAGCAGTTTAGGATTCAACAAAAGAGGACAAAGGGATTAATTAAGAAAGGGAAAATAGAATATGAGAGTAAGCTTGCAGGGAACATAAAAACTGACTGTAAAAGCTTTTATAGATATGTGAAGAGAAAAAGATATTTGAAGTCAAGCGTAGGTCCCTTGCAGTCAGAATCAGGTGAATTTATAATGGGGAACAAAGAAATGGAAGACCAACTAAATACATATTTGGGTTCTGTCTTCACAAAGGGGGGACACAAATAACCTCCCAGAGATGCCGGGGAACATAGGGCCTGATGAAAGGGTGGAACTGAAAGAAATCAGTATTTGTAGGGAAATGGTGTTAGGAAAATTGATGGGACTGAAGGCCGATAAATCCCCAGGGCCTGATAATCTACATCCCGGGGTACTTAAGGAAGTGGCCCTAGAAATAGTAGATGCATTGCTGGTCATCTTCCAGAACTTGCTAGACTCTGGAACAGTACCCATGGATTGGAGGGTAGCTAATGTTACTCCACTATTCAAAAAAGGTGGTAGAGAAAAAGCAGGGAATTATAGACCAGTAAGCCTGACATCGGTAGTGGGGAAATGCTAGAGTCCATTATAAAAGATCTAATAGCAGAGCACTTGGAAAGCAGTGACAGGATCGGACAAAGTCAACATGGATTTACAAAAGGTAAATCATGCTTGACTAATCTACTGGAATTTTTTGAGGATGTAACTGGTAAAATAGATAAGGGAGAACCAGTGGATGTGGTATATTTGGACTTTCAGAAGGCTTTCGATAAGGTCCCACATAAGAGATTAGCGTGCAAAATTAAGGCACATGGGATTGGGGGCAAGGTATTGACTTGGATAGAGAACTGGTTGGCGGACAGAAAGCAGAGAGTTGGAATAAACGGGTCGTTTTCCGAGTGGCAGGCAGTGACTAGTGGGGTACCGCAAGGATCGGTCCTAGGACCCCAGCTGTTCACAATATATATTAATGATCTGGACGAGGGAATTGGATGTGATATCCCCAAATTTGCAGACGACACAAAGCTGGGTGGGAGGGTAGGCTGTGAGGAGGGTGTCATGAAACTCCAGTATGATTTGGACAGGTTGGGTGATTGGGCAGAAACATGGCAAATGCACTATAATGTGGATAAATGTGAGGTTATCCACTTTGGTGGCAAAAACAGGAAGGCAGATTATTATTTGAATGGCAATAGATTGGGAGAAGGGGAAGTGCAAAGAGACCTGGGTGTTCTTGTGCACCAGTCGCTGAAGGTAAGCATGCAGGTGCAGCAGGCGGTTAAGAAGGCAAATGGTATGTTGGCCTTCGTAGCAAGAGGGTTCGAGTACAGGAACAAGGATGTCTTGCTACAGTTGTCCAGGGCCTTGGTGAGACCGCACCTTGAGTATTGTGTGCAGTTTTGGTCGCCTTACCTGAGGAAGGACGTTCTTGCCATGGAAGGAGTGTAGCGAAGATTCACCAGGCTGATACCTGGGATGGCAGGAATGACGTATGAGGAGAGATTGTGTCGATTGGGCTTATACTCACTGGAGTTTAGAAGATTGAGAGGGGATCTCATCGAAACCTATAAAATTCTGTCAGGCCTGGACAGACTAGATGCAGGAAGGATGTTTCTGATGGCCGGGGAGTCCAGAACCAGGGGTCATAGTCTAAGGATAAGGGGTAAGCCATTTAGGACTGAAATGAGGAGGAATTTCTTCACCCAGAGAGTGGTGAACCTGTGGAATTCTCTGCCACAGAGGGCGGTGGAGGCCAGTTCATTAAATATATTCAAGAAAGAGTTGGATATATTTCTTAAGGCTAAAGGGATCAAGGGATATGGGGAGAAGGCAGGGGCAGGGTACTGAATTTGGATGATCAGCCATGATCTCATTGAATGGCGGAGCAGGCTCGAAGGGCCGAATGGCCTACTCCTGCTCCTATCTTCTATGTTTCTATACTATGTTTATTAGATAGGGACTGTCCTCCAGATATGATAAGGGAGGGCTAGGATTCAAAGCTGGTACAACGGAAATGGGGAAATGTCTATCTAATTAAAACTACTTAGCAATTAGTTTTAATTATTAAACAAAGTTATTGCAGGTGAAATTTTTCTGCATTGGTATTCAGTGACATTGTTACCATGGATGTGCTGAACTCATGAATAATCAACAAACTCCTTTTCAGTAGATTAGGTTATGAGACAACTGGGCCACTGGAATGTTTGCTGTCAGGATGGTATAAGTTTTGATTGTTTACTGTTTCCAGTTGTGTAGCTTTCTTTATTTGCTTAATCAGTATTGTTAATGCTTGAGCTTTCCATTTTCAGGAATTTAATAATCTTTGTTTCTTTCTTGTGTTTTATCAAAGTATAGTGTAAATGTATACTTTGAAAGCCAGCTGTCACTGCAGGATACAATTCCCATTTCTTTCTTGAATTACACCATCTACCAGTGGTTTATACATAAAGAAGTTGTTTCAGACATTATGGCCCAGATTTTTCTGTAATAATAACGGCGAGGATAACAGCGCTCGCCGTTATTACAGGGTAAATCTAATACCAACTTCTGGTGTCTGCACATGCGCAGTTAAATGTGGAAATCCAGAAGTTGAGGTCAGATACCCTGCTCCTCCACAGGGTGCACTGTTGCAGTTTCGGCACTGAAATCACTGTAATGGCGTGTATTTAGGGTAATTTCCTGTTAGCCTTGCACTAAAATGGGCTGGAAAAGTTCGAGCTGGTGCATTCTGGAGTTAGTGAGTTTTTAATGGTGTAATAACTGATGGTTACTGCTGAACAACCTCTCTGGCCCTGAAAAATTAATTTTACAAGTGTGATGTCTCATTCACTCAGAAGAAAATTAATGTTGCAGATTTTTAAAAAAATTAAAATTAAATATTTTTTTTCGTTTTCTCTTTCTCTTAATCCCACCTGTATGTTCCAGTCTTTATTTAGCTTCCTGTACAATGATTTAAATGTAATTTATATTTCCTGTTTTTTACTTCCTGGCTTTGCAGTCTGGGTGTCCCAGTGAGGATTCTTCAATCTCGTTGAAGAGCATCCTGCTGTTTCCCCTGCTCACAGATGCCACAGATCATCTGTAGAGGGCGCCGCACAGAATCAGACGTGGGATTAGTAGAAATCTCCACTGACAAGCCCGTGAAAATTCTCTGGGCAACTGTACGCGAGGGGAACGGCAAAAGCCGTTCCTTCACCGCTGAGAGGAAAATCTGGGCCTATAATTGTTTTCAGAAATGTTATTATTTAAGAAGATAAAGTTTATTTTTTTTTGCAGATGCTGTGATTTGTTAGACTACACCACATAACAGTACCTCACTGAGTAATACACTGTTAATTTTATTTTATTTATGTGTTATCGCTGTTTTACAGTTTTTCTGTTTTGTCCTCCATAATGTTTCTGTTCAGATTGCAACAAGCCTTCCTGTGCTCCCTCAAAGTGCAACTTCCAGGCAAAATTATTCTGATATATGCACTTGGTAATATATCGACACATAATTTGGTATGCTGATGATTTTACCTATTTTTAATATGGCATACTGTAAATGTAAGCCAATTTCACACATTGTAGGAATAACTGAAGTTTTAAGCGGATACCACTTCTGGGGTTTGGACATTCTGTCCACATGCAATATTCACCAGCACAAATTCTAAACCTAAAATTCCAGGAAGATGAGATCATGCCTGTCTAGACTTCTGTCATTGCTCATCTGCACTTGCAACTTGATAGTGGCAAATGTAGATATTTATTTTAGTTTGGCTAAACTAGTGAGTTAAAATGCAATTCCATTGTCATTGGCTCACGTGGGTTGGATAATGATTACCACCAGCTAATAAAAATGTTAATATTTTAGAAGGAATGCAAAAATAAAATCGTTTTGAGTGTGAATTCAATATAATGGAGATGAGTTTGCCAGTTTTTGCTGCTGTGATGTGTTTTCAATTACATACATCTCATCTGAACAACTGGATTATAAACCCGGTATTCTTATAATGAGAAAAATAGGACTAAGCTTGCTTAATGTGCCTGTAACTGTATCTGCAGCACAGAACATAGCCCTAGCCCAATTTTTCAGTGGGCGCCTGTCCCCCTAATTCAAATCTAGGAAAAGATGCAGTACAATTGGCTGGGAATCAGAAAACCTATTGAAGTAGCAGTTATTACAGGGCTACAGCGAGTACTTGGGGGAGAAGTTGTGGCCGGCATAGAAAAGTGGAAAAATTTATCAAAATGGAATAGTGGAGACATATGGGCAACACTGCTTCATTTTGATGATGAAGAGTTGGAGACCCCACTGCAAAGCGTGCACCAAATGGTGAGAAACTATTAAATGTTGGTGTTCAGAGTGATTTGGGTGTCCTTGTACAGGAAACACAGAAAATTAACAGTAATAAATAAACAGAAAATACTGGAAATACTCAGCAGGTCAGGCAGCATCTGTGGAGAGAGAAACAGAGTTAATGTTTCAGGTCGATGACCCTTCGTCAGAACTGATGAAGGGCCATCAACCTGAAACGTTAACTCTGTTTCTTTCTCCATAGATGCTGCCTGACCTGCTGAGTATTTCCAGTATTTTCTGTTTTTATTTCAGATTTCCAGCATCTGCAGTATTTTGCTTTTGTACAGAAAGTTAACATGCAGGTACAGCAAGCAATTAGGAAAGCAAATGGTATGTTGGCCTTCACTGCAAGGGGTTTGGAGTACAAGAGTAAGGAAGTACTGCTGCAACTGTACAAGGCTTTGGTGAGATCACACCTGGAGTACTGTGCACAGTTTTGGTCTCCTTTTCTGAGGAAGGATATACTTGCCTTAGAGGCAGTGCAATGAAGGTTCACTAGATTGATTCCTGGGATGAGAGGGTTGTCCAATGGGGAGAGATTGAGTAGAATGGGCCTATACACACTGGAGTTTAGAAGAATGAAAGGTGATCTCATTGAAACATATAAGATTCCGAGAGGGCTTGACAGGGTAGATACTGAGAGGCTGTTTCCCCTGGCTGGAGAGTCAAGAACAAGGGGGCATAGTCTCAGGATAAGGGGTTGGCCATTTAGGACTGAGATGAGAAGAAATTTCTTCACTCAGAGGGGCGTGAATCTTTGTAATCCTCTACTCCAAAAGGTTGTGGATGCTGAGTCATTGAGTATATTCAAGGCTGAGATCGCTAGATTTTTGGAATCTAAAGGAATCGAGGGGTTTGGAGATCGGACGGGAAAGTGGAGTTGAGGTCGAGGATCAGCCATAATCTTATTGAATGACAGAGCAGGCTCGAGAGGCTTTATGGCCTACTTTTGCTGCTATTTCTTATGTTATATCAGCTTGAAATTAAATTGCCTAGTTGTGTGATTGGGTCTATTACGGTAGCATAGTGGTTATGTTACTGGACTAGGAATCCAGAGGCCTGGACTCCAGAGATATGAGTTCAAATCCCACCACGGCAGCTGGGGAATTTAAATTCAAAATAATAATGGAATTTAAAAAAAAGCTCGTGTCAGTTATGGTGACCATGAAATTATTGGATTGTCGTTAAAAATCCATCTGGTTCACTAATGTCCTTTAGGGAAGGAAATCTGCCGTCCTTACCCGGTCTGGCCTATATGTGACTCCAGACACACAGCAATGTGGTTGACTCTTAACTGCCCTCTGATATGGCCTAGCAAGAAGGCGGCTCACTACCACCACCTCGACGGCAATTAGGGATGGGCAATAAATGCTGGCCTTGCTGGCGACGTCCACAACCTGTGAATGAATTTAAAAAAAAACTCTACCTGCTACCCGAATCATCTGGCTTGTGTTGATGCTGACACCAATGTCTTGGCCCTGATCTTTCCTGCCCTTCCCCACCTCCCCCAGTCTGCCAATATCTCTGCCTGGCTCCTGGTGCATGCAGCCTCTCCCCAAATGTGCAGCTGAGCAACATTCCTCTCCTCATCGACCCGATGCCTTCCTGTAGCTTTTCTCTTTGCCTCTAAAACACTGTCCCCACCAGTTGGTTTATTCATGGCCCTTTCTTGGGCTGTTTGTTGCTGTCTGCCTGCCTACCCACCCACCTCCCTCACTGCAATCCCAGAAAATCTTTTGTTCTGGGCTGTGGTGTGCTTGTGTCCATACCAACACTCTGTTTATCCATGGCCCATTCTCTGCCAGTTCATTGCCACCAAAAGAGCATTGTGTCCCAATTATGGGGTATGAAGGAGACTTCAGGGCCACAGACACATCAAATTGCTGTAGTAGCAAGCATTAGGGTGATAGATTCAGCTACAGGTTGGGAGAGAGATTTGGGGAGCAAAGAAATTGGATTTTGAAAGGGGGATTCGGGAAAGATTATAGTCCTCTGGTTGGGGAGATTAGCTACAAGGGGGTCAACAATTTAAAATAGTCACTGAGTGAGAAGTTAGCAGAAACCAATTTATATAGAAAGTTGTTTTGCCATAGGAAGTGGTTGAGGCAGAAACCGTTGCATCTTTTAAGGGAAAATTGGAAAATATTTGAAGCAGAGGAAGATACAAGGCTATGCACAGAGCATGGGGCAGTGGCATCAGCTTTGGATTTACCAAATATCTGTGATTCTTCGCTAAGACTGCTGTTAGATTGATGCTATAAAGTATTGATATTTACTGAATTTATATTTTATTTTTTCTTTCAACAGAGGAGATAAAATCAGAAACAGAAAAACAAAGGTAAGCTATTGTTCCTTTTAATATTTCATAATGTCTCGTGTTGATTCCAGACTGTTTCATTGCATCGAAGTGCGGAGTTCCAATGCAAGAAACTACCCATTATTACGTAGAATATATGACTCGTGTACACTTGCAACATTAAAGTTTCAATGTGTAATTCCAGTATAAACATTAACATTTCCCTAATGTTTTTGATTTAATTCATTTAAATGCTGAATATCCTCTATCCAATCATCATTTGCATGTTACCAACTTTACAAGCGGCTATCTTGAATCATTACTGTAAGCTTTTTTCTTTTTCTAACTCCCCAGCATGGGGCTTGTGCAGGATGTGGTATCTATCTATATTCTTCTCTATATATTGTCTCTCTGTCTGTTTGTCTTTCCGTCTGTCCGGCTATACAATCAAAAGTTATAGAGCGTACCTACACATATGTTATATCAAAAGAAAGCTTATCATTAGTGGACTCTCATAGGCGTATTTACCTTTTGGTCAGACAAAAATTGTTCCGACAGTATGCAAAAAAGGTTCAAAAAACGGCAACATTCCGCTCATTAGCGTTGAGTGACGTGATGGTTGACCAATCGTACAGGGGATTAACCTGATGGTTGACCAATCGGTGCGTCACCGGGGGGGGGTTCATTGCGTGTGTGGGCGGGCCTAATCCTTCTGAGCTGAGGTGAGTGGCCGCCATCTTGATTCCTAACTCTTCATTTATTTTTCCCACTTTCTGCATGTTTCTTTTCAAATCTAGATTTCCAGCAAAAAAAAATTGCTTTTAAAACACAATTAAATTGTTTTTAACAAAAAGTTAATTAATTTGTAAATCTTTTCTCTTAACTTCATTAATTTTCCTACCTTTCACCCTTTTCCATGGTTACCCCGGCTGCAGGCCTCGAAGCCTCGGCCTCTCCTCCCCAGCCACGCCTGAGCTAGGCACCTCCCGTCCCGCTCAACAAGCGGCCTGCGATCGCCGCCATCTTTGTAAAGGCTGGCGGAGCGGGCCTGAGCCGAGCGTAGCCACTGCCGCCATCTTTGTAAAGGCTGGCGGGGCGGTATGGAGCTCCGCGGAGCCATCGCCGGCGCTGGGCTCGGGTGCTTTGTGGCCTGCGGCCAAACGCCGGCTGCGGAGCTCGGGCTGCCCGGGGCGCTGGGCTCGGCTGGGCGATGTCAGTGCGGGTGCCCGAGGCCCCGGGGCCTAGCCTTCTCCAACCGCCGCCGGCAGCGCAACTCTCAACACTGGCAGAGGGGAGAGGGTCTGCTGGCTCCGCCCCCTCCCCCTCCCCCGCCCCCGCCCACTCCCACTCCCACCCCTTCCCTTTCCCATTCCCATTCCCCCCCTCCCATTCCCCCCCTCCCACCTCCACCCCCCCACCCCTTCCCCCTTTCCATCCTCCCCCTCTTTCCCCCCCCCACCTTTCTTCCCCCCCCACCTTTCTTCCCCCCCACCTTTCTTCCCCCCCACCTTTCTTCCCCCCCACCTTTCTTCCCCCCCCACCTTTCTTCCCCCCCCACCTTTCTTCCCCCCCCACCTTTCTTCCCCCCCCACCTTTCTTCCCCCCCCACCTTTCTTCCCCCCCCACCTTTCTTCCCCCCCCACCTTTCTTCCCCCCCCACCTTTCTTCCCCCCCCACCTTTCTTCCCCCCCCACCTTTCTTCCCCCCCCACCTTTCTTCCCCCCCACCTTTCTTCCCCCCCCACCTTTCTTCCCCCCCCACCTTTCTTCCCCCCCACCTTTCTTCCCCCCCCACCTTTCTTCCCCCCCCACCTTTCTTCCCCCCCCACCTTTCTTCCCCCCCACCTTTCTTCCCCCCCCACCTTTCTTCCCCCCCCCACCTTTCTTCCCCCCCACCTTTCTTCCCCCCCACCTTTCTTCCCCCCCACCTTTCTTCCCCCCCACCTTTCTTCCCCCCCCCACCTTTCTTCCCCCCCCACCTTTCTTCCCCCCCCCACCTTTCTTCCCCCCCCCACCTTTCTTCCCCCCCCCACCTTTCTTCCCCCCCCCACCTTTCTTCCCCCCCCCACCTTTCTTCCCCCCCACCTTTCTTCCCCCCCACCTTTCTTCCCCCCCACCTTTCTTCCCCCCCACCTTTCTTCCCCCCCCCCACCTTTCTTCCCCCCCCCCACCTTTCTTCCCCCCCCACCTTTCTTCCCCCCCCACCTTTCTTCCCCCCCCACCTTTCTTCCCCCCCCACCTTTCTTCCCCCCCCACCTTTCTTCCCCCCACCACCTTTCTTCCCCCCCCCCACCTTTCTTCCCCCCCCCCACCTTTCTTCCCCCCCCCCACCTTTCTTCCCCCCCACCTTTCTTCCCCCCCCCCACCTTTCTTCCCCCCCCCACCTTTCTTCTCCCCTCTCCCTCTCTCTCTCTCTTCCCCTCACCCCGTCTCTCATCTCTCTCTCTCTCTCTTCCAACTCTCTCTCTCTCTTCCAACATCATGCTCTCAAAAAACCCTCGGCACCGCCGGGCACTTTTGCAGTGTATAATGTAGGAGTTGGTCTTTGGGCATTTTGCGGCAGGTGGTGCTGTTGAAAGTTAGACTCCATGGGGGAAAGATTCAGTATCGCCCCGTTTGGGGCGCCATTATCGGCAGTGCGCAAAGTTTAGCACCTGTCGCTAATTATCACCTCCGACAGCAAACTTGGCTTTTATCGCCCCTGGAGGTGATTGGAGTGCTAAATCAGGCGCTTCACACCTGTCTTAAGGCGCAAAGGCCGAGGAGCGAGGCGCAACCTCAGAGCGCTGGCGAAGCAAAGAAAGGCAAATCAAAATGAACCTGCAAAGTGCTGCTCAGTACTCAAAACTCCTTCACACAGCGTTGAATCTCTCCAGAAGTCTCAGTCTCTCTCACAGACTGCGTGGTGCAAAAATGTCACCGACAAAAAAAAGCAGGAAGCGGTCGCCTTTAAATAGCGCTCCCCCAGTCCCTTTCTGACTGCAAAACGCTGCCCTCAACCTGTCGTTGCAGGTGGTAATGCAGGGGGCGCCACTCAATATCCGGTCCGGGGCGCTAACGGGACATTGCGCACTCGACTGACGTCATGATCTGCCGGCACAGGAGATCATGGCGGTAGTGTTTAGCGCCGCCGCAAAATGTCTAGTTAATTTCGCGAGAGGCGAAAACATCGCCGCGCCCGGGCGCTAGTTGCTTTGCGCCCCAATTGGCGCCCTCTTAAGGCGCTAACGGGAGGCGCAAACAACTGAATTGTTCCCCTCCTGCTTCTCACCATTTCCCCCGTTAACAAATGGCTAAAGTCTGGTACCCAGGTCTTCCAGAAGAGATTGAAATTAGTTTTGTTTTTGGGCAGCTAGTTTTAGATACATCTGGAAAACCATCACAGTGAGTCTCCAAGCTACTGAGAAATCTGCATGTAGAATTTCTGTTGGCTTTGTACTTGATATGTAATGAACACTCTTCCCTGCTCAGAGCAGAACCTCACTTACCTAAGTCCAGAATATAAAGGCTTAGAGACTTCCAAGTGTGCCAGGGATCTGTTGGAGTTTAACCAGCTAGAAATGTGCAGTTTTTAATGTGGGTAATTTATGAAGTTTGTGGAGCTTGTATGGAGTGTGGTATGTACAGTGTTTGGTCTTGAGTTGACTTTTGTGCATTTTACTAAAAATGGTAATATTGAAGGTCTGTCTCCATACCTCTCACCATTTCTCCTCTGTTAACAAAAGTCTAGGTTTTGCCTCCAGCACTGGTAAACTTCCTATTGCTTGTTAAGGTTTTGACTTACAGGGCAATATATAGGATGAATAGTCTTGCTGTCTGGTGGCACCTGCTGGAAATTGCATGTGTGTGTATCCCTAGATAAAATAATACCCCTAGATAAAATAATTTCTCTCCATGGATGTTGCCTGGCCTGCTGAGCTTTTCCAGCATTTTCTGTTATTTCGGATTTCCAGCATCTGTAGTATTTTGCTATCGTAAAATAATACCAGACTTGGCTGATATGCTATCCACAATTCAGTGGCTGCTGATATTCACTGATCAGGCTTGCACGTGGTCTCCTGGGAGGGATGCTGGAGGGTGGCAGCAGGAAGGAAGGATGGATTTGAACAAAATGAGGGTGCGGGGTTAACTTGTGGGGTGGGGGGGGGGGATCTCAAAACTATCAGGAATTGATAGATGAGAAAGGAAACTAAGCCAGCAGCAATGACTGAGATGTCAATAAGCGTGCAAATCGCTAATTTTTGTCTTTTTAGGGAGTTGCACAGATGCAAATGACCAAATGACATCCTTCTGTAAAATTGTATGATTCAATTTTATTTATATTTAAATGCAAGTAAGCGTACTGCTTTAGATCATTAAAATGGTAACAGAATGAAAAGCTTTAAGGGAAATAGTTTTTGATGAAACCTGATGACCTCTTCTCGGGTATTCTACCCGTTCCTTTCAAAACTGCCCTCATCACCCCCATCTCAAAAAGCCCACCTCAACCTCTCTCCTTGTAAGTTACTGCCCCTGTCTCGAACCTCCCATTCCTGTTGAATGCATTGTCGCCTCTCAATACAGTTAAATTTGTTCTGCGTAGCCTGATGGCAGACTTGTAGACATAATGGCCCAGAAATGCGGGTCAGAGGCTTCCCGCGGGTGCAAGCCTCCGACCTGCACTTACCTAGTCCGCCGGCCATTGTGCTGTGGGCCCGCGTGAGATTCCGATCCTGGGCCGCCTCCAACTGCCGGCGCGCAGTGCTTGCATATCCCAGGGGCGCAGTTAGTTCGAAGCATCCCCTGGGATCACGTGGGCCATGGAGAGCCAATGATAGCAGGGAAATGCCCATTCATAAAATTGACAGGAAGAGCTGTCAAAACTATAAATACTATAAGCCCCAAAACATTACTAAAACTTCAAATAAATTTTTTAAAAATCACATTTTTAAAATAACTATAAATTACATAAAATAACTATTAAACAATAATTTAAATATATGAAAAATTTAATTACATTTTCTAATGGGGCTAAAAATAAACTTATCTTTCTTTAAAAATAATAAACCTGTGGGGAAAAATGTTTTAATTTTAATTAATTCACCACTTACCTTGTTAAAAGCAGGCCTTGCGCCTGCTTTTTAAAAGTGTAACTGCTAGAGTGTACCCTCCTGGAGAAACCTGGAAAAAAAAAACGTAACTTCCAGGTGCACGCGCTGCCTCTCCGTCGTACGCTTTCGACCTCTGAACCCCTTCCTTTAAGGGAACGGAAGTTCCGGTTTCCCGCGCATGCGCAGTGCATGCACGAAACCGGCACTTTCGTTGGGCCGCTGCGTACTCACCCGTGGAGACCCAAATTTCTGGGCCAGTATCACTTTGATCTGTGAGTCTGCTACTGGGCTAACTAGCTTAACAGCAGGAGCTGGCGAACGGATGCCAAGCTTTTGGAATCAGAATTCGAACCTGAAAGCAGGCTGCCCATCTGCTCTTTCTACTGAGGAATGTTACATGGTGCAAAGAACATTAAAGAGGTTAGCAAATAATCTACGGATAAAAGTAATCTCTTTGTACGACAAATGCATAAGATGCAGTTAAAACTTTCTAGAGCCGCACAAAGTTTGGTGAATCGCTGCCGTAGGTGAAATTTGATCAGGGAGTGCCAGGCTCTGCCCAATTGTTGTGACTGAGAAGGACATCTTAGTAATTTGTCGCTGTTGGACTTTAAATGGTGGTACGGTATAAGAATGACTGAAATTTACCCAGATAAAGCAACTTATTCAAATACTCTGACTCTACCTACAGGATGACTTAAATTATTAAAATAAGCTGGGGGAGCCCGGCTTTGCCAGGGCTGTTTTGGGCCGGGCGGTTTAAATCGAGTCCCAGGCTTTGGGGCCTGACTGTCTGTCTCTGTGTGAATCTGCTGCCGGGCAACATTTCTACCTTTTTTTAATAGCTTCAAAGATGAAAGTGAAAGTACTTATAAAACGTTTTTCAAATCAAATCAAATCAACTTTTATTGTCATTGTTAGCGCACAAGTGCAGTACAACGAAATGTAGGCTTGCGGCTCCCGAGAGTGTACAATTTGGATTAGGACACTTAAACATTTCAACATACATTTGTACATATATATTAGCATAAATATGACCATAATAAAGTGCATCGGCAGATGTGCAGGCTTTAGTGTTTATTTGTGGAGTTCAGTAGGATGACAGCCCTGGGAAAGAAGCTGTTCCTAAATCTGGTCGTATGGGTGCGAATGCATCTGTAGCGTCTTCCAGATGGTAGGAGGGCGAACAGACTGTGGCTGGGGTGGGTAGGGTCTTTGATGATGGACCGTGCCCTCCGTAGGCAGCGTTTCTGATATATATGTTCTATGGTCGGTAGCCGGGTGCCGGTGATGTGTTGGGCAGTTTTGACTACCCGCTGCAGGGCTTTCCGGTCATGGGAGCTACAGCTGCCGTACCATACCGTGATACAGTTTTAAAAGAGATACTAACTTTTTCGAAGCTGGATTAGCAGAGTAGTTTGAGCTGGAAGTAGTGAAGCAATGGCTGCCCGATGCCTGAGTTGAAAAGCATTAGTCCCGCCCACAGACGCAGCGATTGGCCAACCATCAGGCGACTGAACTGTAGGATTGGTCAATCGTGCCGGCACAGGATTGGTCGACCTTGACGTCAGTGAATCAATGCTACTTAGCAGATAATAATGAGTTTAATTTTGAAGGTTTTTTGCATAACGCGCGAACAATTTTTGTCCGGCCGAAACGTAAATACGCTTAGGACGGTTCTGGAATCGTCAGCTTTCTTTCGACGTAACGCACGTGTAGGTACGCTCTATAACTTTCGAGTTAATTCAAGACAGACAGACAGACGGAATGACAGACAGAAGTATCCTTTTATATATATATATATATATATATATATATATAGATAGATAGATATGCTTCACATTTTTAGTTATCTTTTTATCATAGAATCATAGAATGATACAGCACAGAAGGAGGCCATTTAGCCCATTGTACCTCTGCTGGCTCTGTGAAAGAGCTATCCAATTAGTCCCACTCCCCTACTCTTTCCCCATAGCCCTGCAAATTTTTCCCTTCAAGTATTTATCCAATTCCCTTTTGAAAGATATTATTGAATCTGCTTCCACCACCCTTTCAGGCCGTGCATTCCAGATCATAACAACTTGCTGTGTAAAACTTTTTTCCTCATGTCGCATTTGGTTCTTTTGCCAATTACTTTAATTCTGTGTCCTCTGTTACCAGCCCTTCTGCCACCGGAAACAGTTTCTCCTTATTTACTTTATCAAAACCTTTCATGATTTTGAACACCTCTATCAAATATCCCCTTAACCTTCTCTGTTCTGAGAAGAACAACCCCAGTTTCGCTAGCCTCTCCCTGTACCTGAAGTCCTTCATCCCTGGTACCATTCTAATAAATCTCCTCTGCACCCTCTCTAAGGCCTTGACATTCTTACTAAAGTGTGGTGTCCAGAATTGGCCACAATACTCCAGCTGGACCCTAACCAGTATTTTATAAACATTTAGCATAACTTCCTTGCTTTTGTACTCCATGCCTCTATTTATAAAGCCAAGGATCCCGTATACATTTTTAAAAGCCGTCTCAACTTTTACTGCCAGTTTCAAAGATTTGTGTAGGTACACACCCAGGTGTCTCTGTTCCTGCACCCCCTTTAAAATTGTATCATTTAATTTATATTGCCTCTCCACATTCTTCCTACCAAAACGTATCACTTTTAGACCAACAAAACATATGAAAGTCATGATTATAGACCATGAAGTGCTAGGCTTTATGTCAGACACATTATGAATATTTAATACACCAAGCGTTGCTATTACACTTCTCTTTATAATCTTTATTTTTATAGATTAATTCATTAAACTGTACTGTAAAAGTAGTCACCTCTATCAATTCCATTGCTATATGTTTTACTGCTTTATTTCAAGTTGACAAGTGCTGCACGCAACAGTTTTTGTTACTTAGTGATATTTTGGCTAATTGCAATCACTAAAACATTTATTTACTTTTCCCTATTAGTAAAAGTTGTTCCAATAAATGGTGTCACAATAGCCATTAGAATAATTCAGTTAGGCTTTGTATTGTAACTTAGTTGTCGTTCTTTCAGTTTACTTTTTTTTTCTTTCTGCTGAGGAAGAAACAGTAAAAAGTAAGACTAGAAGTAAAGCCAGCCATACAATAAAACCTCTTAAGACCACCAGATTTTTTTTTTTTTTTTAAAGTATCTTCTGTTAAAACATTTTTGTTGGAAAGCTGGAATGTAATCAAGCATTTGGACACGAACAAAACCAGCCATTATTATAATCCTTACTGTCCTTTTTTTAAACAAATGTTAAAGATGGTAATGTTTGTTGTGTTGTCTCATTTAGCCCTCCCCATGCAGAAGCAAAGGCTGTCTCTGGGACCTTGCCGCCAGTCAAATCAAAGGCAAACTTTATTGAAGCAGACAAGTATTTTCTCCCTTTTGAGTTGGCATGCCAGTCGAAATGTCCCCGCATAGTCAGCACATCTCTTGACTGTTTACAGGTTTGTATATTACTATACTTGGGTCTAAAATGTAAATAAGTTCATTATTAAACAAACTTACTGTATAAGGAAGCTATAAATAATGCCTTTTGAAATTAAGTTTTTGTTTAATGCAATTTATATTGCATTGTAAACATTTGAAAAAGTGTGGCATGGTTGGCTCTATTTCAGTGTTGTCCAATAGAAATTGCTGACTTGCCACAGGTGCTACTTTTAGTAGAAAATGCCTTGCATACAATACAGGTAAATGTACTTCATGTGTATATTTACTTAACAAACATCTGCTCCCATTCAGTGCAAAACTTTGCATCTTTCTCCACACCCGAGTTTAGAATTTTGCTATGAATTTATCTCGGATAGCATATCTTAGTGCAGCTTCCAGGTTTTTGTCCAGCAGTTGCGAGTAGTATTTTGACTTCTTCAGAGGGATCGCTGAGAATGTTGACTTGCATAACATGATGTGCCAGACCCATCCCTGCTCTCCATCCAGAATGCGGCTGGGTGCTGCTTGCCCTATACCATGATGTGCCCTTTTGGAGCTCCTCGTTATTGGGACAGTTGATTACTCTTTCTCATTTGGAGTCCTCAAAATTAGAATCATATAGCACAGAAGGAGGTCATTCAGCCCATTGTGCCTGTGTCATCTCTTTGAAAGAGCTATCTAATTAGTCCCACTCCCCTGCTCTTTCCCCATAGCCCAGCAATTTTTTCCTTTTCAAGTATGTATTCAATTCCCTTTTGAAATTTACTATTGAATCTACTTTCACCACCCTTTCAGACAATACATTCCAGATCATCATAACTCGCTGTGTAAAAAAAAATTCTCTTCATCGCCACTGTGGTACTTTTGCCAATTATCTTATGCCTGTGTCCTCTGGTTACTGACCCTCCTTCCAGTGGAAACAGGTTCTCCTTATTTACTCTATCAAAACCCTTCCTAATTTTGACCTCAATTAAATCTCCCCTTAACCTTCTCTGCTCTAAGGAGAAGAAACCCAGCTTCTCCAGTCTCTCCACATAACTGAAGTCCCCCATCCCTGGTCCCTTTCTAGTAAATCGCCTCTGCATCCTCTCCAAGGCTTTGACACCTTTCCTAAAGTATGGTGCCCAGAACTGAACACACTACTTCAGCTGAGGCCTAACCAGTGTTCTAGAACTCTTACCTTTGTTGGGCTAGATATGTACATACATACTGTATTATCTATTTTCAATTTAGGCTTAAAATAAAGAGGAGGTACTCAAAAAGTTGGCAGTACTCATCAAAGTAGATAAGTTAGCTGGTCCAGATGGGATGCATCCTAGGTTACTGAGGGAAGTAAGGGTGAAGATTGCAGAGGCGCTGGCCACAATCTTTCAATCCTCCTTAGATGTGGGGGTGGTGCCAGAGGACTGGAGGATTGCAAAAGTTACATCCCTGTTCAAAAAAGAGGAGAGGGATAAACCCGCTAATTACAGCCTAACGTCAGTGGTGGGGAAACTTTGAGACTATAATCCAGGAAGAATTTAATTGGCCTTTGGAAAATTATGGGTTAACAAATGAAAGTCAGCATGGATTTGTTAAAGGCAAATCGTGCCTGACTAACTTTTTATTGAGTTCTTTGATGAAGTAACGGAGAGGGTTAATGAGGAGTGGTTGATGTGTTTATGGATTTTCAAAAGGCGTTTGACAAAGTACTACATAATAGACTTGTTATCAAAATTAAAGCCCATGTGATTAAAGGGATAGTGGCAGTGTGGATATGAAGTTGGCTAAGGGGAAGAACACAGAGAGTAGTGGTGAACGTTTGTTTTTCAGGCTGGAGGGAAGTATATAGTGGTGTTCCCCAGGGATTGATATTAGGACCACTGCTCTTTTTGATGCATATTAATGACCTGGACGTGGGTATACAGGGCATAATGTCAAAGTTTGCAGATGACACGAAACTCGGAAATGTAGTAAACAATGAGGAAGATAGTAGCAGACTTTGGGAGGGCACAGACTGGTGAAATGGGCAGACACATGGCAAATTAAATTTAACAGTGAAGTGATACATTTTGGTAGGAAGAATGAGGAGAGGCAATATAAACTAAATGGTACCACTTTAAAGGGGATGCAGGAACAGAGAGACCTGAGGATGTATGTAAAGAAATCTTTGAAGGTGACAGGACAAGTTAAGATGGCTGTTAAAAAAGCATATGGGATCCTTGGCTTTATTAATAGAGGCATTGAGTACAAAAGCAAGGAAGTTAAGCTAAACATTTATAAAACACAGGTTAGTCCTCAGCTGGAGTATTGTGTACAATTCTGGACACCACATTTTAGAAAGGATGTCAAAGCCTTGGCGAGAGTGCAGAAGAGATTTACTAGAATGGTACCAGGGATGTGGGATTTCAGTTATGTGGCGAGACTGGAGAAGCTGGCGTTGTTCTCCTTAGAGCAGAGATGGTTAAGAGGATATGTGATCAAGGTGTTTAAAATCATGAAGGGTTTTAATAGAGTAAATAAGGAGAAACTGTTTCCAGTGGAAGAAGGGTCAGTAACCAGAGGACACCGATTTAAGGTACTAAACAAAAGAACCAGAGGCGACATGGGGAAAAAAAATTACGCAGCAAGTTGTTGTGATCTAGAATGCAATGCCTGAAAGGGTGGTGGAAGCAGATTTAATAGTAACTTTCGAAAGGGAATTAGATAAATACTTGAAGGGGAAAACTGTACAGGGCAATGAGGAAAGAGCAGGGGAGTGGGACGAATTGGACAGCTCTTTCAAAGTGCTGGCACAGGCGCAATGGGCCATATGGCAGCCTCCTGTGCTGCATCATTCTATGATTAAAAACATAGAATATTACTACTCTAAACTAATCATTATTTTACTAACAACAATCGGGATAGTTCCTTATCTTTGCGTTAATCAGATTTACAAGAAGTAGTGCATTGAAAAAATTTGCTGTTAACTGCTTTTGGTATTGCAACTATTGGCTCACTGAAATATGTTATACATTGGCAAAGGGATAAACCTACATGTAACAACTCACAGGATTATCCTGACATTTGACATATACATGATGTAATAAACAAAAGCTGAGAATTTAGTTTAATGGCTAGTTGTTCTGATGTCAAATCACTGTATACATAATGTAATTAATTGTCTGTTGCCAAATTAGGATGCAAATTAGGTAACTATCTAGAATTCCAAACTTGCCTGTGCATTAACCACACTTTGGAAAGACCGAAGATATCATCTTTGCCTCCACCACGAATTCCATACCCTAACCATCGATTCTGTCCCTCTATCCAGCCACTGTCTCAGGTTGTATTACGTAGGATATATGGCACAGAAACAGGCCATTCGGCCCAACAAGTCCATGCCGGCATTTATGCTCCACTCGAGCCGCCTCCTCCCGTCTTTCTTCATCTAACTCTGTCAGCATAACCCTGTATTCCCTTCTCCCTCATATGCTTATCTAGCCTCCCCTTAAATGCATCTATACTATTTGCCTCAACTACTCCCTGTGGTAGCGAGTTCCACATTCTCATCACTCTCTGGGTGAAGAAGTTTCTTCTGAATTCCCTATTTGATTTCTTGGTGACTATCTTATATTGATGGCCGCTAGTTATGCTCTTCCCCACAAGTGGAAACACACTCTCTCTATCAACGCTATCAAAACCTTTCATAATTTTAAAGACCTCAATTCAGTTGCCTTTTTTCAAGCGAAAAGAGACCCAGTCTGTTCATCCTTTCCTGATAGGTATACCCTCACATTTCTGGTATCGTCCTTGTAAATCTTCTCTGCACCCTCTCCAGTGCCTCTATATCCTTTTTATAATATGGCAACCAGAATTGTACGCAGTACTCCAAGTGTGGTATAACCAAGGTTTGATACAAGTTTAGCATAACTTCACTACTTTTCAATTCAATCCCTCTCGAAATAAACCCTAGTGGCTGGTTTGCTTTTTTATGGCCTTGTTAACTTGTGTCGCTACTTTTAGTGATTTTGTGTATTCGTACTCCGAGATCCCATCTCCAACCTCTCTTTTCTCTCCAAAGTCCTTGAATGTTTTGTCACCTCCCAAATCCGTGCCCATCTTTCCCGCAACTCCATGTTTGAATCCCTCGAATCAGGTTTCCGCCCCCGCCACAGTACCGAAACGGCTCTCATTAAAGTCACAAATGACATCCTTTGTTACTGTGACAAAGGTAAACTATCCCTCCTCATCCTTGACTTGTGTGCAGCCTTTGACACGATTGACCACTCCATCCTTCTCCGACGCCTCTCCACCGTCGTCGAGCTGGATGGACTGCACTCGCCTGGTTCCATTCTTATCTAATCTTAGCCAGAGAATTACCTGCAACGGCTTCTCTTCCCGCTTCCACATCGTTACCTCTGGTGTCCCCCAAGGATCTATCCTTGGCCCTTCCTATTTCTCATCTGCATGTTACCCCTTGGCAACAACATCCGAAAACACAGCGTCAACTTCCACATGTAAGCTGATGACACCCAGCTCTACCTCACTACCATTTCTCTCGACCCCTCCACGATCTCTAAATTGTCAGACTGCTTATCCGACATCCAGTTCTGGATGAGCAGAAATTTTCTTCAATTAAATATTGGGAAGACCAAAGCCATTGTTTTCGGTCCCTGCCGCAAATCCCAGCCACTGGCTCCATCCCTCCCCCTAACATCTGTCTGAGGCTGAACCACACTGTTCGCAACCTTGGTGTCATATTTGACCCTGAAATGAGCTTCCGACCACATATCCGCAGCATAACTAAGACCGCCCTTTTCCACCTCTGGAACATAGCCCGTCTCTGCCCTTGCCTCAGCTCATCCGCTGCTGAAACCCTCATCCATGCCTTTGTTACCTCTAGACTTAACTATTCCAACACACTCCTGGCTGGCCTCCCACATTCTACCCGACGTAAACTTAAGGTGATCCAAAACTCAGCTGCCCGTGTCCTAACTTGCACCAAGTCCCGTTCACCCATCACCCCTGTGCTCGCTGACCTACATTGGCTCCCGGTTAAACAACGCCTCGATTTCAGAATTCTCATCCTTGTTTTCAAATCCCTCCATGGCCTCGCCCCTCCCTATCTCTGTAATGTCCTTCAACCCCACAAACCCGCCCCCCCCCCCCCCCACCGAGATATCTGCGCTCTAATTCTGCCCTCTTGAGCTTCCCTGTTTATAATTGCTCAACCATTGGTGGCTGTGCCTTCTATTGCCTAGGCCCTAAGCTCTGGAATTCCCTGCCTAAACCTCTCCGCCTCTCTACATCTCTTTCCTCCTATAAGATGCTCCTTAAAACCTATCTCTTTGACCAAGCTTTTGCTCACCTGCCCTAATTTCTCCTTGTGTGGCTCGGTGTCAAATTTTTTGTCCTATAATACTCCTGTGAAGCGCCTTGGGACATTTTACTATGTTAAAGGCGCTATATGAATACTTGTTGATCCCTTTGCTCCGCTCCCTCACCCAGACTCGCACCCTCCAAGTAATAAGTGACCTCCCTACTCTTCCAACCAAAATGTAAGATCTCTCATTTATCTGTGTTGAATTTTATTTGCCAATTATATGCCCATTCTGTAAGTTTATTAATGTCTTCCTGTAATTTGTTGCAGTCCTCCTCAGTATTAATGATCCCCCCCCAATTTGGTGTCATCTGCAAATTTAGAAATTGTGTTTTTGATTCCAAAGTCTAAATCGTTAATATAAATAGTGGACAACAGTGGTCTCAGCAGTGATCCTTGTGAAACACCACTTCCCACCTTCTGCCACTGTGAATAGCTACCCTTTACCCCATCTCTCTGCTTTCTGTCATGAAGCCAGCTAGCTATCCATTCTGCTACTTGGCCCCTGATTCCGCATTCTCTGACTTTATTCATTAGTCTATTATGCGATAACTTATCGAAGGGCTTTTGAAAACCTAGATAAATTACATCTACTGCATTACCCTTGTCTATTCTCTCTGTTACCTCTTCAAAAAATTTAATGAGGTTGGAACCTTGACGTCCTATTTGACCACGAACTGAGCATCTGACCCCATGCCGTCCGCATCACAGACTGCCTACTTCCAGCTCTGCAATATTGCCTGCCTTGGCCCATCTGCTGCCAAAACCCTCATCAGACTCGGCCCATCTACTGCCAAAGCCTCATTGGACTCAACTATTCCAATGTTCTCCTAGCTGGTCCTCCCATCCTCCACAGTCTTCAACTCATGCAAAGCCCTGCTGCCCATATCTTAACGTGCGCCAAATCCTGCTTCCTTGTTACCCCTGTTCCCGCTGACCTACATTGGGACCCTGTCCCCCAATGCCTCTACTTCAAAATTCCCATCCTCCTATTTAAATTCTTCCAAGGTTATGCCACTCCCTATCTCGGTAACCTTTAAATTGTTTGCTTAAAGCTTTAGAAGCTATTTTTCCCAATAGTTGAAAAAGCTGACATAAAGATTGATACTGTTGCATTATATGGCCTATGTGAGTTTACTTTTCTTGGCATTTGAGTTATAACAAAGCAACATATTGAAGAACTAATGCATAATGTCATAGTGGTGGGATGCAATTCACTTCTCCCCTCTCCACTGACTTCCCAATTTCGGTATGAGAGGCACTGAGGGGAGGCCAGCTGCTTTTTCATAGGGAGGGAAGAAAAATAAGATGATAGGTGTCTTCCAGTTCTCTTGCTGTTTGGTTGAGAATGGCATCGAGAGCATTATACAAAGACAGCTTTCTAACTATCACCATTCTGAGATTATTTGCATGACTGCAACTGCCAGAGATAGACTTTACAGTTAAAAGACTGTATAAGAACATGAGAAATAGGAGCAGGAGTAGGCCATTTGGCCCTTTGAGCTTGCTGCGCCATTCAATAAGATCATGGCTGATGATCTACCTCATCTCCACTTTCCTGAACTATCCCCATATCCCTTGATTCCCTTAATATTTAAAAAATCGATCGATCTCTGTCTTGAATATACTCAATGACTGAGCCTCCACAGCCCTCTGGGGTAGAGAATTCCAGAGATTCACCTCCCTCTGAGTGAAGAAATTTCTCCTCATCTCAGTCCTGAATAGCCAACTTCTTATTCTGAGACTGTGACCCCTGGTTCTAGACTCCCCAGCCAGGGGAAACATCCTCCCTGCATCTACGCTGTCGAGCCCTGTAACAATTTTGTATGTTTCAATCAGATCACCTTTCATTCTTCTAAACTCTAGGGAATATAGGCCTAGTCTACTCCAATCTGTCCTCAATGGACAATCCCCCCATCCCAGAAACCAGTCTGGTGAACCTTTGTTGCACTCCCTCTATGGCAAGTATATCCTTCCTTAGGTAAGGAGACCAAAACTGTACACAATACTCCAGGTGTGGTCTCACCAGGGACCGATATAATTGCAGTAAGACATCTTTACTCTTCTACTCAAATCATCTTGTAATAAAGGTCAACATTCCATTTGCTTTCCTAATTGTTTGCTGTACCTGCATGATAACTTTCAGTGATTTGTGTATAAGGACACCCAGGGTCCCTCTACACCAACATTTTCCAATTTCTCTCCATTTAAAAAATACTCTGCTTTTCTATTTTTCCTACCAAAGTGGATAACTTCACATTTCTGCACATTATATTCCATTTGCCATGTTCTTGCCCACTCACTTAGCCTGTCTGTATCCCCTTGAAGTCTCCTTACAACTTACATTCCCACCCAGCTTTGTATCATCAGCAAACTTGGATATATTGCAATTGGTCCCCTCATTCAAATCATTGATGTACATTGTGAATAGCTGAGGCCCAAGCACTGATCCTTGCGGTACCCCACTAGTTACAGTCTGCCAACCCGAAAATGACCCATTTATTCTCTTTCAAATCCCTAGAATGTAGGCCATCAGGTCCAGGGGATTTTTCGGCTTTCAGTCCCATTAATTTCTCCAGTACTACTTTTTTACTAATACTTTCAGTTCCTCATTCTCACTCAACCCTTGGTTCTGCACTATTTCCAGGAAGTTTTTTTGCCTCTTCTTCCATGAAGACAGACACAAAGTATTTGCTTTATTTCCCTGCCATTTCCTTATTCCCCATTATAATTTCTCCTGTCTCAGCCTGTAAGGGACCCACATTTACTTTCGCTAATCTTTTCCTTTTCACATACATATGGAAGCTTTTACAGTCTGTTTTCATGGCTCTCTGTAGTTTACTCTCACATTCTATTTTCCCTTTCTTTGTCAATTTCTTGGTCCTCCTTTGCTGAATTCTAAAATCCTCCCAATCCTCGGGCTTGCTACTCTTTTTGGCAGCATTATAAGCCTCTTCCTTTGATCTAATACTATCTTTAACTTCTCTTGTTAGCCACGGTTGGATCACTTTTCCTGTGGGGTTTGTTTGAATCTGTATGATGGTGAATAAGACTAAACAGAAGAAAGTGATTTTGATTGGTTTTACTGATGCTAATTTGTCTTTGCCTTCTTTCATGTAGAAATTAATTGCCTATGGGCACCTCACTGGGAATGCTCCAGACAGTACAACACCTGGCAAGAAATTAATTGATAGAATCATAGAGACTATATGTGGATGTTTTCAAGGCCCACAAACAGACGAAGGTGTGCAACTGCAGATAATTAAGGTAATATTTTAGTATTTGAACATTCTAGTAATAAGTGGAGCATTTGGAAAGTTTTTTAATGAATGTTTTCAATGCTTTAATACAGAGTGCTACACATACAGTTCTTTCATTTGTAATTACTTGGATACAATTTAGTAAAGCCATTTAACCATCTGAATACTCCATTTAAATTCTTAATAATTAAACTACACAAATTAAACTAAAAGCTGAGCATGTTGAATATCAAGGTGGAGAAAACATTTATTTATTGTAATTTCTTGCACATTACATCAGTGATAAAACGCTAGACCAGTTTTTTCGTTGTGGTAATAAACCACACCACTATTGCCACAAGTGCAAGTTAGTTGGAATATCTCTTTCCCCAGATTGTTAATGAATACCAACGGTTCTCTTTATGATACAGGTGACTGTTTCTGGGGTTTGAATGTCTTCCAGATTAAATGTCTAAATTGGAGATAAATGATAATTTAGTTGAATAATGATTTTATATCTGTAGCCAAGAATTAACTGCTGACCCCACGGATAGTCTGGGACCTGGATTTTAATTCTCATGTTTACTGCACTCCACCTGCAACCTAAACACGACACAGTTTATCATTACTGTAATATAGCAAATTTATGAAAGCAATATATCCCATAACTGACACGAGGTTAAAAGCATTACACAGCTTACTGATGCTGAAAAATACAGGCAACATTTTTGTATTATTTACCTACCACTTTACAATACTTGCTTTAGATGCAAGTAACTTTATCCTTCCCTCTCCAAAATCTCTTGATCCCAAGTCTTTACATCTAAACATATTTATCCCCTGTCGTGTGGGCAGGTAATATTTGTTTAAGGTTCAAATATACTTAATGTGTTACATTTTTCTTCCCCCCCCCCCCCCCCCTCTGCAAACCTGTCTTTTTTCAGTTATTCACGTAATTATAAAAGATTTCTTCCCTCCTCCCCCACCCCCCGACAGCAATTCCCAAGTGGATTGCCTCAAATGTCCTCCACTGGACCTAGTGCAAACATCAATCCCCTCAAGAACAATCCAAAAAATCATAGTGGCCTATGCAGGTGAATCATCTTGCAGCCAATTTTATAATTAAATGACCAATTTTATGAATAAATGTAGTGATTTTCTTTATTTTAGTCTTTATTTTACTTTAAATGTTATCAGTTACATTGAAGTGAGTGAAGATGAAGGGGGCCAAAAACTGTTATGAAATTATTTGAACAATTTGATTGGCTTGTTTGTGGTAGTTGCTGGTTCTCATTTGCTTGGTTTGAAAAAATATTAAGCAACTTCGATATGTGGTTTTGTGTGATTGCGCATTGCTGATTGTATGTCCGCTAAGTAGAACTGGTATTTGATAGTTTCGTGTTTAGCCAGTGCAATATTTGAGCCAGTCAACGTGCATAACTTCATCAATGGTGATTATTTAAGCCAATCAATATTTTTTTTGCCCTGTGACATTTTAGAGATGGGATGCTTCTGAGATCACAGTTTCAGTTATGATGCCTTTGAAAGATGTGATGCTATGGACATATACTAAATGCAAGACTTTTAATTATGTATTAGTGGATCTCCCATTACATTACGTGTGAGAAGTTAACCCCTGTATTGGTTTAATATTATCTCACCTGCATACAAATATGATTATGTAACTCCTTAAATCAGTGGGCAATTGAAGATATAACTGCAATGACAAACTGACAAAAAGTAGGAAAATAATTTGTGCAACTTTAATAACTCTAATGTGTTCGTGGTTTTTGTTTTACATTTCCAGTTCTGACGACAGGTCATTGACCTGAAATGTTAACTCTGTTTCTCTCTCCACAGATGCTCCCTGACCTGAGTATTTTCAGCATTTTCTGTTCTTCTTTCAGTTTTCCAGCATCTGCAGTATTTTGCTTTTGTATTAGTGTTTAATTCACTGCCACTTCTCTTCCTGGAATGCCCACCTTGAAGGAGTTTTGCTGTTCTCTCTGACGGGCTTTCCATTTGTCTCATTTATCTCGTTCATCTTCATTGCTTTCTGTTTCTCTTATGTTTGATCAGGTATCTACCAAAACTCGCATACCTTTTGTCATTTAATCTCTCCTACCTTCCACCCTATCACAGACCTTCCCTTTTGTTCTTTCCTCCCCCTGCATCTGCACTTGCTTAAAACCTGCTATTGTGGTGGGGCCACTAAAGGACTCAGACCGTTTGTATATAATTCCCTTTAACAACATGTTAGCTACAGCCTGAGTCTGTATCTTTATTTATACTGTTTACTTGTATAGAGCGTGATTACTTTAACTGCGTGGGTAAACGCGATGACGTCACGCCCTACATCACGTGAGCCCCCACTGGTGGGAAGAACGTGATGACGTCAACCACGGGACCAGCCAGCAGTCCTTGTGGAGCCTCCGAACTCAATAGACCTACACTCGATGTTCTCCTGCAGTTACTTGTTTAAACCTGTTAGTTTCCATTAAACTTCGTTTTGTTTAAGCGCCTGAGTGGACCTCAGTCTTTGGATAGGAACTAGATATTCCTACATTGGTGACCCCGACTTTTGCGAACGGCTTTCGCAGAAGATAATCAACATGGAAACGAACGCCGTTACCTTGAAGCTACCGCAGTTCTGGGAGCAACAACCAGCTGCGTGGTTCATCCAGGCTGAAGCCCAGTTTGCCATCAGGGACATCGTTGCGGATCAGACCCGTTATTATTACGTGGTCTCCGCCCTCGACAGCGCCACAGCCTCGCGGATTGTCAGCCTACTCGGTAGTCCGCCTACTGATCGCAAGTATGACACCTTAAAGGCGCGGTTGCTGCAGGTCTTCGGGCTCACGAAGTCGGAGCGCGCCCGCCAGCTGCTCGCTAAGCCCGGCCTCGGGGACTCCAAGCTCATGAGCCAGATGCTCACGCTCCTCGGGTCCGAGCTGGAATGCTTCCTCTTCAGTGACCTATTCCTCAGCCTATTCCCGGACCAAGTTCAGGCTGCCCTAGCCAGGTCCGAAGTCACAGACTGCGCGGAGCTTGCTGCCGAAGCGGACAAGATCTTCGTGGTGACACAACAGCACTGCGCGGCCACGAGGCGCCCATCCCCCACAGACTCTGGTCCAGCTCCTCAATCGGCGGGGTTGTGCTTTTACCACGCCCATTTTGGCGCGAAAGCGAGATGCTGCCGCCCTCCCTGCAGTTTTTCGCACAAAAAAAAAATTACAGACACCCTGGCGAAAGAGGACCGGGTCTAACGAGCGCCCCGCGGCGGCGATGGCCATCGGAGATTCAGGGAAGCTTCTCTTCATCACCGACTCCCGATCTGGTCAACGTTTCCTTTGCAACACCGGGGCGCAGTGTAGCATCCTACCTGTGTCAAATCTCGATATACTAGCTGGGGGCCACGGCCCCGCCCTCGCGGCAGTTAATGGCGCGGCCGTTCGGACCTTCGGAAGGCGGCGGGTCCAGGTGTGTTTCGGCGGCCAGCGTTTCCACTGGGAATTCAACACAGCCAAAGTCACGCAGGCCATCCTTGGGCCGGATTTTTTGTGCGCCAACGGGCTCCTGGTCGATGTCAGGCACCGCCGGTTGATCAATGCAGCCACATTCCACTCCATCCCATGCCACCGCGGTAACGCCGTGCCGCGCACTGTCTTCTGTGCGTTCCCACCTCCAGACGACTTCACTCAGCTCCTCGGAGAGTTCCCAGATCTGACCAGGCCCACTTTCTCCTCCTCGACTACTAAACGTGGTGTAGAACATCACATCACCACCACCGGCTCCCCGGTTTACGCACGGGCCCGACGACTCGAACCCGGCAAGCTCGCGGCTGCGAAAGCGGAGTTCGACACGATGGAGCGGCTGGGGATTATTCGCCGGTCGAATAGTCCGTGGTCTTCGCCTCTCCACATTGTTCCGAAACTCGGCGGCGGATGGCGGCCGTGCGGCGACTACCGACGCCTGAATGACGCCACTACTCCTGATCAGTACCCGATCCCGCATACCTAAGATTTCTCGGCCCACTTGGCGGGAAATACCTTTCTTTCGAAAGTCGACCTCGTCCGCGGTTACCACCGGGTCCCCGTGCACCCGCAAGACGTCCCGAAAACCGCAGTCGTCACCCCATTCGGCCTGTTCGAATTTCTGCGGATGCCGTTTGGCTTAAAGAACGCTGCACAGGCTTTCCAGCGCTTAATGGACTCCGTGCTTCGGGACCTAAAATTCCTCTTTATCTACCTCGACGACATCCTCATCGCCAGCCCTAGCAAAGAGGAGCACTTCTGCCATTTGCGCACCCTCTTCACACGCCTCAGTCAACACTGTTTGATTATCAACCCGGCCAAGTACCAGTTTGGCCTGCAGCAGATTGATTTCTTGGGCCACCGCATTACATCAGACGGCGCAAATCCCTTACAGACGAAGGTCGAGGCGGTTACATCTTTCCCGCGCCTGCAGACCATCAAGGCCCTACAGGAGTTCCTCGAGATGGTAAATTTTTATCACCGGTTCGTCCCTAAGGCGGCTCTGCTTATGCAGCCCTTGTACGAGGCCCTCAAGGCCAAGTCCGGTAAGGATCCGATCAGCTGGACGGCCGAGATGGACCGGGCGTTCGTCGACACCAAAGGCGTCTTGGCCAACGCAACCATGCTGGCGCACCCGCTTCCAGGTGCCACCATTGCCCTTACCACCAACGCGTCAGACTACGCAATCGGCGCAGTGCAGGAACAGTGGGTGAATGGGACGTGGCAACCACTTGCGTTTTTCAGCCGTCAACTATGGCGAAACAAAAGAAAGTACAGCACTTTCGACCGGGAGTTGCTGGCCCTTTTTTTAGCCATCCGCCATTTCCGGTTCTTGCTAGAGGGACGTCCGTTCACGGCTTATGTGGACCACAAGCCACTAACCTACGCTGTGGCTAAGACCGCCGAACCGTGATCAGCTCGGCAACAACGTCACCTGACGTTCATTTCAGAATTCACCACGGACATTCAGCATTTGTCCAGCAAAGACAACCTGGTGGCGGATTGCCTCTCCCGCGCGACTGTGCACGCAGTCCAACTCGGAATCGACAATGCCCTCATGGCTGCGGATTAAGCCTCGGACCCGGAGGTCCAAGCATACAGGACCAGCCCCTCTAGCTTCCAAGCGGCCGACGTCAAATTCCATGCCGCAGGCACCACGCTACTTTGCGACATCTCCATGGGAGTTCCCCGCCCTATAGTTCCTGGCGCTGAAAAGTGTTCGACGCCATACACGGGTTGTCACACCCTGGCATGAAGCCCTCGCAAAGGCTGATGTCGTCAAAATTCGTCTGGAGGGGTATGCACCTGGATGTCCTCGACTGGGCCAACACCTGCGTGGTCTGCCAAAAGGCCAAGGTACAGCGTCATGTAAAAGCTCCATTGGCCACCTTCGCTGTTCCGGAGCGTCGATTCGACCACGTGAATGTGGACCTCGTGGGGCCGCTTCCACCTTCTCAAGGTTTTACACACATCCTCACAATGGTAGACCGCACCACTAGCTGGCCAGAGGCAGTTCCTTTGGTTTCCACCACTTAGGCAGACGTGACCAGAGCTTTCATCTCCTCTTGGGTTGCTCGTTTCGGCGTACCGGCGGACATCTCTTCCGATCGTGGACCACAGTTTTCCTCTGAGCTCTGGAACGCTGTGGCTCAGGGGCTCGGCACCAAACTACATCGCACCACCGCCTATCATCCACAGGCGAACGGCCTGTGCGAGCGATTCCACAGGTCGCTCAAAGCCGCTCTGCGGGCCAGTCTTCAAGGCGCGGGATGGGTGGACAGACTTCCCTGGGTCCTTTTGGGTCTTCGTACGGCGCCCAAAGAAGATTTACAATCCTCCTCGGCGGAACTCGTATATGGCCAACCACTACGAGTACCAGGGGATTTCCTCCCGTCTCCAACAGAGCCATGGTCCGCATCCCAGCAACTCGTCAGCCACCAGGAAGCGGCCAGATGTTTCGCTCCAGTGCCTACGTTGCATCACGGCTTACAGAGCTCCCACGTCCCAACTGAGCTGAAAAGCACCGAGTACGTGTTTATCCGCCACGACGCTCACCGGGACCCGCTCAAGCCTCCTTACACTGGTCCCTTCCATGTCATAGAGCCGGGAGACAAATCCTTTTCGGTCGATATCGGAGGTAAACCGGACCACATATCGGTTGACCGGCTGAAGCCGGCACACTTAGACCTGGATCGCCCAGTCGAAATTGCTCAACTGCCAAAACTGGGCTGACCGCCCACAGTCGCCGTGCCAGATCCACCACAACCGCCCGACAGCTCGACCACCAGCCATCAGCTTCCATTTCAGGGTTACAGAAGTCGCTTGGACAGGCTTGTCAGGCCTCCTCGCCATCTCACTTTTGCTGTTAAAGACAATTCTGGGGGGGCGCATGTGGCGGAGCCACTAAAGGACTCAGACCGTTTGTATATAATTCCCTTTAACAACATGTTAGCTACAGCCTGAGTCTGTATCTTTATTTATACTGTTTACTTGTATAGAGCGTGATTACTTTAACAGCGCGGGTAAACGCGATGATGTCACGCCGTACATCACGTGATCCCCCACTGGCGGGAAGAACATCATGACGTCAACCACGGGACCAGCCAGCAGTCCTCGTGGAGCCTCCGAACTGAATAGACCTACACTCGATGTTCTCCTGCAGTTACTTGTTTAAACCTTTTTAGTTTCCATTAAACTTCGTTTTGTTTAAGCGCCTGAGTGGACCTCAGTCTTTGGATAGGAACTAGACATTCCTACACTATATCTCTAACTTTTTCCAGTTCTGACAAAAGGTTGTTGACCTGAAACGTTAGCTCTGTTTCTCTCTCCACAGATGCTGCCTGATCTGCTGAGTATTTTCAGCATTTTCTGTTTTTATTAAAGCTGTCAGATTCTTTAAAAGATGTTAATTTCATTAATTTGGCAGGCTTGCCTCCTGCAAACTAAATACCTAAAAATGAGAATTGCATTGTATCAGCAGGCATAGATCAATTTTTTAAAGAAAAGAATCGCATTGTATCCAAAAGTTTGGGTGGATTAATTAAATAACAATGCTGTCTCTAGAGTAGGCATTCTGCATATGAATTAAGGAACTTAAAGCAGGCTTAAAGAGACAGTAAAAGTAAAACAAAGTTAGATTACATTTTAAAAGATTAGAAAGTAGTTTACAGTGTTTGTATTGGTGGTGTCAATAAATGAGAACTTGGTCTGGACAGATTTGAGAGGATGGCAAAGGAGGGTATTGGTCATGTCAGAAGAATAAGTGATGAGTAAGCATATCAATAACAGTATAAACACTGTCCAAAACAAGCACTTTAATTGTGACAAATAGACTGAAGTAGCATAGATTTTAACATTTTGCATCTAGAGTGTCTCTTGTGTCATATATCCAGAGGAATCACAACTGAGTGTGTAGCCTCTGATGTCGCATGTACAGGAAACTTTGTCCTATCCGGCACCCACGGGACCGAGCTGCTGCCGTTGCCTCAAAACTGCCGTACTCTCCAGAGTTAATGTTGAGAGATACGGAGATTCTTATCTCCGTATTTGACAACAAACACTGTTGCTTAGCAACAGCTTCTAAACACTCGGGTGTGGCCCTAAAGCTCTGTAGCTGAAGCTGTTGCTATAGCTACAGACTTTGTACAGCTTGACTGTTCAAACAAAGCAAAAAAAACAAACAAAAAGAATAAAAAACGGCTGCTGATTTTTGCCGGTGGCTCTAGATTGCCGGATAGCTCACCTCCAGATAGCACAGTTTCCTGTACTTGAGGGGAAAAGTCATCATTGGCTCAAATAACCACTTGGTGTATTTAAGTTACCAAATATGGCTACATGTTCAACCAGAAAGTACCAACGAGGAACAAGTAACTAGCAGAAAGCTGAGGTATCAAATTACTCTTTTTTTTTCTCTGAAAGATACCATTTGCTCAAATAATTTATTTAATCTGATTTCAGCCATAATTTTCTTTCTTTATTCACATCAATGTACACAGCGAACAGTACTTCTAATTTAAGAAATGCATAAAAAATGACACGGTTCTGACAAATACCCATTTCCTATAAAATTTTATTTCAAAGTTAGAAATGCTTGCATAACGTTTCCCTTCACATGGACCCAGGCTCCTGTCCAGAGCCTGGGGCTTGAGTTGAAAACTTGACCTGGCCTGAGTGCTGGGGATTTCCCACTGCTGTGGAAAAAATGCTGTGTGAGAGGTGCAGTATGGGAGTTTTACTCTTCACCTTGGCCCTGAATTTCCGATCGGAGACTTCCTGCGGGCGGATGCCTCCGATCGTAAAAAATATACTAACTTACCTGCTGGTTCCGTAGATCCTGAGGCTTGCGATCCTGGGCCTCTCCTCTTCGAAATACGCAGAGGCCCACGTATCCCAGGGGCGCATGCGGGTCCGCAAGCGCCCCTGGATCACGTGGGCCAGGCGAACCAATGAAAGAAAGGAATCCCCATTCATACTTTTGACAGTTCTGTATGCACAGAACTGTCAAAAGTATGAATGGGGATCACATTTAAAAACACACTAAAACATTAAATATTTTTAAATTACCTATTTAAAATTAATTAAAATGCCATTTAATTGAATATTTTAAACAAATTTAATTTAAAAAAAATTAAATGTTTTTACGGGGCTAAAAATAAACTCACCCATAGAAACATAGAAGATAGGAGCAGGAGTAGGCCATTCGGCCCGTCGAGCCTGCTCCGCCATTCAATGCAATCATGGCTGATCATCCAAATTCAGTACCCGGTCCCTGCTTTCTCCCCATACCCCTTGATCCCTTTAGCCTTGAGAAATATATCCAACTCCTTCTTGAATATATTTAATGAATTGGCCTCTACTGCCTTCTGTGGTAGAGAATTCCACAGGTTCACCACTCTCTGGGTGAAGAAATTCCTCCTCATTTCTGTCCTAAATGGCCTACCCCTTATCCTTAGACTGTGACCCCTGGTTCTGGACTCCCCGACCATCGGGAACATCCTTCCAGCATCTAGCCTGTCTAGTCCTGTTAGAATTTTATAAGTTTCGATGAGATCCCCTCTCATTCTTCTAAACTCCAGCGAGTACAAGCCCAATCGATCCAATCTCTCCTCATACGTCATTCCTGCCATCCCAGGTATCACCCTGGTGAATCTTCGCTGAACTCCTTCCATGGCAAGAACATCCTTCCTCAGGTAAGGCGACCAAAACTGCACACAATACTCAAGATGTGGTCTCACCAAGGCCCTGTACAACTGCAGCAAGACATCCTTGTTCCTGTACTCAAACCCTCTCGCTACGAAGGCCAACATACCATTTGCCGCCTTAACCGCCTGCTGCACCTGCATGCTTATCTTCAGCGACTGGTGCACAAGGACACCCAGGTATCATTGCACTTCCCCTTCTCCCAATCTATTGCCATTCAGATAATAATCTACTTCCTGTTTTTGCTACCAAAGTGGATAACCTCACATTTATCCACGTTATATTGCATCTGCCATGCTTCTGCCAAATCACCCAACCTGCCCAAATCATCCTGGAGTTTCTCGGCATCCTCCTCACAGCACACGCCCACCCAGCTTTGTGTCGTCTGCAAATTTGGAGATATTACATCTAGTTCCCTTGTCTAGATCATTAATAGATATTGTGAATAGCTGGGGTGCAAGGACCGATCCCTGCGGTACCCCACTAGTCACTGCCTGCCACTCGGAAAAAGACCCGTTTATTCCAACGCTTTGCTTTCTGTCTGCCAACCAGTCCTCTATCCAAGTCAGTACCTTGCCCCCAATCCCATGTGCCTTACCTTTACACGCTAATCTCTTATGTGGGACCTTATCGAAAGCCTTCTGAAAGTCCAAATACACCACATCCACTGGTTCTCCCTTATCTATTTTACCAGTTACATCCTCAAAAAATTCCAGTAGATTAGTCAAGCACGATTTACCCTTTGTAAATCCATGTTGACTTTGTCCGATCCTGTCACTGTTTTCCAAGTGCTCTGCTATTACATCTTTTATAATGGACTCTAGCATTTTCCCCACTACTGCTGTCAGGCTTACCGGTCTGTAATTTCCCGTTTTCTCTCTACCACCTTTTTTGAATAGTGGGGTAACATCAGCTACCCTCCAATCCATGGGTACTGTTCCAGATTCCATCGAATGTTGGAAGATGATCAGCAATGCATCTACTATTTCTAGGGCCACTTCCTTAAATACCCTAGGATGTAGATTGTCAGGCCCTTGGGATTTATCGGCCTTCAATCCCATCAATTTCCTTAACACCATTTCCCTACAAATACTGATTTCCTTCAGTTCTTCCCTTTCATCAGACCCTATGCTCCCCGACATCTCTGGGAGGTTATTTGTGTCCTCCTTTGTGAAGACAGAACAAAATATGTATTTAGTTGGTCTTCCATTTCTTTGTTCCCCATTATAAATTCCCCTGATTCTGACTGCAAGGGACCTACGCTTGACTTCACCAATCTTTTTCTCTTTACATATTTATAAAAGCTTTTACAGTCAGTTTTTATGTTCCCTGCAAGCTTACTCTCATACTCTATTTTCCCCTTCTTAATTAATCCCTTTGTCCTCCTTTGTTGAATCCTAAACTGCTCCCAATCCTCAGGTTTACTGCTTTTTCTGGCCAATTTATATGTCCTCTCCTTGGATCTTATGCTATCCCTAATTTCCCTTGTTAGCCACGGTTGAGTCACCTTTTTTGTTTTATTTTTAAGCCAAACTGGGATGAACAAATTCTGTAGTTCATCCATGCGGTCTTTGAATGTTTGCCATTGCCTATCCACCGTCAACCCTTTGAGTGACATTCCCCAATTAATCTTACCCAACGCGCGCCTCAGACCATCGTAGTTTCCTTTATTTAAATTCAGGACCCTAGTCTCTGAGTCAACAACTTCATTCTCCATCTTAATGAAGAATTCTATCATATTATGATCGCTCCGACCCAAGGGACCTCGTACAACAAGATTGCTAATTAATCCTTTCTCGTTACATAATACCCAGTCTAAGATGGCCTGATCTCTGGTTGGTTCCTCGACATATTGGTCCAGGAAGCCATCCCGTAAACACTCCAGGAATTCCTCCTCCACAATATTGTTACTAATTTGGTTAGCCCAATTTATATGTAGATTAAAGTCACCCATGATGACTGCTGTGCCCTTATTGCACGCTTCTTTAATTTCCCTTTTAATGCCATCCCCAACCTCCGCATTACTGTTTGGAGGTCTATATACCACTCCCACTAACGTTTTCTGCCCCTTGGTATTTCTCAGTTCTACCCATACAGATTCCACCTCATCAGAGCTAATATCCTTCCTTACAATTGTGTTAATCCCTTCTTTAACCAGCAATGCTACCCCACCTCCCTTTCCTTTTTGCCTATCTTTCCTGAATATTGAATACCCCTGGATGTTGAGTTCCCAGCCTTGGCCACCCTGGAGCCATGTTTCAGTAACCCCAATCAAATCACAATCGTTTACCTCTATTTGCGCAGCTAATTCATCCACCTTATTACGAGTGCTCCTCGCATTAAGACACAAAGCCTTCAGGCTTGTTTTTTTAACGCTCTTAGACCTATTAGAATTATTATTTACTGTGGCCATGTTTGATTTAAACTGTTGATTTCTCTGACTGCCACTTTTGTTTTTCTCCTTCCTATCTTTTGCTTTTATCCTTGATTCCCTTTCCTCTGTCCCTCTGCTCAGGTTCCCAACCCCCTGCCCTTTTAGTTTAAACCCTCCCCCAGAGCACTAGTAAACACGCCCCCTAGGACATCGGTCCCAGCCCTGCCCAGGTGCAAACTGTCCGGTTTGAACTGGTCCCACCTCCCCCAGAACCGGTTCCAATGTCCCAGAAATTTGAATCCCTCCCCCTCGCACCATTCCTCTAGCCACGTATTCATCTGAAATACCCTTCTATTTCTGTCCCTTTTGAAAAGTATTTTTAATTTATAAATGAATTACCAAATTTTATTTTTCTATTTTTTTAAAAACTCAAGCTGGTAAAAGCAGGACTTACCCCTGCTTTTACCAGGCACAAGAATTTGGCAGTCATTCAGCGGGCGGAAGTTGGCTCGCAGAGGCACTGTTTTCGGGCATGTGGATGATTTGTCATCGCAAGTGCCGGTTTTCAGCGCATGCGCCTCGCATGCCTGAGACCGGCACTTGCGGGACCCCTACAGGTGCTAACGCACCCATGGGGGGTTGAAAAATCCAGCCCCTTGTTTGTTGTGCTCAAACAACCAGGGGGCAGAACATTTACAAAAAGCAACTTTGAGGCATGAATTAAAAAAACATTAAAAATGAAAAAAATCAGTTTTTTATGCAGTTGAAGCCACTAAATAAACATTTTGAGCTAATGGGATTAAGTTTTTTTGTGTCAGTGAGGGGGATGTTGATGAGGCAGTTTGATGCTGACATTAGCTGGACGATGCAGCTGGAGTCACTCAGTCAGCCAAGCTAGTACCATGGCATATGACCATGTGTTCAGGTGCTGGTTATTGGAGACGTGACGATGGAAAAACCTCCCTGGTCAGTGCAACACCAATGTTGACTTTATAAGAACATAAGAACATAAGAAATAGGAGCAGGAGTAGGCCAATCGGACCCTCGAGCCTGCTCCACCATTCAATAAGATCATGGCTGATCTGATCCTAACCTCAAATCCTCGAGCCTGCTCCACCATTCAATAAGATCATGGCTGATCTGATCCTAACCTCAAATCTACTATCACTCTCCATCCCACCCGAACCCATGTGATCTCCTGGGAGAGGCGAAAAACCAGATAAAAACCCAATGGCCAATTTGGGAGAAAAAATCTGGGAAATTCCTCTCCGACACATCTAGGCGATCGAAACTCGTCCAGGAGATCACTCTGTCCCTATATTTTCACAGTACTTACTTTCTGTAAAAGGTGATCTCCACCCCAGCCAGGAACAGGAATAGAACCATCTCCTGAAATCTAACACAGAATTAGAACACAAGAAGTAGGAGCAGAACTAGGCTACACGGCCCCTGGGCCCGCTCCGCTACCCACAGAGTCATGACTGTTCCAAACCCAGACTCATGTCCAATTTCCTGCCCGCTCCCCGTAACCCCTAATTCCCTTTACTTCTCGGAAACTGTCTATTTCTGTTTTAAATTTATTTATGATGTAGCTTCCACAGCTTTCTGGGGCAGCAAATTCCACAGACCGACTACCCTCTGAGTGAAGAAGTTTTTCCTCATCTCAGTTTTGAAAGAGCAGCCCCTTATTTTAAGATTATGCCCCCTAGTTCTAGTTTCACCCATCATTGGGAACATCCACCCGATCAAGCCCCTTCACAATCTTATATGTTTCAATAAGATCGCCTCTCATTCTTCTGAACTCCAATGAGTAGAGTCCCAATCTACTCAACCTCTCCTCATATGACCACCCCCTCATCCCCGGGATTAACCGAGTGAACCTTCTTTGTACTGACTCGCGAGCAAGTATGTCTTTTAAGTATGGACACCAAAACTGCATGCAGTATTCCAGGTGTGGTCTCACCAATACCTTGTACAACTGCAACAATACCTCCCTGTTTTTATATTCTATCCCCCTAGCAATAAAAGCCAACATTCCATTGGCCTTCTTGATCACTGCATACTAACTTTTTGAGTTTCGTGCACCAGGACCCCCAGATCCCTTTGTACTTCAGTACTTTCCAGTTTCTTGCCATTAAGATAATAACTTGCTCTATGATTTTTCCTGCCAAAGTGCATAACCTCACACTTTCCAGTATTGTATTCCATCTGCCAAATCTCTGCCCACTTACTTAGCCTGTCTATGTCCCTTTGCAGGTTTTTTTATGTCCTCCTCACTCACTACTTTCCCTCCCATCTTTGTATCATCTGCAAACTTTGATATGTTACACTCGGTCCCCTCCAAATTGTTAATATAGATTGTAAAGAGTCGGGGACCCAGCACTGACCCCTGCGGAACACCACTAGTTACTGATTGCCAGTCTGAGAATGAACCATTTATCCCAACTCTCTGCTTTCTGTTAGATAGCCAATCCTCTGCCCATGCCAGAATATTACCCCCAATCCCGTGATTTTTTATCTTGAGCAATAATCTTTTGTGTGGCACCTTGTCAAATGCCTTTTGGAAGTCTAAATACACTACGTCCACTGGTTCCCCTTTATCCACCCTGTATGTTACTTCCTCAAAGAACTCCAGCAAATTTGTCAAACATGACTTCCCCTTCATAAAACCATGCTGACTTTGTCCTATTAAATTATGTTTATCCAAATGTCCCGTTACTGTCTCCTTAATAATGGACTCTAAAATTTTACCAACCACAGATGTTAGGCTAACAGGTCTATAGTTTCCAGCCTTCTGCCTACTGCCCTTTTTAAATAAGGGTGTTACATTAGCAGTTTTCCAATCTGCCGGGACCTTTGCTGAGTCCAGGGAGTTTTGGAAAATTATTACCAATGCATCCACAATCCCTACCGCCACTTCTCTCAATACCCTAGGATGTAAGCCATCAGGTCCAGGGGATTTATCCGCCTTGAGTCCCATTATTTTACCAAGTACCACTTCCTTAGTGATTTTAACCTTAAGTAGTTCCTCCCCCCCCCCCCCCCCCCTAGAGCCCCTATTTTTCCAGTGTTGGGATATTCTTAGTGTCCTCTACCGTAAAGATTGATACAAAATATTTGTTCAGCGTTTTTGCCATCTCCGTGTTTCCCACCATTAAATTCCCGGTCGCATTCCTCTAAGGGACCAACATTTACTTTAGCCACCCTTTTTCTTTTTATATAACTATAGAAACTTTTGCGATCTGTTTTTATATTTTTTGCTAATTTACTTTCATAATCTATCTTCCCTTTCTTAATCAATCTTTTAGTTATTTTTTGCTGTCTTTTAAAGACTTCCCAATCTTCTATCCTCCCACTAGATTTGGCTACCTTATATGCCCTTGTTTTTAGTCGGATACTATCCTTAATTTCTTTACTTAGCCACGGATGGCTATCTTTTCTTTTACACCCTTTTTTCCTCAGTGGAATATATATTTTTTGGAAGTTGTAAAATAACTTCCTAAATATACACCACTGATCATGTACCGTCTTACCCTTTTAATCTATTTTCCCAGTCCACGCTAATCAATTCCGCTCTCATACCTTCATAGGCTCCTTTATTCAAGCTCAGCACGCTTGTTTGAGATCCAACCTTCTCACCCTCTAATTGAATATGGAATTCAACCATGTTATGGTCACTCATTCCAAGGGGATCCTTTACTAGGACATTTTTAATTAATCCTGTCTCATTACACAGGACCAAATCTAAGGTTGCTTGCCCCCTGGTCGGTTCAGTTACATACTGCTCAAGAAACCCATCCCTAATACACTCAATGAACTCACCCTCAAGGCTGCCCTGCCCAATTTGATTTGTCCAGTTAATATAGTTAAAATCCCCCATAATTATAGCTGTTTCCTTATTCCAAGCCTCAACTATTTCCTGATTAATACTCCGTCCAACAGAGTTGCAACTGTTCGGAGACCTATAGACTACGCCCACTAGTGTTTTTTTCCCCTTATTATTCCTTATCTCCACCCAAACTGTTTCACTATCCTGATCCTTTGACCCAATATTATTTCTCTGTATTGCAGTGATTCCTTCCTTTATTAACATAGCCATCCCACCTCCCCTTCCTTCCTGCCTGTCCTTCCTGATTGTTAAGTAACCTGGTATGTTTAATTCCCAGTCATGGTCACCCTGCAGCCATGTTTCTGTAATGGCCACAAGATCATACCCATATGTAGTTATTTGTGCCGTTAACTCGTCCATTTTGTTACAAATGCCACGTGCATTCAGATAAAGCTTTCAAATATGTTTTGTGACACTTAGTTCCTGCTTTTTCCCCTTTTATTACTTTACTTTTTACTCCATACCTTCTGTCCCATTCCTGACACGTTCTGTTTTTTAATTCCCCCACTGCTACCTAAGTCTATGACCTTCTCCGTTGTCATTTTTATTATTTACTCTCTAGAAACCTCCCCCCGACTAATTAGTTTAAAGCCCTCTCTACAGCCCTAGTTATATGATTCACCAGGATTCTAGTCCCAGCACTGGCCAAGTGAAGTCCGTCCCAACGGAACAGCTCCCTCCTGTCCCAGTACTGGTGCCAGTGTCCCAAGAAGCAAAACCCATTTTTCCCACACCAGTCTTGGAGCCATGCATTTAACTCTCTAATTTTATTTATCCTATCAACAACTACAATCCACCATTGAAAGTAAGGAGCAAAAAATATTGTTCAGAGTCATGTAAATAACTTGAGGCTTGTAGCAAAAGCAAAATTGTTCTAATGGGAGACTTTAATTGTTACATAGATTGGGAAGAGCAGAGTAGTTCAAGTCAGAAAGGTAGTGAATTTCTTGAGTGCATTCAGGATAGTTTTCTGGAGCAATATTTTCCAGAATCAACAAGAGGGCTGGCCATACTAGATTTAGCAATGATTAATGAGCCAGACTTAGTTAATCCAACAGTAAGGGAACATTTATCGAACAGTGATCATAATATGATCTAATTCAATGTTAGGAGAAACTTAACATAGTTACTAAAATTCTAGATTTTGCTAACTTTAACGGGATTTGACTGACGATAGCAAACTGGTCAATACTATTATAGGATAAAACTACAGATGAAGACTGGGTGGTGTTCAAAAAAGAATTGAGCTTAATACAGACCAACATATACCCGTAAGGGGAAAGAGCTCTACTTACTAAATAAAACAGCCATGGTTGACAAAAGAGGTGAGAGACAACATAAAACTAAAGGAAAGAGCATATCAAAGTACAAAGAACAGTGTAAATCCAGGGGACTGGCAGAGATAATGTAGAACAGCAAAGGAAAACAAAAAAGATAGTAAGTGCTGCAAAAAGGGAATATGAAAAGAAACTTGCAAGGGATATCAAGATTAACGCACAAAGTTTTTACAATTATATTAGAAGAAAATGGGTTTTCAAGGGTATTGTGAGCCCTTTAAAAAGAGATGGCAGTAATATTGAAAATGAAAATAAGGAAACAACAGACTTGTTGAATAATTACTTTGCATCAGTCTTTGCAGTAGAGGAAGAGGATAATGTACCTGACATTCCAGGAAAATTAATAATGAATCAGTAATGAATTAATGACTGGAACTCGCTAAAGTTAATGGAAGCAAGAAAACAGTATTAGAAAAAATAATGGCACTAAAGGCTGACAAATTCCTAAAACCTGATGGTTTCCACCCCAGGGTTTTAAAGGAAGTAGGTGAGGAAATTGCAGATGCTTTAGCCATAATCTTCCAAAGCACACTCAATTCAGGAATTGTCCCTTTAGATTGGAAAATTGCAAATGTGAGAAAGGTGAGAGAGAGAAACCAAGATATTAGAGACCTGTTAGTCCAACATCTGTTGTGAGGAAGTTATTGGAATCTATAATTAAGGACTGAGCACTTAGAGAAATTTTAGCTGATTAGAGAGAGCCACAAAGAGTCCTGTCCACAAAAAGCAGTACAAATCCAATCCGGTCAATTACCGCCCCATCAGTCTACACTCATTCATCAGCAAAGTGATGGAAGGTGTCATCAACAGTGCTATCAAGTGGCACTTACTCACCAATAACCTGCTCACTGATGATGAGTTTGAGTTCCGCCAAGACCACTCTGCTCTCGACCTCATTTTAGCCTTGGTCTAAACATGGACAAAGTAGCTGAATTCCAGAGGTGAGGTGAGAGTAACTGCCCTTGACATCAAGGCAGCAGTTCATTGAGTGTGGCATGAAGGAGCCCTAGTAAAATTGAAGTCAATGGGAATCGGGGAAAAGTCTCCACTGGCTGGAGTCATACCTAGCCCAAAGGAAGTTGATTGTGGTGGTTGAAGGTCAATCATCACAGCCCCAGGAGTTCCTCAGGGCAGTGTCATAGGCCCAACCATCTTCAGCTGCTTCATCAATGACCATCCCTCCAACACAAGGTCAGAAATGGGGATGTTCGCTGATGACTGCACAGTGTTCAGTGCCATTCACAACCCCTCAGATAATGAAGCAGTCCATGCCTGCATGCAACAAAACCTGGACGACGTTCAAGCCTGGGCTGATAAGTGGCAGTTAACATTTGCGCCACAGAAGTGCCAGGCAATGACTATCTCCCAACGAGCGAGAGTCTAACTGTTGTGTCCGTGTATAATAAGACACAGACTGCAGAGAACGGTACAACAGGTGTTTACTCAACGTGGCTCACAGTAGAACTGATCTGTACAGATTACTACTCGGGGCTATATACAGGTGTGGTCACTGCCGGTACTGCAGTATACATGAGCTGTAAAAGATAGTTCCCCACTTAAAGGTATATACATTACAATTCCTCCCCTTTTTAGATTAACAGTACCATAACACTCATTTAACAATTAAATATCAAACTAATTACAATTAACACTTTTAACATGCAACATTAGCTGAAAATAGTCTATTTATAAATTCAGTCTTTGGGGAGGCTTCCTGATCCTTTCTGGATAGCGCCTTTCCCGAGTGTCTTGCTCTTGGTGCGGAGGCGATTCTGGCCCCCTGTCGGTTGGTTCATCAGCTTCCGATGCTACTGTTTCTGGGGTAGATGCGACCTGTACGTCGGGTTCATCACCAGGTACGTATGGGCAAGGCATGGGGTTGACTTGTTCCTGTGACTCTAGGATCTGGTCAGCATGGCGTCTCACGATGCTCTCCCTGACGTCCACTGTGTACATTAGTGGGCCCTGCCGTGTGCATATCGTTCCTGGCTGCCATTTTTCTGTTCGGTAGTCGCGGGCCAAGGCTGGTTGCCCTACATTGAAGCTCCTTGTTGGCTTCTCATGGATGTGCTGGAATTGCTTACTCTCAACATCTCTTCGTACGTTTGGTCTGAGCAAATCCAGGCGAGATCTTAACCTTCGGTTAAAGAACATCATGGCCGGGGCCTGGTTGGTGACTGCATGTGTCGCATTCCGGTAGGTGAACAGGAAATTGTCCACCTTGTGCTGCAGCGGAATGTTGTCATTGTACATAGCCTTTATTGCCGCCTTAAAGGTTTGTACGAACCTCTCAGCCAATCCATTTGTGGCTGGATGATACGGGGCAGATGTGTAATGCCGTACCCCATTCTTTTTCAAGAACCTCCGAAACTCTTCGGACACAAACTGTGGTCCGTTGTCGGAGCAAATCTGTTCTGGCAAGCCATTCCTGGCAAAAATGGTCCGTAGGACTGCAATAGTTTTCTCCGTGGTGGTGGAGGACATTTTGATGACCTCAGGCCATTTCGAGTGCGCATCCACGGCTTTTAAAAACATTGAGTCCATGAATGGACCAGCAAAATCAATATGCACCCGTTGCCATGGAGATGAGGGCCACTCCCATGGGTGTAGAGGGCCTGTGGTGGTGCATTTTGGACTTTCTGGCATCCTGAGCAGCTCTTGGTCAGGTCCTCGATTTGTTTATCGATTCCCGGCCACCACACATAAGCCCTGGCTAGGCTTTTCATTTTTACCCCTCCCAGATGACCCTCATGAAGCTCATTGAGCACTCTATCCCTTAACTTGGGTGGAATTACCACTCAGGATCCACACATCAAGGTCCCTCGGCACACTGACAGCTGTTCTCTCCTTGTCGATAATGCTAGCAACAGTGAGTCGCCATGTGCTGGCCATCCCTTCACCGTCAAATCATATACCCGAGACAGTGTCGGGTCATTTCGGGTTTCTTTTTCGATACAAGCGTTAGTTACCGGTAGGTATTCAACGATAGTCGAATGGAATATTTCGACAGGATCCACTGCTGGTGCTTCCTCCGCAGTAGACCGTGGCAGGCGTGATAGCCCATCAGCATTTCCATGCTGTTTCGTGCCCTTATATTCAATCTCATAGTGGTGCGCCCCTAGAAAAAGTGACCATCTTTGTAGTCGTTGCGCAGTCATCACCGGAACGCCCTTCTTCGGATTAAAAATGGAGACAAGAGGCTGGTGATCAGTCAGCAAGGTGAATTTCTGCCCGTGCAGATAGTGATTGAACTTTTTCACTCCCCACACTCGGCTGAGGGTCTCCCTGTCAATCTGGGCGTAGTTACGCTCGGCTGAGGTTAGTGATTGTGACGCAAAGGCTATTGGCCTCTCTGAGCCGTCCGAGAATTTGTGCGACAGCACTGCTCCAATGCCGTAGGGTGACGCATCACATGCCAACCGAATTGGTAATGCTGGGTTGTAATGGGCCAATACCTCTTTCGATGTGATTAGTGTTTTGCTCTTCTGGAAAGCTCGTCTACATTCGTCACTCCACTTCCATGGCACCCCAGTTTGCAGTAGGGTGTTCAGTGGGTGTAGTATTGTAGACAAATTTGGCAAGAACTTATGGTAGTAGTTTACCAGCCCGAGGAACGACCTCAGTTGTGACACATTTTCCGGTGCTGGAGCCTTGACTACTGCCTCAATCTTCTCTGGGGACTTATGTAACCCCTCTTTATCGATAACGTGGCCACAATACGAGATCTGTTTTCTAAACTCGCATTTGGGGCGGTTAGCTCGGAGCCCATATTCCTGCAATCCAGTGAGCACCTGCTCCAGGTTGGCAAGGTGATCACTGTCATTTTCGCCCGTAACCAGGATTTCGTCCAAATAACACTGGGTCCCTGGGATCCCTTGCAGGACTTGTTCCATTGCCCTCTGCCAAATAGCCAGAGCTGATGCTACCCCGAATACCAGCCGGTTGTATTGGTAGAGACCGTTATGGGTGTTGATTATGAGGTATTTTTTTGATGCTTCTTCTACCTCCATTTGCAGATACGCCTGGGCCAGATCAATGTTAGCGAAGCTTTTCCCTCCAGATAGCGAGGCGAAAATATCTTCAATCCGCGGAAGTGGATATTGTACGGTGTGAAGGACCGGGTTCACTGTTACCTTAGAGTCCCCACAGATGCGAACCTTCTTTCGTTCCCCAGGCGTGCTGCTCAACGACTTTTTCATCACAGGGACGATGGGTGTAGTCCACTCGCTCCAGTCTACCTTGGACAGTACACCTGAACGCTCCAGACTCTCCAGCTCTACTTCGACGGCTGGGCGGATCGCATAAGGTACCGGTCTAGTCATAAAAAATTTTGGGCTTGCGTTTTCTTCAATTTTAATCGTCGCTGTCATGCCTTTTAGTGTTCCGAGTCCTTGCTGGGACACTTCTTTCGCGTCAATTAGGATCTTTGACAGTCGCCCAGGTGTGACGTCGTCATCCTTTTTGTCAGCCACAGTCAGTGCCTGTATGGAATGCCAATCCAGTTGTATTTTCCGGATCCATTCACGTCCCAGTAATGGTGGTCCTCCATCTTGCAATACATACAGGTCTAGTTTTGGTGTTTCCTTACCGTTATATATAACGGTCACCCTTATTTTTCCTTTGGGGTAGACTTTTTGCCCCGTGTACGTCTTCAAAATAATTTTTGTGTCTCTCAAGGGTATGTGTGAGAATAGCCGCTCGTAGTCCCGTCGGTTTATGACTGTTAGGGCTGCTCCTGTGTCCAATTCCATCTTTACCTGGACTCCTGCTATCTTGAGAGTGACCCAAATGATTCGGTGATCCTCTGTTGTGATCACATTATGTAGTTTCAGACAACTCAGTTCCCTGCTTTCGGAGTTGTTATCACTCTTTTGTTCGTCTGAACTATTCTCCGTCATCTTATGTACCTTCTTGTACTTTTCTTTGATAGGTTTCTTATTGCTGGTTTTCTTTCCCGACCTGCAGACTCGTGCTATGTGTCCTACTTTTCCACACTGTCTGCACACTTTGTCTTTGAACCAGCAATCATTCTGGTCATGTGTTGTTCTGCCGCAGCGATAGCACTTCTCTGTTCCATATGACATTTCGTTTGTGCCATATTCTTGCGGTCTCTGTTGTATCTCTGCAGCACCCCATGCTGCTGCTTCATATGATACCGCAATGCTGAAAGCTTTTTCCAGCGTAAGGTCCTTTTCAGCTAAAAGCCGTTTCTGGGTTCCTTCACTTTGAAGCCCACACACAAACTTGTCCCTTAAGGTATCTGCCAGTCCCGCTCCAAACTGGCAGTGTTTCGATAGTTTGCGCAGTTCTGTGAAATAATCAGCATTGTTTTCATCCTTATGCTGGTTCAGTTTGTGAAACTTGAATCTTTCTGCTATCAGCAGCGGTGTGGGGTTTAAATGTTCCTTTAGTATCGTTACTATGTCTTCAAAACTCTTCCATTGGCTTCGTTGGGGTTACTAGATTTCGTAATAAACCATACGTCTTTGCACCCATTAAATTTAACAATACCGACGCTTTCTTGTCATCTGACACCTCTTTTGCCTTGCAGTACACCTCTATTCGTTCGACATATGTAGTCCAATCTTCGACTTCATTGTCCAATGCGGTGATACTGCCACTCTTCGGCATTTTGGGTGTGGTTTAAAATGGCGTCTCCCAATGGATTAAAATGGCGTCTCCCGCGCTTTCCTTCCTCCCCCGCTGCTGCCAACGCCGCTCCCGGCGGTCCTCGTGGCAATGGCGGTGCCCTGTAGGCTTCGCGCGCTTCTCCTGCGCTGCTGCCAACGCCGCTCTCGGCGGTCTTCGTGGCAATGGCGGCGCCTCGCGGGTTTCTGCGCGTCTCTCCCTCTCCGACGCTGCTCGGCCGCTGAACACCGGCTGCGCCCTGTGCGCTCTGCCCTCTCTCTCTCCCCCATCGACGCTGCTTGGCCCTTTGCTGTGCCGCTCGGTCGGGCTCTAGCCCGCCGCTGTCCGGGAAGGGTCTGCGCACTACCTGTTACCAGCCCGTTTCGCTGGACCACCTCGACTGGAAAGCCAAGCCTGGCTCTCGACAGCCTCCCCCGCAATTCTCGAGTCTCTGCTGGATGACTGGGTAGTTGCCCGTGGTTGACGCCCGAGTCTCTGGCCTTGGCCTCCAATCCACTGATTTCCAGGAACGAATCCCCAGGAGGTGATGCAGAGTTGCAGGTAGGTTCGAACTTGCCTCGTCGCCAATGTTGTGTCCGTGTATAATAAGACACAGACTGCGGAGAACGGTACAACAGGTGTTTACTCAACGTGGCTCACAGTAGAACTGATCTGTACAGATTACTACTCAGGGCTATATACAGGTGTGGTCACTGCCGGTACTGCAGTATACATGAGCTGTAAAAGATAGTTCCCCACTTAAAGGTATATACATTACAGTAACCACCGCCCCTTGACATTCAACGGCATTACCATCGCCGAATCCCCCACCATCAACATCCTGGGGGGGTCACCATTGACCAGAAACTTAACTGGACCAGCCACACATGTACTGTAGAAACGAGTAGGTCAGAGGCTAGGTATTCTGCGGCAGGTGTCTCACCTCCTGACTTCCCAGAGTCTTTCCCCCATCTACAAGGCACAAGTAAGGAGTGTGATGGAATACTCTCCACTTGCCTGGATGAGTGCAGCTCCAACACTCGAAGCTCGACACCATCCAGGACAAAGCAGCCCGCTTGATTGGCACCCTTTCCACCACCTTAAACATTCACTCCCTCCTCCACTGGCGTACCGTGGCTGCAGTGTGCACCATCTACAAGATGCACTGCAGCAACTTGCCAAGGTTTCTTCGGCAGCACCTCCCAAACCTGCGACCACTTCCACCCAGAAGGACAAGGGCAGCAGGCACATGGGAACACCATCACCTGCAAGTTCCCCTCCAAGTCACGCACCATCCTGACTTAGAAGTATATCGCCGATCCTTCATTGTCGCTTGGTCAAAATCCTGGAACTCCCTTTCTAGCAGCATTGTGGGAGTACCTTCACCACACGGACTGCAGCGGTTCAAGAAGGTGGCTCACCACCACCTTCTCTAGGACAATTAGGGAAATGCAATAAATGTTGGCCTTGCCAGCGACGCCCACATCCCATAAACGAATTTTAAAAAAATAATGATTTTATGTCAAGTCAGCCGTTGGATATATTGCTTCAGTAGATTTGCTATATTACAGCACTCTAGCACCCAAACTACCTGTAAGAATGCCATGGGATATCTACTAATAAGTTTTTTTTTAATGCTTTAAATGATCAGATTGCTTTGTAGTCAAATTAATTATTCACATCTTTGGAGTAAATTTAAAATGTTTCTTCAAGGATGTAAAATGTTAGAACTCTTAGGAAGTTTAATACTTCTATTATTTGTGTCAGTTAATCCTGGTATTCTTGTGAGAAAGTAAGGGGGGAAATCTTTTTTTAAAAAGTAGGAAATGCTGAAAACCAGAGATTTGCCAGCATCTATAAAGATGCAAACAGACTTTTGTATATTTCTGGCATTTTCTGTTTTTATGTCAATTCCTGTTTTTGATTTAATTTTCAGTATTTGTGTTTTTTTCCCTTTTTGCATATATTTGATGTGATCAGGACGTTGCTCTGGTTGAAAGTGTTTTGGAGTGCAGTGTGAACTGGAAAAAGTGTGTAAGTGCTATGTTTGTGTGGTGCTGCTCCCTGGATCCCAATGAAGGCACAGAATCAGATTGGATGCTTTTAAAATGTGCTGTGAAAGGAGGATCTTGGATATCAGTTTAAATAGTAATGACCAACACTTACTTCATGCAAATCACTCTTCCGCATTAATTAACAGAGGGCGTTGTGGGAAGATTGTGATGGGCATGGCACATGTTGAGTCGTTGAGAATCAGTAACCTGCAAAATTGATGGAATAAGTTCCAGTTAGGAAAGATGGTGGAGCTGAATGGAAAATCTTGAATGGAAGAATGACAATGAACAGATTGATGTGAGTGGAAAAGCGTGTGGCACTGTGGTCTTGTGGCATCTACAACAGCTGAGTTATAATGATTGATTTCTGTGCTGCACCTGCATAAATTCTTTTGATGAGTTCTTTGAGAGTTGTATAGCGTTAGCACTCATTGGGCTAATTTCGTTTTAATGTTTCCATGAGTCGACCGGTAACAATCCATTACAAAAATGTTGCAATAGTAACAATACAGCTGTGTTGCCCACAAATTGTACTGAATAGCAATAGTTCTAGTAATTTCCATCTCCTACTACCATTGAGGGTGCAAGTAGCATAACTACTTGCAAGTGAACAAAATCAAAATAATTAATGGCTTGACATCTTTGACCTCCTTTCTGTGCATTATTTTAACATAACTTACCAATGGCTTATTGTCTCATCATTTCTTGGAGAAACTACAACCCTTGAGGAAGACTCGAGAGACTGATTTTTTTCATTGAATAGGATGCACTACAATATTGCACAAGGGAATGCAATAGAATGAATTTGCAAGTCACAATCAAGTGCTCCATATGTGTTTTTTAAATAATTGAGTTGTCATATTTTCAAGGCAGCTGAGAAACAGTGAGCTTCTTGTGTACAAGAAATGGTATCTTGATGAAATTAGCTTCATTTTTAAAATTAAAATAAAAACTTTCTGATCCATACTCTTCATTAATGAAAAGTCATGCCTGCATTTACCACCATGCAATTAAAATCAGCTCTTCTGGTTGCTTCACCTTGTATATGAGGTTTCCTTCAATATCAATCACTTGGCTAAACAGACTGTTATTTAGTTCTTGTGGACACTGGTGTGACATGACCATGGTCCAATTGCAAAACTTTGGATCGTTTTAATAATGTTTCTTCCTAATCATGTTCAGAAAACTGAATTTTCATTATAAAATATAGAATTTTGTTTCCTTTTTAGGTCCTCATGTTTTTGGGTCTTTTCCAAACTTCTTGCCTTAATTATTTCAGCTCTTGTATCTTAGATCATTCTCGTGGGCAAGTCTGAAAGCCCCACAGCTTGCTCTAAGGCCGAGGTAGGCTTTTGTTAATGTGCTCCGGAAACAAATGGCAGAACTTGTCTGGTAATTGCTTCTAGTGATTGGGCTTATATGCCTCACTCCGGTCTTTGAAAGTGGTAGACCATCACATTGGACTTTATTTTAAATTTTATAATTTATGCTTGTGGTCATTATTCACACTGCTCTAACCATTCCTCTTGTATACTCAGTGAATTATTTCCATTGATTACCGAATTATGTATTCCTATTTCTCCTTCCCTGCAAGATGGAGATAGTTTCAAAAGCAGCAAGGTTTTTTTTAAAGGGTTGCAATAAAGCTGACACACTGGGAGGAAAAATGACAACGTTTCTACATGGAAGGAACAAGTCGTCATAGAAAATAAGCTTTTTATTGTATAAATTCCATACTAGAATTAACAATGTATACACAATAATGATTCAGTTGTTAGACAAACAGCAAATTTTGGCAAGACAATGGTCAAGATAAAAAAATGAATTAAATGACTATTACTTGTGAGTTTGTTGCATTTTCTGTCAATTAAAGATGTGTGAATGACTGACTCAATTTCCACATGGAATAGGTAGTTGTAACAGTTTTGTTTTGGACTTTATTTGTATCAACATCTATTGCCAACAGATTTACTCTGTTTAGGACACAGAAAAAGAACAGCAATTTAACATGGGTTATTCAGATTGGGTAATTTAAATTTAGTGGATGATCCATTTTGCTTTAACAATAATAAGGGCCATGTAATTAACCTAAGTCTCCTTGTGAATACAGTGCCCTGCTGCATGTTCTTAAATGTGGCTACTATTTTATAAATGAACAGCTACCTCCAGATGCAGTGTATGATTTTAGTGATTGTAGTACAGGTATAAACCTTTAGCCCTCGTAGTGATAGTAGTGGGGGGTGGGGTATGGGGGGAGCAGGGAAGAAGAAACCCAGAATAAAATAATCTAAGAGTCTGGATGAAGTGGGCTTGATGGGCTGATCGGCCTTTTTTAGACTCTATGTTCTTGTATCTAAAATACCTGTTGTGATTTTAATAATGTTATCAAATGGCCTTCATTCATGGAAATAATGTTTATTTTATCGATTTTCCCCCTTCTCTGTTTAGGCCTTACTAACTGCAGTAACGTCTCAGCACATAGAAATACATGAAGGAACTGTGTTGCAGGCTGTTAGAACATGCTACAATATTTACCTGGCCAGCAAAAACTTAATAAACCAAACCACAGCCAAGGCAACACTAACACAAATGTTGAATGTTATATTTGCACGAATGGAAAACCAAGCAGTGAGTATTGAATTCTTGAAGATAGTCAACTCAAAAATTATATATTCTCTCTGGCTTGCAGAACAACAAAATAGTTGTTCACTAGAACGTCACAGATAACTTGCGCATGAAAAACTATCCAAATGCAAGGGCTTGCTTATTTTTGTAGCTACATTATGTTACATGCATGTATTTATTTCTGTGATTGTGGTATGTGAGGGGAACAAATTTACCAGTGCTACCTGAAGTGTAATGAACAAAAGATGTGCATATGTACCATTGCAATATAATGGAAGGATTGATGAATTCCAAATGGTTATAGCAATTTTTTATAAAACTAATTTTAATGCATGAGCATATTATCAAAGTCACAAATTACATTCTATGTGACTGTGGTAAACTTTCCTTCCCCATCCTTATAAGAACATAAGAAATAGGAGCAGGTGAAGGCCATACGGCCCCTTGAGCCTGCTCCGGTATTCAATAAGATCATGGCTGATCTTCGAACTCAACTCCACTTTCCCGCCCGATCCCTTGATTCCCTTAGAGACCAAAAGGCTACTGATCTCATCCTTGAATATACTTAATGACGAGCATCCACAGCCCTCAAGGGTAGAGAATTCCAAAGCTTCACAACCCTCTGAGTGAAGAAATTTCATTTAATCTCAGTCTTAAATGGCCACCCTCTTATCCTAAGACTATGCCCCATAGTTCTAGACTCTCCAGCCAGGGAAAACAGCCTCTCTGCATCTACCCTGTCAAGCCCTTTCAAAATCTTATGTTTCAATGAGATCACCTCTCAATCTTCTAAACTCCAGAGAGTATAGGCCAAGTCTACTCAATCTCTCCTCATAGAACAACCCCCTCATCCCAGGAATCAATCGAGTGAACCTTCATTGCACTGCCTCGAAGGCAAATATATCCTTCCTCAGATAAGGAGACCAAAACTGTGCACAGTACTCCAGGTGTGAGCTCACCAAAGCCCTGTACAATTGCAGCAAGACTTCCTTACTCTTGTATTCAAACCCCCTTGCAATAAAGGCCAACATACCATTTGCCTTCCTAATTGCTTGCTGTACCTGCATGTTATCGTTTTGTTTCGTGTACAAGAACCCCCAAATTCCTCTGAGCACCAACATGTAATAGTTTCTCACCATTTAAAAAAAATTCTGTTTTTCGATTCTTCCCTCTAAAGTGAATAACCTCACATTTCCCCACATTATACTCCATCTGCCACCTTATTGCCCACTCACTTAACCTGTCTAATAATAATAATTAATAATAATTCAACTTTTATTGTCATTGTACAATGCACAAGTACATGAACAACGAAATGTGATCTTGCAAGCTCCCATGAGTCCAGTACAAATAACATTAACATTAAACGTAAATAGCACCGTCCTGGGAGAAGCAAAGCCGCTGCGTCTGTGCGCGCCGCCATTCCATTTCCACCATTCCTCCTGTCCGACAATCTTCAGCCCAACGCCCGGGCCTGCTCACCAGCCGCCCCTCCCGGGGCTCCTTCCGTGACCTTCTCACCAACCGCCCCTCCTCGGGGCTCCTTCCGTGACCTTCTGCACCTAGTCTTCCCTGATGGTCACCCCTCCAGCTACTAACCAGGCCTGGCTCTGCTTAGCTTCCAGGCCTTGCCAGTGACCCTGTCCCTAGTCCCAGGAACAGGGCTTTGTCCCTTTGCAGACTCTCTTTGTGTCCTCGCAGCTTACTTTCCCATCTAGCCTTGTGTCATCAGTGAACTTGGATACATTATACTCGGTCCTTTCATCTAAGTCAATATGGATTAGAAATAGCTGAGGCCCCAGCACTGATCCTTGCAGCACCCCACTAGTAACAGCCTGCAACCTGAAAATGACCTGTTTATCCCTACTTTCTGTTTTCGGTCCTTTAACCAGTCCTCTATCCATGCTAATATACAACCCCAACCCCATAAGCCCTTATCTTGTGCAACAACCTTTCGTGTGGCACCTTATCGAATGCCTTTTGAAAATCCAAATATACTACATCAGAGCTGAATTCCAGAGATGAAGTGAAAGTGACTGCCCTTGACATCAAGGCAGCATTTGACCGAGTGTGGCATCAAGGATCCCTCGTAAAACTGAAGTCAATGGGAATCGGGGAAAACAAGTTCACAGATGACACAAGTAAGTGGGGTGTTAGGTGCTCTTTTCAAACTTTTTAACTCTGTGGGTTGCAGTTAATAAGGCCTTTCTGGTGCAGAGTGACTGTTGGTAAACCATTTAATTGGTGTAATTAGAGGGATTGATTTAATTTAAATCCAATTAATTAAAGGGGATACTAGCATCTAAAATCGGGCAGAGGGTGTCCATAACTAACAAAAAATGTAATTAATTACATAGAATGGAGCAGGTGATGTGTTACTGTTGCGAGATGTGGGAGCCAGTGGACCCCATTGAGGCTCACGGTGATTACGTCTGTGACCAGTGTCTGCTGCTACAGGAACTCCAGCTCCGTGTTGATGAGCTGGAGTCTGAGCTTCAGACACTGCGACACATCAGGTAGGGGGAGAAGTACCTGGACTCTGTGTATCAGGAGGTGGTCACACCTATGAAGTTAATTAATTCAGATGTAGCCCATGGTCAGGGACAGGACGGTGTGACTACGAGTGAGGCAGGTACGGGGATCCAGGAGGTAGAGCTGGAGGAGCCGCAGCCCTTGCTCTTGTCAACAGGTTCGAGGTTCTTACTCCCTGTGGGGACAAGAGCAGGGACTGCAGGGAGGATGAGCAACCTGGCCACAGCACCGTGGAACGGGGGGCCATTCAAGAGGGGGGGAGTAAATAGAAATGTTGTAGTGGTAGGGGATAGTATTATTAGAGGGATAGATAGAGTTCTCTGCAGCCGAGAACGAGAGTCGCGAAGGCTGTGTTGCCTACCCGGTGCCAGGGTTAAGGACATCTCCTCTGGGCTGGAAAGAAACTTTCAGTGGGAGGGGGTGGATCCAGTTGTCGTGGTCCATGTTGGTACAAACGACGTAGATAGGACTAGGAAGCTGGTTCTGTTAAAGGAGTATGAGCAGCTAGGGGTCAAATTAAAAAACAGAACCTCAAGGGTAATAATCTCTGGATTATTACCTGAGCCACGAGCGAATTTGGCTAGGACAAATAAAATTAGAGAGTTAAATGCGTGGCTCAAAGACTGGTGTGGGAGAAATGGATTTTGCTTCCTGGGACACTGGCACCAGTACTGGGGCAGGAGGGAGCTGTTCCGTTGGGACGGGCTTCACTTGGCCAGTGCTGGGACTAGAGTCCTGGCGGATCATATAACTAGGGCTGTAGAGAGGGCTTTAAACTAACTAGTGGGGGGGAGGTTCCTAGAGAGCAAATAATAAAAATGACAACAGAGAAGGTCATAGACTTAGGTAGCAGTGGGGAAATTAAAAACCAGAGCGTGTCAGGAAGGGGCAGAAGGTATGGAGTAAAAGGTAAAGTAATAAAAAGGGCAAAAGCAGGAACTAAGTGTCACAAAACATATTTGAAAGTTCTCTATCTGAATGCACGTAGCATTCGTAACAAAATAGACGAGTTAATGGCACAAATAACTACATATGGGTATGCTCTTGTGGCCATTACAGAAACATGGCTGCAGGGTGACAATGTCTGGGAATTAAACATACCAGGTTATTTAACGATCAGGAAGGACCGGCAGGAAGGAAGGGGAGGTGGGGTGGCTATGTTAATAAAGGAAGGAATCACTGTAATACAGAGAAATAATATTGGGTCAGAAGATCAGGATAATGAAACAGTTTGGGTGGAGGTAAGGAATAATAAGGGGAAAAAAACACTAGTGGGCGTAGTCTATAGGCCTCCGAACAGTGGCAACTCTGTTGGGCGGAGTATCAATCAGGAAATAGTTGAGGCTTGTAATAAGGGAACATCTATAATTATGGGGGATTTTAACTATCATATTAATTGGACAAATCAAATTGGGCAGGGCTGCCTTGAGGATGAGTTCATTGAGTGTATTAGGGATGGGTTTCTTGAGCAGTATGTAACTGAACCGACCAGGGGACAAGCAACCTTAGATCTGGTCCTGTGTAACGAGGCAGGATTAATTAAAAATGTCCTAGTAAAGGATCCCCTTGGAATGAGTGACCATAACATGGTTGAATTCCATATTCAATTAGAGGGTGAGAAGGTTGGATCTCAAACAAGCATGCTAAGCTTGAATAAAGGAGACTATGAAGGTATGAGAGCGGAATTGAGTAGAGTGGATTGGGAAAATAGATTAAAGGGTAAGACGATACATGATCAGTGGTGTACATTTAAGGAGTTATTTTACAACTTCCAAAAAAAATATATTCCACTGAGAAGAAAAGGGTATAAAAGAAAAGGCAGCCATCCGTGGCTAAGTAAAGAAATTAAGGATAGTATTCGACTAAAAACAAGGGCATATAAGGTAGCCAAATCTAGTGGGAGGATAGAGGATTGGGAAAACTTTAAAAGACAGCAAAAAATAACAAAAAGATTGATTAAGAAAGGGAAGATAGATTATGAAAGTAAATTAGCAAAAAATATAAAAACAGATAGTAAGAGTTTTTATAGTTATATAAAAAGAAAAAGGGTGGCTAAAGTAAATGTTGGTCCCTTAGAGGATGAGACCGGGAATTTAATGGTGGGAAATATGGAGATGGCAAAAACGCTGAACAAATATTTTGTATCAGTCTTTACGGTAGAGGACACTAAGAATATCCCAACACTGGACAAACAGGGGGCTCTAGGGGGGGAGGAACTAAATACGATTAAAATCACTAAGGAAGTGGTACTTGGTAAAATAATGGGACTCAAGGCGGATAAATCACCTGGACCTGATGGCTTACATCCTAGGGTCTTGAGGGAAGTGGCGGTAGGGATTGTGGATGCATTAGTAATAATTTTCCAAAACTCCCTGGACTCAGCAAAGGTCCCGGCAGACTGGAAAACTGCTAATGTAACGCCCTTATTTAAAAAGGGCAGTAGACAGAAGGCTGGAAACTGTAGACCGGTTAGCCTAACATCTGTGGTAGGTAAAATTTTGGAGTCCATTATTAAGGAGACAGTAACAGGACATTTGGATAATAATTTAATAGGACAAAGTCAGCATGGTTTTATGAAGGGGAAGTCATGTTTGACAAATTTGCTGGAGTTCTTTGAGGAAGTAACATACAGGGTGGATAAAGGGGAACCAGTGGACGTAGTGTATTTAGACTTCCAAAAGGCATTTGACAAGGTGCCACACAAAAGATTATTGCTTAAGATAAAAAATCACGGGATTGGGGGTAATATTCTGGCATGGATAGAGGATCGGCTATCTAACAGAAGGCAGAGAGTTGGGATAAATGGTTCATTCTCAGACTGGCAATCAGTAACTAGTGGTGTTCCGCAGGGGTCAGTGCTGGGTCCCCAACTCTTTACAATCTATATTAACGATTTGGAGGAGGGGACCGAGTGTAACATATCAAAGTTTGCAGATGATACTAAGATGGGAGGGAAAGTAGTGAGTGAGGAGGACATAAAAAACCTGCAAAGGGACATAGACAGGCTAAGTAAGTGGGCAGAGATTTGGCAGATGGAATACAATACAAGAAAGTGTGAGGTTATGCACTTTGGCAAGAAAAATCGTAGAGCAAGTTATTATCTTAATGGCAAGAAACTGGAAAGTACTGAAGTACAAAGGGATCTGGGGGTCCTGGTGCACGAAACTCAAAAGGTTAGTATGCAGGTGCAGCAAGTGATTAAGAAGGCCAATGGAATGTTGGCTTTCATTGCTAGGGGGATAGAATATAAAAATAGGGAGGTATTGCTTCAGTTGTACAAGGTATTGGTGAGAACGCACCTGGAATACTGCGTACAGTTTTGGTGTCCATACTTAAGAAAAGACACACTTGCTCTCGAGTCAGTACAAAGAAGGTTCACTCGGTTAATCCCGGGGATGATGGGATGGACATATGAGGAGAGGTTGAGTAGATTGGGACTCTACTCATTGGAGTGCAGAAGAATGAGAGGCGATCTTATTGAAACATATAAGATTGTGAAGGGGTTGGATTGGGTGGATGCGGGGAGGATGTTCCCGATGATGGGTGAAACTAGAACTAGGGGGCATAGTCTTAGAATAAGGGGCTGCTCTTTCAAAACTGAGATGAGGAGGAACTACTTCACTCAGAGGGTGGTAGGTCCATGGAATATGCTGCCCCAAAAAGCTGTAGAAGCTACATCATTACATAAATTTAAAACAGAAATAGACAGTTTCCTAGAAGTAAAGGGAATTAAGGGTTACGGGGAGCGGGCAGGAATTTGGACATGAGTCTAGGTTCGGATCGGACATGGCCCTGTGGGTAGCGGAGCGGGCCCAGGGTCCGTGTAGCCTGATCCTGCTCCTATTTCGTGTGTCTAATTCTGTTAGATTCAGCGGATGGTTCTGTGATAGTAGATTGGCGGTTAGGATTAGATCAGCCATGATCTTATTGAATGGCGGAGCAGGCTCAAGGGGCCGATTGGCCTACTCCTGCTCCTATTTCTTATGTTCTTATGTTCCACTGGCTGGAGTCATACCTAGCACAAAGAAAGATGGTTGTGGTGGTTGGAGGTCAATCATCACAGCCCCAGGCCATCGCTGCAGGAGTTCCTAGGCACAACCATCTTCAACTGCTTCATCGATGACCACCTCTCCATCATAAGGTCAGAAGTGGGGATGTTCGCTGATGACTACACAGTGTTCAGTGCCATTCGTTACTCCTCAGATAATGAAGCAGTCCATGCCCACATGCAGCAAGACCTGGACGACATTCAGGCCTGGGCTGATGTGTGGCGCGAATGTTACTTGCCACTTAAGTGCCAGGCAGTGACTATCTCCAACAAGCGAGAGTCTAACCACCGCTCCATGACATTCAGTGGCATTATCATCAACATCCTGGGGGGTCACCATTGACCAGAAACTTAACTGGACCGGCCACATAAATACTGTGGCAACAAGAGCAGGTCAGAGGCTAGGTATTCTGCGGCGAGTGTCTCACCTCCTGACTTCCCAACACCTTTCCACCATCCACAAGGCACAAGTCAGGAGTGTGGTGGAATACGCTCCACTTGCCTGGATGAGTGCAGCTCCAACAACACTCAACACCATCCAGGACAAAGCAGCCCACTTGATTGGCACTCCATCCACCACCTTAAACATTCACTCCCTCCACCACCGGAGTACCATGGCTGCAGTGTGTACAATTTACAAGATGCACTGCAGCAACTCGCCAAGGCTTCTTTGGCAGCACCTCCTAAGCCCACGACCTCTACTACCGAGAAGGACAAGGCAAGTTCCCCTCCACGTTACACACCAACCTGGCTTGGAAGTATATCGCCTTTCCTTCATTGTCGCTGGGTCAAAACCCTGGCACTCCCTCCGTAACAGCACTGTGGGCGTACCTTTACTACACCGACTGCAGCGGTTCAAGAAGGCGGCTTACCTCCACCTTCTCGAGGGCAATTGGGGATGGGCAATACATGCTGGCCTTGCCAGCGACGCCCACATCCCATGAACAAATGAAAATAAAGATCTTATCTACCCTGCTAGTTACATCCTCAAAAATGCTCCGATAGATTTGTGAAACACAATTTCCCTTTCTTAAAATCACGTTGACTCTGCCTAATCATATTATAATTTTCTACGTGCCCGGTTACCACTTCCTTAATAATCCTTCTCGACCTATCTGCAACCTTTGACACGGTTGACCACACCATCTTCCTCCAATGCCTCTCTTCCATTCTCCAGCTAGGTGGAACTATCCTTGTCTGGTTCCATTCCTATCTATCCAGTTGTAGCCAGAGAATCGCCTGCAATGACTTCTCTTCCCACTCCTGCACCGTTACCTCTGGAGCCCCCAAGTATCTATCCTTGGCCCCCTCCTTTTTCTCATTTACATGCTGCCACTCGGTGACATCATCTGAAAACACAATATCAGGTTCCACATGTATGCTGACGACACCCAGCTCTACCTCACCACCACCTCTCTTGACCCGTCCACTGCATCTGATTTGTCATGCTGCTTGTCTGACATCCAGTATTGGATGAGCATAAATTTCCTCCAACTAAGTATAAGGAAGACCAAAGCTATTGTCTTTGGTCTTCGCCACAAACTCTGTTCCCTAGCCACCGACTCTATCCCTTTCCCTGGCCACTCTGAGGCTGAACTAAACCGTTGGCAATCTTGGCGTCTTATTTGACCTTGAGATGAGCTTCCAACCCCATATTCGCTTCATCACCAAGACCGCCTACTTCCAACTCCGTAACATCTCTCGTGTCTGCCCCACCTCAGCTCATCTGCAGCTGAAACCCTCATCTGTGCCTTTGTTATTTCTGGACTCGACTATTCCCAATGCTTTCCTGGTTGGCCTCCCACTTTGCACCCTCGGTAAACTTCAGCTCATCCAAAACTCTGCTGTATCCTAAATCTACCAAGTCCTGTTTATCCATTGCCCCTGTGCTCGCTGACCTACATTGGCTCTCGATCCGGCAACGCCTCATTTAAAAAATTCTCACCCTTGTTTTCAAATCTCTCCCTGGCCTCGCCATATCATTGTATCCTCCTCCAATTGTGGCCTTTTGTGCATTCCTGATTTTCAGTGCTCCATCATTGGCGGCTGTGCCTTCAGCTGCTGAGGCCCTAAGTTCTGAAATTCCGTCCCTAAACCTCTCCAACTCTCTACCTCTCTCTCCTTTTAAGAAGCCACTTAAAACCTACCTTTCACCAAGCTTTTGGTCACCTCTTCCAATATCTCATTGTGGTTTGGTATCAAATTTTGTTGAATAACGCTCCTGTTTGGTTTTTGTAATAAATTATAATGGCTTGCAAATTGAATATGTGAAGACTAATTATAATTGAAATTTGTACTTTCCAAGTTAATATTTGTAACAGAAAAAAAGTTTTAACGTGTACACGTGATAACTGGACCAGGAAGTAGGCAGTCTTTGTGACAGGATATGGGCTCAGAAGCTCAGCTCAGGGTCAAATAGCACACTGAGGCTGCAAAAAATCTGTTTCCGACTGAGACAATGGGCGAGTTTATGGAATTTGTGCTGGGGGAACTGAAAACAATTTCTTTGGTCTTCCCAATGTTTAACACTCCATTGCAAGGACCACCTCTCTTCACCTCTCTAACATCGCCCACCTCCGCCTCAGGCCCACCTGATGTTGAAATGCTCATCCTTGCCTTTATCACCTCCAGACTCAATTAAGCCAATACTTTTCTGCCCGGCCTCTCATCCTGGACACTCCATAACCTTCAGCTCATTCAAAGCCTGACACCAAGTCCTGCTCACCCATCACCCCTGTCCTCGCTGATTTATATTGGCTCCCAGTCCCTCAACGCCTCAGATTTAAAATTCTCATCCCCTTGTTCAAATCCATTCATGGCCTCCCCCATCCCTATCTCTAACTTTCTCCAGCCCTCCAACCCCCCCAAACTCTCCGTTCTTTCAACTCTGGCCTGCTATGTGCCCCCTTCCTACCTTCACCCCACCATAGACATCCGTGACTTCAGCCGACTGAGATCCACACTTTGAAACAATAGAGGCAGTGGAGGGGTTGAGAGAAGTGATGGAGAGGTGTAACTGGGTGTTGTCATTGTGCATGTGGAAGGTGACCTTGTGTTTGTGGATGTTGTCACCAAGGGGCAGCAGGTATAAGAGGAAGATAGAGGCCCAAGGATAGATCCTTGTGGGACTGCAAAGGTCATGGTGCAGTGGGCAGGAAAATAAGTAATTGCTGGAAATGTTCTGGCTACAATTGCATAGTGAGTGGAACCCAGCGAGGGCAGTCTCATTTGTGACTTTGGTTTAGGGCTGTTTAGGTGCTGTGGCAGGTGTAGGAACCTCATTAGCAGCCTCTGCTGCTTCCCATAACCCTTTCCCACCAAGCCAAGCCTTCCCCCAGGCGCCCCATGCCTCATTCCAGATTCCACATCTTTCTCTGGTTTCTGTTCTGTCTCCCCTCATGCTCTCTCCAAACTCCTCTCATCCATGAGACTCTCTTCCTGCTCCCTTGATCCCATTCCCATTAAACTGCCCTTCCTGGCTGACATTGTAAATGGTTTCCCCTGCTCAGGTACTGTCCCTCTTCTTTCAAACCACTATTGCCCTTCAAAAACCCATTCTCAACTCCTGTGTCCTTAAACTACCGCGCCAGCTCCAATCTCCCTTTTTGCTCAAGTCCTTGAACATGTCTCCCAAATTTGTGCCCATCTTTCCCAAAACTCAATGTTTGAACTAGAAAGCTGTCTAACACCGAGTTCCTTAGAGATGGAAGGCTATGCTCTATTTTCAGTTTTAAACTATGTCTTTGTACATACAGCTGCAGGAGGTAAAACAAATGGAAAAAGAGAGACTTCGGCAACAGCATAATCTCCAGCAGTCCACTGTAAACCAGTATGAACCTGAATCCCCACAACTGAGTCGACTTGAGGAACAGCCTGTTCTTGAGCTGGCACAAGTGCCTGAATTGGAATCAGACCACATCAATGAGGTGGACAAACATATTCAGGAGGATACAGAGCCAGAAAATGGGACTGACGTTTGTACTGCAGAAAATGAACAAACAGAAGTTGACCAGGCCACAGCAGCTAAAAGTAAATACATTTGTTCATAGACTCTTGTACATTGTTTTTGTGACTTAGAAAGGTACTGGTTTAAAGAAAGGAAATTATTTATTTTGTTATTTCCTTAGATATGTACTACAGGTTCGATCAACTGTATTTTTTCTCAGTTCAGTTTCCATATATAGTAGAATGTAGGCCAGTATCCTCCTTTAAGAGAATTGTGCATTGTGCAAGCACATGATCTTACCCACTCCACTTGAGTAAGATGCCCTGCTCTAGGTTGCACCTACAGTTCTTAGCTCCCATTGTCAGCAACAGATCACAGTAGCTTTCCACACAAGGGAAAAATCTGAATAAGCATTTAATTTCTTTATTCAATTTCTGTTAATGGTTACAAATTTATTGGAAGATGATACTGCTGACAAGAATGTCAAAAAAAGGCATGCTCTTGATGCAGAGACACCTCTGGTTCTAGCCAGTGTGCTGGAAAGTTAACTGTGGGCAGGGAGCAGTTACAAGATGACTATTTTAACAAGTCACTGGTTGAGCAGTGTTCCACATTGGATTGTGCAGCTAGAAGAATGCATCACTGTCCTAGTTGTTATGTACAACCTTCTCCAGCATTGGTTATTGGTCAGTTGTACCTTTTTGGGTTTTGGCTCCAATTATGGATTCAACCAAGACGGCTTGTGACTGATTGATGGGAGTGTTCTGGTTACTGACCAAGACTTGGGCAATTGCTTGTCCCTTCGGTTGTAGAAGTAAGCACTGACCAAGTTAATTCTGACATTGAACTCCAGCTAGAAGTGGTTGCAGCATCAGTATGCCTTTTGGAAAGCAAAGAGCATCAGTGTTTACCAAGGACTGCCCCAGTACTATTGCAAGCCTGTCCCACCATAGCTTTGTTGAACAGACAATGGTCCCCTCTCTATCAGCAGCATGGGGCCTTGTTGTCATCAAGACAAAAGAGACCCTTGCCTAATTGTCCAAAGCACGCAGGATTGGGAGCAGTTTAGGATTCAACAAAGGAGGACAAAGGGATTAATTAAGAAAGGGAAAATAGAATATGAGAGTAAGCTTTCAGGGAACATAAAAACTGACTAAAAGCTTTTATAGATATGTGAAGAGAAAAAGATTGGTGAAGTCAAGCGTAGGTCCCTTGCAGTCAGAATCAGGGGAATTTATAATGGGGAACAAAGAAATGGCAGACCAACTAAATACATATTTTGGTTCTGTCTTCACAAAGGAGGACACAAATAACCTTCCAGAGATGCCGGGGAACATAGGGTCTGATGAAAGGGTGGAACTGAAAGAAATCAGTATTTGTAGGGAAATGGTGTTAGGAAAATTGATGGGACTGAAGGCCGATAAATCCCCAGGGCCTGATAATCTACATCCCAGGGAACTTAAGGAAGTGGCCCTAGAAATAGTAGATGCATTGCTGGTCATCTTCCAGAACTCGATAGACTCTGGAACAGTACCCATGGATTGGAGGGTAGCTAATGTTACCCCACTATTCAAAAAAGGTGGTAGAGAAAAAGCGGGGAATTATAGACCGGTAAGCCTGACATCGGTAGTGGGGAAAATGCTAGAGTCTATTATAAATGATGTGATAGAAGAGCACTTGGAAAGCAGTGACAGGATCGGACAAAGTCAACATGGATTTACAAAAGGTAAATCATGCTTGACTAATCTACTGGAATTTTTTGAGGATGTAACTGGTAAAATAGATAAGGGAGAACCAGTGGATGTGGTGTATTTGGACTTTCAGAAGGCTTTCGATAAGGTCCCACATAAGAGATTAGTGTGCAAAATTAAGGCACATGGGATTGGGGGCAAGGTATTGACTTGGATAGAGAACTGGTTGGCGGACAGAAAGCAAAGAGTTGGAATAAACTGGTCGTTTTCCGAGTGGCAGGCAGTGACTAGTGGGGTGGGATACCTGGGATGGCAGGAATGACGTATGAGGAGAGATTGTGTCGATTGGGCTTATACTTACTGGAGTTTAGAAGATTGAGAGGGGATCTCATCGAAACCTATAAAATTCTGTCAGGCCTGGACAGACTAGATGCAGGAAGGATGTTTCTGATGGCCGGGGTGTCCAGAACCAGGGGTCATAGTTTAAGGATAAGGGGTAAGCCATTTAGGACTGAAATGAGGAGGAATTTCTTCACCCAGAGAGTGGTGAACCTGTGGAATTCTCTGCCACAGAGGGCGGTGGAGACCAGTTCATTAAATATATTCAAGAAAGAGTTGGATATATTTCTTAAGGCTAAAGGGATCAAGGGATATGGGGAGAAGGCAGGGACAGGGTACTGAATTTGGATGATCAGCCATGATCTCATTGAATGGCGGAGCAGGCTCGAAGGGCCGAATGGCCTACTGCTGCTCCTATCTTCTATGTTTCTATTTCAACACCACTGACCTGGATTATCACATCTTTTCGGACCATGAGGTGAGGATTGGGCTTCTCTTCAAGGACTCACCCTAAAACTCAGCAATAGCACTTGGCTAAAAAGGCACTGATTCATTACACACCCATTCAATTCAACACCTGAACTGCCTCACAATTAGGGGGTGTGCTTCAGCTGCACCCTGCAGCAAGCAAAGGCACTCTACTGTGTAGCTGTTTCTGCGAGCCACATCTTTACAAGGTTTCATCTTTCTTCCCTAATAGGAACCACAGTGAGGATCATCTGAGAAGGTCTATTCCATGCAGCTGCAGTGGGTGATAGAGTGTATTATGTGCTCCAAATGGTTCATGTTTTCAAAGCCATTTGGTGACATACCTGTTGTTTTCCAGGTCCAAATGAAGTCTAAATGTCAGACTCCACTGCCCACTCCACTATCTCTAAATTGTCAGACTGCTTGTCGGACATCCAGTACTGGATGAGCAGAAATTTCCTCCAACTAAATATTGGGAAGACCGAAGCCATTGGGCTCATGGGGTTGGGGGTAATATATTAGCATGGATAGAGGATTGGTTAATGGACAGAAAACAGAGAGTAGGGATAAATGGATCATTTTCAGGTTGGCAGGCTGTAACTAGTGGGGTGCTGCAAGAATCAGTGCTGGAGCCACAGCTATTTATAATTCATATTAATGACTTAGGTGAAGGGACCGAGTGCAGTGTATCCAAGTTTGCAGACGATACAAAGCTAGGTGGGAAAGTAAGCTGTGAGGAGGACACAGAGTCTGCAAAGGGATATAGACTGGTTAAATGAGTGGGCAGTAAGGTGGCAGATGGAGTACAGTGTGGGGAAATGTGAGGTTATTCACTTTGGTAGGAATAATAGAAAAACAAAATATTTTTTAAATGGTGAGAAGCCATTAAATGTTGGTGTTCAGAGAGCTTTTGGTGTCCTCGTACAGGCAACACAAAGTTAGCATGCAGGTACAGCAAGCAATTAGGAAGGCAAATGGCATGTTGGCCTTTATTGCAAGGGGATTGGAGTATAAGAGTAAAGAAGTCTTGGTGCATATAGATTCTGAGGGGGCTTGACAGGGTAGATGCTGAGAGGCAGTTTCTCCTGGCTGGAGAGCCTAGAACTAGGGAGCATAGTATCAGGATAAGGAATCGGCCATTTAAGACTGAGATGAGGAGGAATTTCTTCACTCAGTGTTGTGAATCTTTGGAATTCTCTACCCCAAAGGGTTGTGGATGCTGAATCATTGAGTATACTCAAGGCTGAGATATAGATTTTTGGATTTTAGGGGAATCAAGGCATATAAATTCGGGCGGGACGGTGGAGTTGAGGTTGAAGATCAGCCATGATCTTATTGAATGGCAGAGTAGGCTGGCGGGGCCGTATGTCCTACTCCTGTTCCTAACTCTTATGTTCTTATCATTGTCTTCGGTTCCCGTCACAAACTCCGTTTCCTAGCCACCGATTCCATCCCTCTCCCTAGCATTTATTTGAGGCTGAACCATACTGTTCGCAACCTTAGTGTCATATTTGACCTTGAAATGAGCTTCTGACCACATATCCATGCTATAACTAAGACCGCCTATTTCCACCTCCGTAACGTCGCCCGACTCTGCACCTGCTTCAGCTCATCTGCTGAAACCCTCATCCATGCCTTTGTTGCCTCTAGACTTGACTATTCCAGTGCACTCCTGGATGGCCTCCCGCATTGTACCCTACATAAACTTGAGGTCATCCAAAACCCTGCTGCCCGTGATTTAACTTGCGCCATCCAAAACTCTGCCCGTGCCCTAACTCGCGCCAAGTTCAGTTCACCCATCACCCCTGTCCTCATTGACCTACATTGGCTCCCAGTTAAGCAAAGCCTCGATTTTAAAATTCTCATCCTTGTTTTCAAATCTCTCCATGGCCTCGCTCCTCCCTATCTTAATCTCCTCCAGCTCACAACCCTCCGCGATATCTGCGCTCCTTTAATTCTGGCCTCTTCAGCATCCCTGATTTTAATCGCTCAACAATTGGTGGTTGTGCCTTCAGCTGCCAAGGCCCTAAGCTATGGAATTTCCTCCCTAAACCTCTCTACCTCTGTTTCCTCCTTTAAGACGCTCCTTAAAACCTACCTCTTTGACCAAGCTTTTGATCATTTGCCCAAATTTCTCCTTATGTGGCTCGGTATCAGTTTGTTTTCGAACGCTCCTGTGAAGCGCCTTGGGACATTTTACTACATTAAAGGTGCTATATAAATACAAGTTGTTGTTGTAGTAGTGGAAAGTTCTAGTTGTTCCAAGTTGTCAAAAGTAACTTTCTTTAGAGTAAAAGTCCAAATGCACATGACCAACTCCAAGGCTGCTTGAATCAAGCTTTCATGCAGACTGCGCACCCAAATCAATTTGGTTCTCACTTGCTATTGCCAGGAATCAAGTAGATTTCTGGCAATAGCAGGTAGTCCACCAGAGTGGACAGTATTGGGCAACCAGCAAAATTATTCCAAGATTTGCTGAAGAGGCCCTCAATAATAAAGCTAGTGTGGCTATTGAGGGAAGGTGCTTTTTTATTTGCCCAGTCTGTAGAAAGGACTGATGGAGCTTTCTGTCTTGCGTTGCAGTTTCTTGGACGATAAAGATAAGGTCAAGTTCACATTTCAACGAGCAGTAGCCATCAAACAATCTTATCAAGCTTAAAGATGTTGCTAGATTTGGATCTCTCTCCAAACCCACTGCAAAGCTACGTCACACCCATTTTTACGATCAGCTGCTTCTGATCGTGAGTACACTAAAGGAGTATGTATTGTGTCTTGATTTATGAGACACTTGGAAAATGCAAACTCTCATGCCCTATTCTGATTCTGGATTTGGTCATGAACAAGTTGACATCAAATGGCTTAGAATCCTTGGGCAATCTTAAGTTTCTCTCCCTCAAGCCTGGTACCTTACTTGCCTTTTCCTCTATGGGTCGTTAGTGAGCAGCTTGTGCCGATGGCAGATCTGACTTATCTCACTTGGTATGTAAATATGGCAGTTTGCCTGCCTAATATTGTTTCTGAATTTCACTTGCATCAGAAAATCACAGTGTGGAATTTCTACTCACTACCTCTAATTCCTGCCAGTGAAAGAATGCACCACTTATTTTAGTACAAGCACATATGGATATTGGATAAAGAGGCTTTATAGAAAGTTGGAGCTCACTCTGGTGTTGCAGTGGCCATTTCTTGGGCCAACATATTCTACTTGAGGCTATCTTCAAGGCAACAACATAGAGAACAGACATGCTTTTTCTAAGCTGTAATGTCTTGTCCTGATTGCTTGGGGTGATGAATGGTTTGCTGCAAGTCTTCAGAAACACCACCAGGAATCCTTTCACTACTTTTGTATTCCTCATGATCCTCCTCATTTTTTGAAGCAGAACCTTTGCATACAAAATTCGTTCTGCATTTCAGGCTACACCATGCTCCCTTATATGACCAGATGTGACTTGGAGCATTTTCCTGTTATTTTTGGCTTTAAATGCTCTGCTGTTTTCAGGATCTTAATCCTGCCTTTTCTGGGCAAAGAGCTAAGGTCATTATTGAAGCCAGAGCAGGAGAATATCATGTAAATGCTCACAAGACAATTCCTTGAAGAGCAAATACCCAGGTGATTTTTCCCAAGATTGATGGACTGCATCCTATCATATGTGGAAGCTGAACTTTATGATTAAGGAAGAATATACTGAAGGTAGGTGGTCTATCATAATTTTGCCTCTGAGTTTTGTAAGATATTAAGATCAGAGCCCCTTGAGTCAGTGATAATTCAGTTATGGAAGAGAGTGAAGTAATATGTGGCAATGGAGCCAACACTTTCTGTATGGTATTTTGAGTACATTCATGGTGTTCAGATATAATTAGTTTCTACCCAGATATTTTTTCAGCTATTTATCACAATGAAGCATAAATTTAAAACATCTAGGCCACTAATAAATTCCATGAAATATACATTATTCTTAATATGAATAATTTACCATCTTTACCTATAATTAAGAGTCCGTCCAATGTGTGTAGTGCCTTTGGAGAAAATGAAGTAACTGCCTTCACTTGATGCTATTCTATATTAATTCATCATGAAAACCACAGCAGTTGTGAATTAGTCTGGTAAGATTCAGGTAAATTTCTGACTTCAGTGCCCCTACCACACAACTTGGTGCTTTGGGAGAGCAAATGAGGAACTCGGGCATACCCTGCTCCTTGATGTTTCACCCATTACTTTTATTGGATGGATAATTGTGGGAAGCACATGCTTCAATTCCTGATATGTGCTTCCAAAACACAAAGTTGTATGTTGGTAAAATTGAAGGCAAATTTATTACTAATTAACAACCTTAAAGAGAGAGGGATCAAATCTTGAACATGGAAATATCGAAGGCTCTCTTGTAGATAAAAACAGTGAATGGTAAATTACTATTCTCTGTCTAGTTTGTAAATTGTAATGAGGTAGAAGTTGTTGCCATTGTAATTGCTGCTGTCTGTGGCATCATTGAAGAGCTAGACAGTGGGAGCTTTTGTATCATGCTTATATGACCCCCATTAGAAGTGAATAGAAGGTGAAATTTCATCAACTCTGAGTCAGAAGATCTTGAGGGAAGAAGAGGATTTACCAGGAAACTGAGTGGTAACCCTAGGTGGCCCTTTTTTCTCTTCCATTTGCACTCCACCACCACGATGACAGTTGGCAGTAATTTCATGCTATAGTTTTTTGTAAAAGTTGTTTAATATTGGCCTTTTGTTCATGCTGAGGCAGCCACTCAACTGGACATTTTTTTTCCTGGGGCTTTCAAGGCAGAAAGACCAGCAAATGGCTAGTAAATTATCTTGTTGCTTGTGCTACTGAGACTTTATAATGGAGATGTCCATTTGTCTTGTGCTTCTCATGTATATATTGTTCTCTTGCACCTACAAAGGCTCCACATATTAAGCTTTTGTTTGCAGTCTAGAAAGGGAGATGTACTGGTGGCATGTGACGTTTGTATTGAAACGCTATGGCCCAGATTTCGTGGTAGGAATGATGGTGAGGCGGTCGGCGCTCATCATTATTAAGGAGTAAATCGGACAGCAACCTCTGGTGTCGCACATGTGCAGTTAAATGCAGAAATCAGGAAGTTGCTGTCCAGTTTTTCCCTGCCCCTCCACGAGCTTTGCTACCCCGTACCTTGCCGAGATTTTCAGCATTCAAACACATGAAGGGTGTAAAGTTGCGGTACTAGCCCACTAGATAGCCACTAATCACGCCAGAAAGATTACTGCACAAGATAAAAAATCACGGGATTGGGGGTAATATACTGGCATGGGTGAAAGATTGGCTATCTAACAGAGAACAGAGAGTTGGGATAAATGGTTCATTCTTGGGTTGGCAGGGGTCGGTGCTGGGACCCCAACTCTTTACAATCTATATTAACGATTTGGAGGAGGAGACCAAGTGCAACGTATCCAAGTTTGCCGACGATACAAAGATGGGAGGGAAAGCAGTGAGTGAGGAGGTCATAAAAAAACCTGCAAAAGGACATAGACAGGCTAAGTGAGTGGGCAGAAATTTGGCAGATGGAATATAATGTTGGAAAGTGTGAGGTTATGCACTTTGGCAGAAAAAATCAAAGGGCAAGTTATTATCTAAATGGAAAGAAACTGCAAAGTGCTACAGTACAAAGGGATCGGGGTGTCCTGGTGCATGAAACACAGAAGGTTCGTATGCAGGTACAGCAGGTGATCAGGAAGGCCAATGGAATCTTGGCTTTTATTGCAAGGGGGATGGAGTATAAAAGCAGGGAAGTCTTGCTTCAGTTATACAGGGTACTGGTGAGGCCACACCTGGAATACTGCGTACAGTTTTGGTTTCCATATTTAAGAAAAGATATACTTGCTCTCGAGGCAGTTCAGAGAAGGTTCACTCGGTTGATTCCGGAGATGAGGGGGTTGACGTATGAGGAAAGGTTGAGTAGGTTGGGCCTCTACTCATTGGAATTCAGAAGAATGAGAGGCGATCTTATCGAAACATATAAGATTGTGAGGGGGCTTGATCGGGTGGATGCGGGGAGGATGTTTCCACTGATGGGCGAGACTAGAACTAGGGGACATAATCTTAGAATAAGGGGCTGCCCTTTCAAAACTGAGATGAGGAGAAACTTCTTCACTCAGAGGGTAGTAAATCTATGGAATTTGCTACCTCGGAGAGCTGTGGAAGCTGCAACATTAAATAAATTTAAAACGGAGATAGACAGTTTCCTAGCTGATAAGGGAATTAAGGGTTATGGGGAGCGGGCAGGGAAGTGGACGTGAGTCTAGGTTCGGATCAGCCATGATCCTATTGAATGGCGGAGCAGGCCCGAGGGGCCGTATGGCCTACTCCTGCTCCTACTTCTTATGTTCTTAAAAAGTTAGGGCTTGTCCATTCAAGTGTAAATGAATTTTTAATGGCGTGCTAACTCTTAATTACCAATCTCTCTGGCAGTGAAAATTGACTTTTACTAGTGTAGAGTTTCATTCCTTCAGATTTTAATTATTATTGGAGATTTTAAATAAAGTAAAATTTTCTTTTTGTCTCTTTTATATATCTCTCTCTCAATCCCATCTTCCTTTCACTCTTTTTCTTTCTATACATGATTTTACATTGAATTAAATATTCTAACTTGCACTTCCTGGTTTAAACTCTGCATGTCTCAGTAAGGATCCTTCAATATGATAGGTTGAAGAGACATGTCGTTGCTTGCTCTGCTGACACAGGTCCCAGATACCGTGTAGAAGGCGCTGTGCTGTATCGGACCCCCAGTGACCGTAAGTTGCCACGCAAAATCCCATTAAAAGTCTGTGGGCAGCTGTAAGCGTAATGAATGGTGAGCGCCGTTCATTTGCTAATGACAGAAAAATCCGGGCCATTGTTTAGCTGAATAGAGATAATTTAACTCATCGTATGGCCCATTGTGTCATTAAGTAACCGAAGAAGAAACAAATTCAACTCTTAGTGAAAGGGCTTGTATATAAAATGATGTTATAAGACATGGAGGAATACGCCTATACAGATTTTCTTCAAAGGCACTGCAGATACATAGATATTAAAACATCTGGTTTTGACAAACCAGTGTAACAATGTAATTCCATGTAACAAAATGAGTATTGATGGTTTATATTGATGTCATATTATATTGCTGAAGGCATATGCAAATAAAATTCAAACAGTACTAAGGTTTCACATTGAAAGAATCATTTTCAAAGCTGCATCTTCCTTTATTTGAGACAAGGTCAGGGCTTGTTTTATCCATGCTTGCTTTTATTTTGTTAATTTATTCCTGGCTGGCTGATTTGTTCTGAGCATTTTATATTCTGTCCTTATACAAGGTTTTGCAAAAGGGATTGCAGACAGCAGTCATGGGGAGGGTCTTGAATTTGAGGATAATGTACATGGAATTGTACAGAACATTCTACAAGAGTTGGTGACCACTGTTGTTGGAGGTAGTGTATTCATTTTCATCTGTTAATTTACTTTCATGTTTTTGTTGTACATGTGTAAGTCCTCATGACATTTTTGTTTCTCCTTGGTTTTCTTTGATGACTTAGTCTCAAGGTAATTTTTCCCCTTTCTGCCAGTATAAGTTGCAATTTGGATGGTAGAGTTAAAAAGTTAATGGCATTGATTGCTTGTGTATAGATTCTTTTAAAACTTTTTTTTATAATTGACTGTACATTTTACATCTCTAGTAAAACAAATTGACATCAGATGACAATTATTTAATCAGGAAAGTTTGATCAATGCAATAATTGTAATACTGTAGCAGGAAAATTACATTTGTTATCAGGAAATTTAAAATCTAGGGCAGGCTGAGAATTTGATATGACTGACATTACATAGAAATATGAGGTAATGATGTAACTTAGGATTATTTGGTAGTATTGAAAACTGTTGTGATGTAACAGTGAGAAAGGCAAGTTACAATGAAGACAGTATATCTGATGTTTGAAGACATGTGTTTTTGCAGCATAAATTATTTACTCTTTGTCACATTTTCTACCATGTTTGGAGAGTTGACTGGAGTCTTATGAGTTTTGGGTGAAAATAAATAAACATTGATATATAATGTATTGAAATTACTGCATGTAACAATTCATCATATGTTAAAATATTTTACTTTTTGACTTCTGTTGGTTTTAAAGATAGTATTCTTTCCACTGTGAAACTAATGCGATGATATTTATTTATCTTTTAATTTGCAAGGCACCAATGAGCAAACATAGAAAAACCAATGGATTAAACCTGGGACCTCCTGGTCTATTCGCTTCAGTAGCGCACCATGCGCATTTATTCACTGATCCACCAGGAAGCTTAGAATACTCCTAAAAACATTTAAAATACATTTAGATTGGGAGAGTCAATTTATAGAATTAACTTTAAGAAAAACAACTGAAGATTACTTCATTTTTTTATACAAGTGCAGATCAGTCTATTAATTAAATCGCTCAAATTGTAATGGTTTATTTTAAGAAAATAATTTACAGACATGATTGCATTTGACGATGGTTATTTACCTTATCAAGTTTATTTTGAAAATGGAAATTTTTTACCCATTTTAGGCTATACCATGTGTTCTGTGATGCCAGTATCCAATAGTTTGCACTGTTCCTTATAGCTGCCACTTTCTGAAGTGCAAAGCTGCACTGATACTTCAAGCCAACAGTATGATGCAATATCTAGTCACCGTTGATTTCAGTGGGAGATGGAGCTCAGATGCAGTGATATTTGTGCTTGTTTGCAATACAAATTCTGGAGGATGTATACCTCAAAACCCAATTTAAATTTGTAGCAGCTGACAGCAGGTGCTTTTAAAGCTGTTATTATAATGTCATTTTCTTGCAGCGAAGAGGTCGCCCTTGTTAAATTGTTCATAATGTAGTCCAAGTTGCGTGATATAGTGAATCAGCAAGTATGGTAGTGGATGGATCATCAGCTGAAATTTTACATTACTGCAACCAGTTTCATAAGTGTGACTTTCACTGTGAACTTAGATCTGTCTTCCACTATATCTACTATTACTGAAGAGGATGCTGTATCTGCAGAAAGGGACCTTAGCCAGCAAAAAATTCTTGCTTACTAGCAGGAAACTTTTGATGTCACAGGCTTCAAAATGCCTTCACTTTGTTCTGATGAAGCCTTGTAAGTTACAGCTTGGCTGTAATGTGATGATTGCCTCAGTCATGTTTCCAGACAGTGCAAGTTGAGACTGAAATGTCAACACAACTTTGTTTTTGGAGCAAGGGAGTAGCTTTGTAACCAGTTTTATCCATGTGGATTTTAGGAACATATATTTTTGAGCTGCAATTTTTGTTGACTGATGGAGAGCTGTTGTCGTAGATAAAGGAATTCAGTCATAATATTTTGCCAAATTTCTATTTATTTTATTTTTGATTTTCCCCCTGTTTTCTTCCTCCCTTTTAAAGGACCTCTCCCTACCACGCATCTGGGAGGATGGGACGATGTGGGCTGTGGACCTCCCCACTACCATCCTCAGTGCTGCTGTGATTGGCCAGTAAAAAGTGCAATTGAAGGTGGGTGAGGCAGTGCCAGTTTTTCCTACCCCTCCTTCAAAAAAAAATTTTTTTAAACAATCTGAGCCTGAAACTCGTCCACAGATTTGAGTGATAGGCGGCAGCTCAGTACCTTCAAACCATGAACTTGTGGTTGCTGTACTTGACTACTTGTTAGATTTCAGTTTATTGATTATTTTTGGAAGTCTATTTGTAGTTACCTGCAATAGTTAGAATTGCTTTAAATTACTTATCACTATTTTAGGATGTTTGAAATCTTATTTTTTATGTATGTCCAATTTTTGAAATTAAATGTACGTTGTTAGTAATTTAGTACCATATAGTAACTTTGTTTACAACTGTTATTCCTCAATTATTAAATTTTACTGACATGCCTTTTCTTCAAAGTGGTGTCCAGTTTTTGAACAGTCTAGTATGTGAAGTGTATAACTGAAATGTTATCTTCTAGATTCAGAAGAGAAGCCAGGTGGGAATGGTTGTTCTGAAAGTACTACTGGCACACTAGAAGATGAAACTCTAGCAGTCAATGACACAGACAACGTTCATTCTAATGGAATTCCAGGGACTCCAATCTCCGTGTCATATACCCCATCACTGCCTGATGACAGATTGTCAGTTTCATCCAGCGACACTCAGGTGATGCCAAATAAAAGAGATTAGATTTACCCCTTATAATACTTTTCATATGAAGTTACTGTATCCCATTTCAATTGATATGTGGGGGCAGGTTTTTGTTGGGTGTTAAAACAAATAAACCCAATGGTAAAATCTGTGTACAATTTGACTGAGGAACTTGGACAGTAGCAAACAAATTATTTAAAGTGAAATTATACATAGTGCTATTAAATGATTCTTTTATTTAGACAAATAATACAGGTAGACTATCCTTTATCCGAACTTCCGAAAACCTCTAAAAACCGAAAGTTTTTTCGTTCAGCGTAAGTCGTGCGCACGACATGACCAGAGTGGCGCACGACTTACGCTCCCCCCGCCGACCCCCACCCCGACCCCCCCCCCCGACACCCCCGCCGACCCCCACCCCCGACCCCCCACCCCCGACAAATTTCCCAGTCTTATAAAATACCTTCTGAAATCCGAAATTTTCCGAAAACCGAAACACGGCTGGTCCTGAGGTTTTCGGATAAAGGATAGTCTACCTGTATAAACATTTTGAAGTGGACTTTTGTATTTGTTTTGAAAGCTGAAGTTAAGGGCTACATTTTCGTGGAGCTGTCAGGTGGGGTTTCAGGCATGTGGGGGGGGGGGGGGGGGAATCCCAAATTTGGGGGTCCCGACACCATCCCGCCCAAAACCCCGCCCCACGTAAGTTTCAGGGGCGGCAGGTACCCGCCCCGCACTGGGACCTGCCGAAACCAGGCGGGAAGGGGTTAGTGCCAATTAACTGCCTGTTAACGGGCAGTTTTTAGCCTAATCCCTATTTTGAAGGTTGTCGTGTGGGTTTCCCGACGGCTCCAAACCACGCCAGGTTAGAGCAGGTGGGCCGTCGGGTTGAAGGAGTTGGAGGGGTCGCGATGTCGGTGCTCAGGTGAGTGATGGGTGCATGAGTGCAAAGGTAAGTGTGTCTAAAGTGTGTAAAGATATTTAAATTACCTGTACTTATCTTAACAGCCTTTCTTCCTTTAGGTTTCGGGAGTCCATCACTCAGCCGGCACTGAAAGCAAAATGGCTGCGATCTGTCAAAAGTGACAGCCTTCAGCTTTGAATGCCGGTGAGAGTTCTAACCGAGTCTGTGCAGAAGGACTCATTAGAACTCAGACTGTCAGTGTTTGACAGCTTCAAACAGCTGTGAAACACTGATATTTCATCTGTCAAGAACTCTTGACAGATGAAATTGCAGTCTGTGACATCACCTGTTGCCGGGTGGCCCTTAATTGGCCTGCTGAGCCCGCTGGGCGGGCTCAACAAGGTCAATCAAGGGAAAATCGCGCGGATTGGCCGGACGTCGAAGTAGGCGGGTCAAAAGCCTGAAAGGGGAAGCCCCGCCTTCTTCCCGACAGGTTCGGGAAAATCTACCCCTAAAGTGTTTGAAAATTTTAATATGTGCACACATTCTGAGTTTATCATGGCCATAAAAGAACTATGAAACTGTTCATTAATAATCAATTTTTTAATAATGTGTTGCTGATCCTCCCAGATTCATGGAAGCTGCAGTATTGTAATACAAAAAAAGGATCTGAATTTGAGCCAGATTGTATATTTACTTTGACTGGGAACTGTGCTAGAAACCCTCTCCTTTGATTATTGGTGGTGAAGTTTGTTGCAGAAGCCTTGAGAACAGCAGTATTGAGTGGAAGGATACTGTTGCATGAGGAAAAAATTTTCATAGCAAAATATTGCTCCTTTAGTGTCTTCTATAAATAGTTTTTTTATCTGTTGCTTTGCCACACTTCTAAGGAGATCCAACATTTGAGGTTGGATGCATGTTTGGAGAATAAACAGCAACTCTAGACTGGGATCTAGTACCCAAATGGATGATCATCTCCATTTGTCAGTGTAGGTGCTCAGTAACCAGGTGCGCTTAGACATCAGCTAAGCACATTTCAAAGTCTCTACACCCGACCTAATTTGTTGCATGTTCCTTGGGGAGGAAGGTTATAATATGGCTGGCACTGAATTTTTTTATTGCAATGGAATGGTAGGATTGGCATCCAAGACTAGGAAGAAGGTGAATCTTGCTCAACATAATAAGAGCTGCCCGCTGAGGAACTTACTAGTGCATCAGCAGGGCACCCTTTTCTGCCTGAATGGCCTGTCATGATGGACTTTTTCTGCGCTACTTTCTGATTGTAAATCTGGAATTTCTCTTCAGATGACAAAAATTGTAAGCAAATGTTTTTGCAATATTTATAGATGTTTATATTGAAGATACTTTCTCATCTTTACTCCCTCCCCACACCTGAATAGTGTTCTGTATTAATTTGTCTTGGAGCCAGGCAAATTTCCAGTACTCGAACCTTCTGATAGTTTAAATTAATCATTTTTAAATCAGTGCTAAAAAATAGATTTTCTGATTTTATAAAGTCACTGTCATCATGCCGTCTACATGCAGGCTGGTTTTCCAGCACCCAAACCCATTCACTTCTGCTTTTAGAAATTCACTAACTGTCACAACTGAATCACTAATCAGTTGATGTGTTACTAAAATTAACTGAGAAGCTTCCAATTTTAAAACCCATTTGGATTTACTGTATTGGCAAGTCTGAGATATATTGTCAGCTAACACCTTGGGGGATTATTTAGAATAATGACGAGGCAATTCCAAGGACTTGTTACAGATGGAACATAGTGTCAGTTTGTGAACCTGAATTTGTATGCATGTAACAGATCATTGAAATACAAAAATACACTTAACTATCTTTATTCCTGAATAGCCAATGTGTGTTGTATGTTATAAATTACCAAAATAGATGAGTCAGAATGCTGCATCCAATTAAGTAATTTTTCATTGTGACTACCAGTTTAAGAAGGCTGGCTTTGAACAGTATATAAAGACCGCTCAATTTGTTGAAGGCAAGTGCCAGACATATTGTCGTCTTGTGATGTAATCGATAATTTATAAACAAATGCTTGCAATAAATTCTGGTACCAGGAATTATATAGAATCTACAGTACAGAAACAGGCCAACTGGTCTATGCCGGTGTTTATACTCCACATGAGCCGCCTCCCATCCGGATTACCACTTCCCATCCTGCCTCCATAATCCCTCTATTTCCTTCTGCCTCATGTATGTATCAAGCCTCCCCTTCAATGTGTCAAATTAAATGTTTCAACAAGGCATCAATATGTTTATTTAATTACATTATTGGAGCTGAAGAAAAAGCCCATAATTGAATCATACTTCAAGTATAAATTTGGTAATAGTTTTGCATACTTAGTTGTCTCTCTCTTCTTAGGCAGTCCCTCAGAATCGAGGATGACTTGCTTCCACATTAAAAATGAGTTCGCAGGTGACTGATTAGTCCAATGCAGGACCTACAGTCTCTGTCACAGGTGGGGCAGACGGTGGTTGAAGGGGCGGGTGGGTGGGGTGCTTGGGTTGACCTGTGCTCCTTGCGCTGCCTGTGCTTGGCTTCCGCTTGCTCCCGGCGAAGAGACTCGAGGTGTTCGGCGCCTTCCCGGATGCTTCTCCTCCACTTTGTGCGGTCTTGGGCCAGGGATTCCCAGGTGTCGGTGGGGATGTTGCACTTTTTCAAGGAGGCTTTGAGGGTGTCCTTGAAGCGTTTCCTCTGCCCACCTGGAGCTCTCTTGCCATGCTGGAGCTCCGAGTAGAGCGCTTGTTTTGGGAATCTCATATCGGGCATGCGGACAATGTGACCCATCCATTGGAGCTGATTGAGCGTGGTCAGAGCTTCGCTGCTGGGGATGTTGGCCTGAGCAAGAAAACTGACGGTGCGCCTATCCTGCCGATGGATTTGCAGGATCTTGCAGAGGCAGCGTTGGTGGTACCTCTCCAGTGCTTTGAGGTGCCTGCTGTACATGGTCCATGCCTCTGAGGCAAACAGCAGGGCGGGTATCACTGCTGCCCTGTAGACCATGAGCTTAGTGCTGGGTTTGAGGTCCTGGTCTTCAAACACACACTTCCTCAGGCGACCGAAGGCTGCACTGACACACTGAAGGCGGTGTTGGACTTCGTCGTCGACGTCTGCCCTTGTTGACAGTAGGCTCCCGAGGTATGGAAAGTGGTCCACGTTGTCCAAGGCCTTGTCGTGGATTTTGATAATCGGGGGGCAGCACTGTGTGGCGGGGACAGGTTGGTAGAGGACCTTTGTCTTACGGATGTTTATTGTAATGCCCGTGCTCTCGTACGCTTCGGTGAAGGTGTTGACGATGGTTTGGAGTTTGACCTCCAAGTGAGCGCAGATGCAAGCATCGCCTGCATATTGTAATTCGACGACAGAGGATGGGACGACCTTGGATCTGGACTGGAGGCGATGGAGGTTGAACAGTTTCCCGTTTGTTCTGTAAATTAGCTCCACTCCAGTGGGGAGCTTACTGAGGGTGAGATGGAGCATTGCAGCAAGGAAGATTGAGAAGAGCATTGGTGTGATTACACAGCCTTGCTTGACCCTGGGTCGTATGTGAATTGGGTCTGTGTTGGAACCGTTGGTCAGGATCACGGCTTGCATGTCGTCGTGAAGGAGGCGGAGGATAGTGACAAACTTTTGAGGGCAGCCGAATTTGAGGGGGACACCCCATAATCCCTCACGGTTGACAGTATCGAAGGCCTTTGTGAGATCAAAGAAGGCCATGTACAGCGGTTGGCGCTGTTCCCTGCATTTCTCTTGTAATTGACGTGCGGTGAAGATCATGTCCATTGTGCCCCTTAGTGGGCGGAATCCGCATTGCGACTTTGGGAGGAGCTCTTCGGCCACTGGGAAAAGGCAATTGAGGAGGATTCTTGCGATGACTTTCCCTGTGGCAAATAGCAGGGAAACTCCTCTGTAATTACCGCAATCGGACTTGTCACCTTTCTTGACGATGGTCACAATTACGGTGCCTCTGAGATCCCCTGGCATGCTCTCCTCCTTCCAGATAAGAGAAATGAGTTCATGAATTCGCGCCAGTAGTGCTTCTCCGCCATGCTTTAGTGTCTCGGCGGGGATTCCATCTGTTTCTGAGGCTTTGTTGTTCTTCAGTTGTCGGATGGCCTTTTCAACCTCATGCTGGGCTGGGGTTGTGCTGAGATGGTGGTGGGTAGCATGCTGTGGGATGGAGTTGAGGACACTCGTGTCGAAGACAGAGTCGTGGTTAAGGAGATCTTCGAAGTGCTCCTTCTAGCGGGCACTGACTGCTTCCTTGTCCTTGATGAGTACCTCTCCGTTCTTGGCCCGCAGTGGGGAAGGGCCTTGGGTGCTTGGGCCGTAGATAGTCTTGACTGCGCTAAAGAATCCATGCACGTCGTGGTTGTCGGCTAGCTGCTGGATCCCCTGCGCTTTCTCCACCCACCATCTGTTCTTTAGGTTGCGAGTTTTTTGTTGGACCTCGGCCTTCAGGCTTCTGTAGAGCTGCTTTCTTGCTCTCGAGTTCTGTTGCTGTTTCCAAATCAGAAATGCCTTGTGCTTGTGGCTTATTATCAGGCATTTCTGATCTGGAAAACTTAGTTGTAAACATTAATTAACTAACAGTATATCATTTTTAAAATCAAGTTCTCTATAGATGAAATAAAATATTCTTTTGAATTTCACTGTATATGTTTCCCATCCTGAATCAGACCGATGCCCATTCTAAACTCTAGTTTGCATAAAAATCTGTCGAGCTGCTCTGAGGCACAAGCAGATTACTAGAGTCGCAGGCGGCGGGGCTGTAGGGGAGGGGCGGGGGGTGTGGAGAAATGAAGATGCAAGTTTGGGATTATGAGTTGAGATTTTTACAATATCTATACTTGGGTTCAGCCCTTTTAGCAGACTTGAGCGTTCTGCTCAAATCAAGTGCGTCTTTATCTGCTTGGTATCTAGATAAATGTAGTGAGTCCCAGTGATTGAACAGAGAACACTTGTCACCTGTATTACTGCTTACTAGAATATATAACATGCTGCCATATGGCGTCCTCATCTTCAGTAGGCAGATGAATATACACTCTATCAACCCAAGGATCAGGCTTTAAATCAACAGACAAATTTTATTTAACATTAAACAGGTAAATGAACAGTACTAATTTACTCATTACAGTGATTTACAAACTTTACTATTTTGAAATGTTAAAATTACAAAGACTTTTCTCCCGTGGTGTCTTCTAACATAAAATTGATCCTTGAAACACAGTTGCTCACTTATGTGGAAAATCTCTATGACGGAGCCAGATCGAGCTCCGTCTCTTGCTGGCTTTAAACTCCCTGACTGACTACCAACTGAGAGAAAATCAAACCATTACACCCATAACCCATTTTCTGAAGATATATTTGAACAAAGCCCATTAAACCTGAATCACTATTAACTACATCAGATTGGCAGCTATTTGCAATATTTAAAGATAGGCGTATTTGGGGCCAGGCCTGGGCCTTCTTTGAGTTAGTAGATGTGAATTGAACAGTTTGGCCATTTAAACATATTAACATGCATTGGGTGGTTAATCCACAGGTGATGTGCTACAAGTAGCTGCTGCTCCATTAGCTTCATAACAGCTACTTGTAGCTGCATCAACAGTGTATCCAGTACCTGACTTATCGCAACCAGAGATTTATTCCTCTGTCTTAACTTGGTTTTGACCCCCAAATGAAAGAAAGGAAGCCAATGATGCACACTTCAGACAAAATGCTTCATTGGTGTCACAGCAAGATCTTCACGTGCATGTACAATAACAAGGATATCTTCTAATAGTAGATGTTGTGATTTATTTTAATGATAGTTGGAGTGTGTGTAACTTTTGTAGAGAAAGTATTCCCCAAACTTTCCTTCTCAACATTATTAACAATGTATTTATGAAGCTGTAGAGCAGCAAAGACATGCTAAACAAATGGTGTAACATTATAATGGTTTCGCTTTATTTGTAGGAATGTGGAATCACTCCAGGAGGTCCTTCTAGTGCTAAGTTCTCTCACATTCTGCAGAAGGATGCTTTCCTGGTCTTTAGATCATTATGTAAACTTTCCATGAAGCCACTTTCCGATGGTCCTCCAGATCCAAAGTAAGTGCAGAGGACAGAAATAAGTTAGGTTCACGAATAAGGTGCTAATAGAGAACATACCATTTTGAAATAAAAAAACAATTGAAATATTTCTTCAACTAATTTTTAACTGTTTTATTTAGTTCAGGTTGTACTTCACAAATATATTTTTTTACCAGTGGGTTACTTGTATTACATTTTAGATTAGAAAAGAATAGTTTGGACAAATATGAAGCATTAATGCAATAGAATCTCCAACTCTCATTAGAAGTAACATAATGAGTACCCATGTGCAGTTACAATATAATGCCTTATTGTAAGGGTTATCAGTCTCATCATTCAGTTCCTTTGTAAATTCTTACTCCAGTCTTTTTTTTACCAAACTTGTATAATCATGCTCTATCATTAATAACAACATGAGACAGTACCCATTCACCATTAGTAGTACTATTTAAAGTTTGCACAGAAAGGAATATAGACAAGCAGGATCCAAAATCTGGCATATTTAGCAAATGGTTTTATGACAGCCCAGATTCTGTTGCCTAACATATTGAAACTCTGAGGAAAATCTTTATCGTTCAGCCAACTGTTGCATTCATACAATATGGTTTATACTATGCTGATTATGCTTGTGTGGTAGCAAGTAAAATACCATGCTTAGTTTTTCTTAAGTTACAGTGACATTCTAATCCTGGTGTGCACGCATATACAAGTGTTTCCCCCCACCCCCCCCCCCCATATCAGTTTTAAGCTAGAAGGCACATTCCTTTAAGCGATGTTTGTAGTCTTACTGTTGGCATTAGAGGATACCAATCCTTCAGAACCTTAAAAGATTGCTTTCCTCATAAACTTCAAAAAGTCTGTTTTCTACTTCTATCATAATTGCACAATGTTCCATATAGATATAATCAAAAAATACTGTGTGGGTTGAAGGTTATATTAGCAAGTTTTATGCAAACCCAGCAAAAGACTGGACAGTAACAAAGGGTTCTTGTGAAAGTTGAAATAGCTTGGACTGTCTCTGGCCATGTAAACATTTGCACGTATGTCAGAAAGATAAACTAAGTTTTGATGGCTGCATTGTATAATTACTGTCTATGCTGATGCTATGTATTATGCATCAGTATGAAACACTATTTATGTAAACGTTTAATGTGCCTTTTAGTACTGTACCAGTGCTGGGAATGAATGACTGCTCACAATCTAATTAGTCTGTGGGCATTTATTTCCTGGATTAATCAGTGTAAATAGATTAGATTCTTGTTTAAAGAAAAACAAATTGATACTGGCTAAGTTTAATTTATCCTCGCAGCTCTGGATGAATATATTGCTGAGCTAAGGATTACTCGGATCATTTTACTTTAGTTATTTAGACTTGCTTCAAATTGTAAAAATGCTTACTTAGATCTTGTTAGAACAAAATGTCTCTGCAAAGGTGGGCGGATAATCTTTTCTTTTGTGCTTTAAAAAAAAATGTTTTTCCAGTGTTAATGATTTTAATCCATCGACTAAAGTCAAACTTAACTGTCTAGGTGCTAAACAGCTGAAAATTCCCAAAGTTGCTGTAGATGGGCTTCCTAGCTATTGCAAAGATTTACTTTTTAAACTTGTATGTTAGCTTTTTTTGACATCATTATAAAGAACAGCTTTATTATTCAAACTAGACATTTGGCCATTTTGTTTACTTAATGTTGCAGTTCAGCTCCAGATAGCTAAGTATATATTGTAGGAATCCTGGACATTTTGCATATTAACATGTAATTAATCATATTGAAATAAATTAATGTCATTATAGTGTATTTTTGGCACTGTAGAAAATCTTTGAATTTCTGCTCATAATCTTTTGCAAAAGTGATTAACAGTGAACTGAATAACTCATACGTAAAGGCAATTAATTTTATGTAATGGGCCAGATTTTGCTGTGAGCGGTGAACGAATAGCGCTAACCATTCGTTGGACTTGCACTTGCCCATTGACTTTCTATGGGGTTTTGCATGGCAAGTTGCTGTCAGCCAAAAATTCAAACAGGGTAGTGCCCTGTACAAGGCATCTGGGACCTGTGTGGAGAGGGAAAGCAACTGTGTATCTCCTTAACCAATCAGATTGAAGAATCGTTAATGAGCAGCGCAGAGTCGGAACAAGGATGTGTAAGTTAGAATAGTGAATTCAGTGTCAAATCAGGGAATGAAAGAATGGATTGAGAGAGAGAGAGAAAAGAGACGAATAAAAAGTTTTAATAATTACATTAAAAAAAATCTCCAACAGCAAGTTGAAGAAATGAGACTCCATGCTTGTAAAAGTTACATTTCGGTGCCAGAGCGTTTTATAGCCAATTAAGTACTTTTTGAAGTGTAGTCACTGTTATAATGTAGGTTAGTTACAAGGGTCCGTCCGGACTTTGCAGTACCGACTGCAAATTCTGCCCCAACGCCTTTTTCACAACTGGAAAAAAAAATCAGCTATGAACCAGAAATAACAGATGTCAAAGATCCAAAATAAAACCTAAAACAGCTCTACAGCTACCAATAATCCTTCAGTACTTCATTCATTGTCTAATATCAGTAATGAGTGGTGGCAAGCAATTCAGCCATGGTGAGAGGGCGTAGTAACTAAGCCCAATCTTTTTCTTCACCCATAAGTGTATTTTCTAATGGGGGTGGGCACCTTATGTTGGTGGTTCTCCAATGTCTACCAGCCCTGAGGAAGTGGGTTTGATGGGGGGACTGCTGGGAAAGTCAAAAAGAATGTGAGCGGGTCCCGAACCCGCTCCTAACCCACCTCCAACCAATATTCCCGGGAGTCGGGTCCCCGATTTGTGCAGGGACCCGACTCCTAACGGCGGGAAGAGGATTGTAGCCACTTAACAGCCTGTTAACAGGCAGTTAAGAGGCTTTTCCCAATTTTTCGACTGCTGCCGCGGGCTTCCCGACGTCCGGGAACCCTGCCAGGGTAAGTGAGGTGTGCTGTGGGTCTGTTACGTTGGTGTTTGAATGACAGCTGCAGAAATGGTGTGAAGGATGCAATGAGACAATGGTTAGTATCAGAGGTAAGGTAATGTTGTGAAAGTAATTTTTAATGTGGTTAGATGTTTCTGCGGGTGACAAGCTGTGAAGTGTTTGTGTAACCTCATCTCATCGGGAGAAGTGACTGATGGCTTCTGCAATCGCAGCTGCCATCTGTTTTATCCTGGGGAGAGAGTAATTGGAGAGCCTGGGAGCAAGGGCTCACCTGTGTACAGTGATTGCCAGTGTTTGACAGCACCTCAATACTGTCAAACGCTGACAATTCATCTGTCAAGCAAGTGTGGTGCATATGCCTTTAAGAAAACCGGCAGATGAAGTGTCATCAACTGACGTCATCTGACACCGGCTTTCCCTTAATTGGCCGGCAAGCCCGCAGGGCGGGCTTAACAAGACCAATCAGGGCAAAATAGCGTCTGTTCGTCAAACATCACTGGGGGCGGGACTAGATCCCGGAAGGCAGCCGTCCTGCCCCAAACTCGTCTCGGTAAGTAAAATCTAGCCCCAAGTTTTTTTTATCCTGTATAATCAGATCCATATTTACTTAAGGCTCTGCTTCTGAATGGGGTGATAGTCGCGAGGAATGTGCAATATATATTTGTATGTTAGAGGGGAAATCAACACTGACCCGTCAAGTTACTAATTTAAGCTTAAATATGCAACTTGTTTTGATGTATATGACACTGATCTTGTACAACTGTAAAGAAGTACTGCAGTTATCTTTTATTCTGTAGATACATGTCAGAGTCGGAGGCTAGCAAAACCATAACTCGGCTGCATTGAAGAATTGGGAAAGATGGTCAACATTAAATAAATTAAGACCATTAAATTTGAGTCCACTACAACTTTGAGAACATTCAAAGAAAGAAAAAAATTAGTGCTATTGAATTGATTGGCAGAGATTAAGTACACAGATCATAGGAACAGGCAGTACATGTACAGTCTATACTTTAGCAGTTTTTATTTAAATTCATTCTTGGGATATGGGTGTTGCTAGCAAGGCCACCGTTTATTGCCCATCCCGTTGCCCTTGAGAAAGTGGTGGTGAGCCGCCGCCTTCAACTGCTGCAGTCTGTATGGTGAAGGTACTCCCACAGTGCTGTTAGGTGGGGAGTTCCAGGATTTTGACCTAGCGACGATGAAGGAACAGCGATATATTTCCAAGTCAGGATGGTGTGAGGCTTGGAGGGTAACTTGGAGGTGATGTTGTTCCCAAGTGCCTCAGAAAAAGGTAACGATTATGAATATGATCAATATAATCAAAAGGATTTTTTTGAGAAAAGATTGGATAGTATTTATAGTATCTGGACCAGTAGTCTTCAGCGTGTACTTGTTTTGGACCAAACCTCCAATCCTTCTATCTAGTTTATATATAGGATTCTAATCGCAGTTTTTTCAAACACTAGTTGTATTAAAAATTGTTGTGATATAATAGATATGCCAATTTATGCAAATTTGAAGAGGTTTGCATTTTCACTCCATGCCTTTCAAAAAATTTTTTTTCTCAATTTCAATTTTACCAACACTTCTTCTAGGTCTCATGAATTGCGGTCAAAGATCCTTTCACTACAGCTTCTTCTATCGATTCTGCAAAATGCTGGACCGATCTTTCGAACAAATGAGATGTTCATCAATGCAATAAAACAGTATCTTTGTGTGGCATTATCAAAAAATGGTGTCTCTTCAGTACCAGAAGTATTTGAGTTGTCGCTTTCCATCTTCCTCACCCTCTTGTCAAACTTCAAGACTCATCTTAAGATGCAGATTGAGGTAAAGTATTATTAAATTCTGCAGTTTTATAATGTGAGCTTATTAACTCCTAGTAGACTAACAATTTGACCTCGGCACACTCTCTTATGCTTGTGATTTTGAAAAACGTAGCACATTATATAAATATCACACAACTTAGGCTATTGCACCATATAACATGAACTACATTAGCAAGGTAGGACTTTAATTGATTTGGTTACCCAAGTTTTGTCTGGGAAGTTGAATACAAAAATTTGCATCTGTTTTTGAGGGTGCTATTTCCTTTGTTTGTTTCCTCTCCTTCCTCTTTTCTTGCACCACACACCAGACCCAGCTAAGAGAGCTCAACCAAGCTATAACAAAACTGGCTGTTACTTATTTTCCTTCCCCTTCCTTCTTCCCACTGCTGCGGCTTAGATTAGTTACTGACTGTGGATAATCCAGGTTGTCTACTTCCATCCTCTTACATTAATAGCATCTGATATTTGGATTGCTTTCAAGGTTCAGAATTAAAACCTTAAGTATTATTATTGCAGAGTATATAAAGGTCACTGAAAACTTTAGCCAGGATTTGGTTTGATGTCAATACTGTAACCTATTAACAATTTCCTTGCATGTTTTTATTTTAGGTATTCTTCAAAGAAATCTTTCTTTATATTTTGGAGACGTCTACAAGTTCATTTGATCACAAATGGATGGTAATTCAGACTCTGACCAGAATATGTGCAGGTATGATTTTTAATTGCTTATTTTTCAGGACATTGATATTGCTGAGAAATTTGAGATTTTTAATCATTTGAATTCATCTTGATTGAACTTACAGATGCTCAAAGCGTGGTGGACATTTATGTAAATTACGATTGTGACTTAAATGCTGCTAACATCTTTGAAAGATTGGTTAATGACTTGTCTAAGATAGCCCAAGGACGGGGTGGTCATGAACTGGGGATGACACCTGTGCAGGTACTGTGAAACATACTATCTATATAAACATGAAGCTAATGGCGACTGCATGACAGTGGGACATAGAAACATTGGCCTGTAATTTCCGATAGGAGGCTTCCTGCGTGCGGATGCCTCCTATCGGGAAAAAGTCTTCGCCCTTACCTGAGTGCTCCTGAGGTCCGGACATTTCCGATCCTGGGCCTCGCCATGAAGAAATGTGCAGGGCCCACGTATCCCAGGGGCGCATGTGGTTCGCAAGAGTCCCTGGGATCACGTGGGCCAGGCGAGCCAATGGGAGAAGGGAATCCCCCTTCATACTTTTGACAGATAAACCTGTCAAAAGTATGAATGGCTATCACTGAAAAAAGACATCAAAACATTAAATACATTTTTAAAAAACCATCATGTTTTTAAAATGAGAAAATTACATTAAATTAAATATTTTAAACAAAAATTTAATTTAAAAAAAAAAAAAGTTTTTTACGGGGCTAAAAATAAACTTATCTTTTTTAAAAGTATTTTTTAAATTATAAATGAGTGGGGATTACTTTTTAAAACTCTTATGCTGGTAAAAGCAGCCCTTACGCCTGCTTTTACCAGGCGTAAGATTTTTAAGGGATTTCAGCGGACGGAGGTTCTGCAGAAAGCGGAACGCCACCCGCAGAGGACCTTCTCCAGGGCAGGCATCCGATCTGTCAAGAGGATTCTTGACAGATCGGAAATGCCGGTTTTCAGCGCTTCGTGTGCCTAAAACCGGCATTTGCGAGGTCCCTACGGGTGTGTACACAGCTCGTACACCCCTGTAGGGATCGGAAAATACGGGCTATTATGTAAATTAGCTTCATTAGAATTTCTGCATACTGGAGTTAGCTTGGTCCTAGCTAGCTCTGAGTCCTACATTCTGGTGGGAACTCCATTGGTACAGTTTTAAGCTGATTGGCAGCAGTCTTTGCGAGCCTGCCTGAACTTGATAACCAACACTAGTGTAGTTCCCTTTGGCATATGGAGATAAAATTTTCAACATTGGTTGGCGCCCTGTAGACACATCCACTGATCCTGGCTTGGACCTGTGATGCTAATTTCTCTAGCATCCCTAGAGCATGTTTTTATTTCTTCAAAAAAAGTGTCAGCCATTGTTCCTACGATCTCCTTGGAAAACTATTCAAAGGTTTTTTACACTTAACTCTGGGGTGCCCTGGGTCCTAAATATGGAAGTCTTAGCTATGGAGCTTTTGCTTCAAGTCTCAGCAGACCAACAGCTTTGAATTTTACAGGCTTTCTTCTTCTATCTGCAAGCAGTTAAATATGGAGCAATATGCATAATAAGCAGCCTCCTGCAGTGGCAAAGATTGCATCTGAATATGCATCATCTTAGTGGACTCCACTACCAGATGCAGATGTACCAGGACAAAGCCTCCCCACAGGAATTAAATTCTGTTTCCCAACTGATGAGATTGGGTTAAGAACCAGTGCAGAATTTTTATGAAAGACAAAAAGGTATAATCTTAATATGGTGGGATAAGAGGTGGTAACTTTTTTCCCCAAAATATTTCACGTTTGTTTATGTAAAGCAGATTTGTGACGCAAAGTTCAGGTTAACAATTTGACCAAATGCTTTCAGTAGTAGAATGTAAAGATTTTGTGAAGTTTTTTTTTTACTGCTTTTACTAATTAGGTATTGCGTGGGGAGATTGCCACTGTGTTCAGTGTAACAACAAAAACTTTAAATGGTGCTTTTAATGTTTAAGGTCAGTGTGGCTGATGGCAGTGCTAGGGGCAGTGGAGTAGAGGGAGAGGGTGATACAAAGGAGGCCAGACTCTGGATGCAGAAGGCGCACACTAGCACATATGGCTGAAGGTGGTTGCAGAGGTAGGCTGGGGTAAGGCAATGGAGGAATTTGAAAACCAGGATGAGTTTTTAATTGTGTTGTGGTAAGGGTAGCCAATTGATGATGGTTATGGCAGGTGAGATGGGCAGTGAGACATTGCAGGTGGAGTTTTGGATGACTTTTTTTCTCCAAGATGGATCTCGGAGGCCAACACGGAGGTCGTTGGAGAACTTAAGCCTGAAAGTGACAAAGGTATGGATGAGGGTTGTAGGGGGTTTTGTTCCAGGGGCTTATTGTAGGTCAGCCAGTTATGTTTTGCTGAGCTGCCCTGCCCGCTGTGCGGTTGCGAATCGCTTTCCCCTTCCTGATTCTGAGCTCAGGACTTATCGAGTGGTAACAAGGACAAACGAACAGACCAGTGGATTGGTGCAAGGAAAACCAATGTTTATTAATTAGAAAAGCTAACACTACCAGAAAAACAGTATTATACAGAAGATAAAAGAAATCACTATGGATGCAATACAGTTTTACACTTAACGGGAGAAGAAATGGACACAACGAGGGAAAAATTCTAAAATCACAATTTTGTAATACCCCTTTAACTCCCACCCTTACACCTAGCTAGGTTGTCTTGTGACAGCCAGAAAGATAATGCTCACCGGTGAAACAGATGAAAAGGCCTGGCCCTTGTGCCCCGCTGCTGCCGTCGATATGTGCTTGCGATGCTTTCTAGATGGTTTTCCCTCTTGGTTGCTAGCAGACAAACAGGACACTGGGCCGAGGCGAAGAGAGAGAGAGAGAGGTGCTGGGCCGCCCCAGTTATATCCTCTCGGCAATGGGTCATTATCGCGCCTCATCAGTCCGTTCCATTGTCCGATTTGGGCTCGAAAACGTAAGACAAGAGGACCGTGATTTTGGCCCATTTACGTTGATGGCACCGATCAGTACCACAACTGCCTTTCCATTGTTTTCTGAATGTCCTTAATTGTTCTGAATGTTCCTCAATTGTTCTGAATGTTCCTCAAGCAACTGGGACTATCTCCGCCCGAACTTAGATTGTGTAGGCAAACAATTGATAACCTGCCTCAGGGCGTGAATACAACTGAGCTTGCCTCACTGCATTGTTCAAATTAAACATGCAGTCTGTGAAGCTATCAGAAAATCCATATGGATGCCGCAGGCCCTTTGGCCATGTGTCCGACCGCAGCCATTTTGAGAGGCCCTGGATTTTTAAAACACAGTCACTCCAAGGTTTCTTCAATAACTCCAATTAATCTTCGGGGGGGGGAACATATGAAATTTTGCGAATCCCTTCAGGGTTTCAGCACTGTTGAAGATGATGTTATGGAAGTCAAAATAGGTGATGGATGATTCCGGGTCACACGAGATACTGAGGTTGCGCACCATCAGGTTCAGCCTTGAAAGGCAACTGAAGAGGGGAATGGAATCAAGCTAGGGTGCAGAGTTTTTGGTAGGAGCCGTAGATGATGTAATCAGTTTTGCTAATGTTAAGTTAGAGACAGTTCTGCCTCATCCAGGGCTAGCCGCCAGGCAGCACAGTCATGGCGTCATAGCAGAGAAATGGAACTGGATGCCATCAGCACACAGCTTTTTTTCTCCAGATGATGTCACAGAGGGGCATCATGTAAATGAGGAATACAAGACGGTCAAGGATGGAACCGTGAGGCATTCATGAAGTGGCCCTGTGGGGGCAGGAGGAAAAATATGTAGAGAAATCATAAATATGTTCTTTATAAATGAGTTACTTATGGCACACAGGAAATCTCTTTGCTTTCCCCATAAACTACATGTTGATTCAAAATGTAAAGCCTTGATTTACTCAGTCAGAATCTGATAAACATCCAAATTGTTTTTTTTTTTTTTAAGGAGCTCAGCCTTAGGAAGAAAGGCTTGGAGTGCTTGGTCTCAATTTTGAAGTGTATGGTGGAGTGGAGTAAGGATCTGTACGTGAATCCAAACTCTCAGACCAGTCTTGGTAGGATATTTTTGCTTTATTCTGTCAGTTGACTTTTAATTTGTTTCTTAAAATCTACATGCATTTGTGGTACAGGTTGGTAGAAGATATTGGATCAACCTGTTGCACAAAATAAGGTAAATATCCAATCTAGATACCACGTGTTAATTAGAATTTAACAATTTGTATGAATTTTGGAGTTGAATTCAGGAAAACATTTGTAGAAGTCCATTATGTTTTTGCCTTTATATTAAATTCATTCAGAATTTAATATATTACACCTTTCAACAAAAAGTCCATATACAAAGAAAGCAAAAATTACTTAGATACACATTCCTACATTTCAGACTTAAAATGTTATTTAGAGGAAGTTGAAATTGAGCAGCAAGACTGAATTTAATTATCTGACACCACACATTATATTGTACTGCTGTGTGAACAGATTTAAGGACTTTGCAAGCTTAAAATAAATCATAGTTACTGAAAAATACTGTATGATGGTGATTGTGCCAAAGGCTACTATAAATGCCATTTAATTTTCTCCTTCAGATCAAGTGTTTCACAGATATGTAAGTGGCTTTGCCTGATTGCAAAAGCACGAGAACAAACATTTTCTTAATTCTTCTTCTCATGTGAACACAGCATATCAGCTTTTAGTGATTCCTGTATGTACACTGCACACAGTCTCTATTGGCTTTTGATTTCCAATCTTGCAGTAATATGCTTGGTGAATAAATCCTCACATTTGATTGTAATGTCAGGGTTTTGTTTTGTTTTACTTTTTGCTTTGGATACCACAAATATACATTGGTGGTGACTTTAGTTGATGTATCCCTATTTAAAACAGTGCTTTTTTTATAGTAATGCTGCTGCTTTTTCTACTTCATCATTACTAGAAGAGGGCATTTTCTGCATTGACCTCAAGATAATGTGCTCCTGACAAGGGTCTTAGGGCCTTCAAGTGTGAAGAGCCATTTTCAGTTGTAATTGGTTCTCTCTCCTCAGGCATTTCCCTGCTCCATTCTCAAAAACATTATCAACCCCTCTACTTTGTAAACGACTGCCCCGTCAACAACAACATTTCCTCGGCATACTTATTGAATGTATTGTAGCCTCCATATCTCTGCCCATCCCTCCCGCAACTTTCAATTTGAATTTGTCCAGTCAGGTTTCTGCTCCTCCCCACAGCACCATGATGCCCCTAACCAAAGTCATGAATGACATTCCATCTTATTGTGATCTTGATGCATTATTCCTCCTTGTATTCTTCCTCTCTGCAGCCTTTGACATGGTTGATGCTCCATTAACACACCATGCTCCTCCAAGGTCTCTCCTCTGTTGTACAACTCGGTGGGGCTACCATTGCTTGCCCCACCGAGTTGTACAACTGATAATAGCCAGGCCATCTCTACCCATGGCTTTTCTTCCAACCCTACAGCTCGGGAGTTACCAAAAGATCTATCCTTGGCCCCTTCCTCTTCCTTATCTGCATGTTGCCCCTTGGTGATTTCATCTGTAGACTTGGGGTCAGGTTCCATGTATGCACTGATGACATCCAGGACTACCTCTCCTCCACCTCTCTTGAATCCTCCACTGGCTTCACGCTATCAAACTGCTTGTCTGACATTCAGTCTTGGGTGAACTGCATTTTCCTCCAGCTAAACATTGGGAAGACCAAAGCCATCAGGCCAGATCTTCCTGGAGCGGAGCATCTCGTGGTGTATGCCCTTTTTCCTGCACACTTCAGCTCAAAAATTTTTACGCTGTAACTTACTGGAAGTGCGAGCTTATAGCTGCCTGGCAAGGGCAGCGGGGCATCTGGGACCGTAGAAAATGGCGGGACCAACGGTGTAGCTCCTTAACCAATGAGATTTAAGGATTGAGAAAAAAACGACAGAGAAGAGGGTGAATTAGAATCAAATCAGATACAGAAAGAGAAGTAAAGGGGGAAAGAAGGATTGCTTTACGAGCGAGAGAAAGGGTACACAAAGTAAAAGTAAGAAAAAAATGAAAATTTAACATTTTAAAAATCTCTTAACAAAAATTTACTAAATGCAGGAATGAGATTGAACCGTTTAAATTGATCCCTTTCTGGGCCAGAGAGTTTGATTGGCATTGCATTAACAATTATCAGGTCATTAAAAAGGTACTTGCGCTGTTAAGTTCCAGCCCCAACTTTTTGTGGCAATATTAATAGGCAATTAATGTATAAATCCAGCAAGTTCTTAAAAGTAACAGGGAGGCTAAGGGTGAGATGCCATTTGTACAAAGCAAATGGTGGAGCGATGTAAATTGGCCAGCAACTTCTGGAGATTCGCAACTCAAGGCGTGTATCTCAATCCCCTGAATTTGCTGGCCGATTTGCGCATTAATAACGGTGTGTATTGTTAATGCATCATTATTTTTCCAGCAAGATTTGGCCCATCGTCTTTGACTCTTGCCACAAACACCATACCTTTACCACCAACTCTGTTCCGCTCCCTGGCCCCTGCCTCCGGCTGAACTCGACTATTCATAAGCTCGGCATCCGATTTGACCCCAAGGTGAGCTTCCAACCACATATCCTCTCCATTACAAAGTCTGCCTGCTGCTACTTCTGTAACGTCGCCCTTATCTTATCTTTACTTTCACCCATTTGCTGCTGAAACCTTCATGCATTTGTTGCCTCTGGGTTCGACCACTCCAGTGGTCTCCTGCCTGGCCCCCTATTCTTCACTCTCTAAACTTCAGCCACTCCCTTCCCTATCTCTCTAACTTCCTCCAGTCCAACAGACGCACACACCCCCACCCACCCCAAACTCTCCATTCCTCTGATTACAGCTCCTGTGCATCCCCCTCCCTTATCCCTACAATTGGTACCTGTGCCTGCAACCTCCTACTTCTCACTCTGTGAAATTCCTTCCCTAAACTCCTCCACCTTTCCTCTTTTAAGACCCGCCTTAAAACCCACCCTTTTGATCAGCCGTCCTAATATCTCCTTTGACTTGATATCCATTTGTTCTTCCAAAACTCTGCTGCCTGTATTTTAACTTGCACCAGTCCCGTTCACCTCTCTCACCTATGCACACTGACGTACATTGGCCCCCGATCCACCAATGCCTCGAATTTAAAATTTTCATCCTTGTGTTCAAATCATTCCATGGCATGCCCCTCCCAATCTCTAACTTCTTTCAGCCCTACAACCCTCCGAGAACTGAGTTCCTCCAACTATGGCCTCTTGTGAGTCCTGCGTTTCCTTCGCTCCACCATTTTTGGCCGTGCTTCAACCATCTGGGTTCTAATCTCTGGAATTCCTTCCGCTCCTCCTTTAAGACACTCCTTAAAAACTACCTCTTTGATCAAGCTTTTGGTCCGCTGTCACAATGTCTCCTCCTTTGGCTTGGTGTCAATTTTTTTTGTCTAATAAAGGTCCTGTAAAAGCGCCTTGGGATGTTTCACTGTGTTAAAGGCGCTATATAAATTCAGGTTGTTGTCTGACTGCAGAGTTGGAGAAACGCAGAATTCTCTGAGGGGTGTAGGGTTGGAAGAGGTTACAGAGATAGAGATAGAGACCGAGGCCCTGAAGGGATTTGAACATGAGGATAAGAATTTTAAAACGGAGACATTTGTGGATTGGGAGCCAATGTAGATTGGTGAGCACAGTGTGAACAGGACTTGGTGTGAGTTAGGATACTCCACACGTTCCACATATTCACCTACTTTCCTCCCTTTGAGAAATTTACTTGACATTCAAAATGGTTATTAAGAAGAACATAACATAAGAAATAGGAGTGGGAGTAGGCAATTTGGCCCTTTGAGTCTGCTCCGCCAATCAACAAGATCCTGGCTGATGATCTACCTCAACTCCACCTTCCCACACTATCCCCATATCCCTTGATTCCCATAGAGTTCAAAAATCTCTTGATCTCTGTCTTGAATATACTCAATGATTGAGCATCCACAGCTCTATGGGGCAGAGAATTCCAAAGATTCATAACCCTTTGATTGAAGAAATATCTTATCTCAGTCCTAAATGGCCGACCCCTTATTCTGAGACTGCAACCCCTAGTTCTAGACTCCCCAGCCAGGGGAAACATCCCTCAGCATCTACCCTGTCAAGACACTGAAGAATTTTATATGTTTCAATGAGATCACCTCTTACTCTTCTAAACTCTAGAGAATATTGGCATAACCTACTCAATTTATCCTCGGAGGACAATCCCCTCATCCCAGGAATCAGTCTAGTAAACCTATGTTGCACTCCCTCTAAGGCAAGTATATCCTTCCTTACGTAAGGAGACCAAAACTACAGACTACTCCAGGTGTGTTCTCAGCAAGGCCCTATATAATTGTAGTAAGACTTCTTTACTCTTGTACTCTAATCCCTTTGTAATAAAGGCTAACATACAATTTGTTTTCCAAATTGCTGTACTTGCATGTTAACTTTCAGTGATTCATGTACAAGGACACCGAGGTCCCTCTGAACCCTGACCCTGGGGACGGCCAAGCTGATGGTGGGGGAGCTTGGGGGGCCGGGAGGAAGCACTCCTGCTCCTCCCGGCCCACAAGCATTGCTCCCTGAGGCTGAGGCTGCCTCGTTGCAGCCACCGGGAATCTCGAGCACTGGGATCCCTGCCGCCTGCAGTAAAACCTGCAAAACAGGTTAAAGTAGAGGCTTCAGGCCTCATTATAATATGTAAATTGCCACCCCGCCTCCTGGCAGCTGGTTGGCAGCCCGCCCTCTTTACACCCCCCCCCCCCCCCCCCCCTCCTGTCCTTCCCTCCTGAGTTAAATGTGAAAGTGGGCGGGTTAGAGGATCTGGGCAGTGCAGTGGGTGGACACTGGCCTTTCACTTCTGGGACCTAGTTGAAAAGGTCCAATATCAAATTACTTTGGTCAGTTTCAATCCAGCTCCTGGTGGGCATGAATGCCCAGAACAAAACTGCCTTCATTTTTTAATGACAAAGGTCTGACGATTGTGGGATACTACAGTAGTTCAGTAGGGATGCTCTTCTTGCATTGGGTTAAAGCAGAGGTAGCTATACTTTGCATTTAGCTATGCTGGGTGTACTTGTTGCTAACATGGGATCCTGAATATAATATCTCTCATTGCTGAAAACAAAAAAAATAAGTGTATTCTCACAAGATAGTTTGTTTTTGTTATATTTTTTTCTTTCATGTCTGAATTTTCAGGAGTAACTATTTAAGATGCAAAATGTGGTTTGTGCTTTCCCCATTGATTGCAGTAAACATTTACCACTCTTAATATAAATCCATACCTAATTACTCAGTTAAAATTGTTTAGTTTTTAATATGACATCCATATTTTACTATTCCTTAATGGCTGTCTTAATCAGGAAGGACAGGTATGTAAAAATGTAGCTGTTTATTAGTTTGGACCTCTTTAATAGGATTAGTGATGTATATGAGTGTTTCACATGTTAATGGATTCAAATGTAGATTTTAGTTGTTTTTTTTTAGTTTTATATACTGTTATTGACTCTAGAATTCTAATAGCTGATCTAGTAGGATGTAGATGGTAAACCATGTATGTATTGCAATGTATGCACAATATTTTTTTCGGGCACTTAGTTTGAAGGACTAGTCCATTGTAGTGCCTCAAAAAGAAAGATTGGATTTACAGGTTAACAGAGAATATACTGAATTTTCAACTACATCCCAAATTTCTTGAAACAATGCTTGAACTAAAATGATTTTCTTCATTCAAGGCGTTTGCTCTAACAGAAATAACTTGATGAATAAACTTGTCATACGCTTTTCTAAGATTTAAGATTGATGTGAATTGTGAAATAGATTTTTTTCTTGTGTATGTAACCCCTTCACGGTTCTCTAGATATATGTGAGATGTGGTCTCTGTTGTAGACAGTATTCTATAGTCCAGTAAGGAGATCACTACTACAATGGCTTAATGCTAATTATCTTACTTTATAGTTTTAACGTCAGACAGTATAAGAAGGTTACAGGTCAATGAACTAAATTAGACATTTGCATACATTAGAATGAATCTAGACATAATAAACATACATTCTCCATTTACATGGATTCAAAGGAGAATCTGTCCCTGTGTCCAAATTCGAGTGCACTCTTTCGTTGGCGCGCTTAAGTTGGAGCTCATGGTATGTATAATGCCTGCAAGACTTACGACTCCGAACCCCTTCGTTGAATTCTCTTCACGATCACTGAATCCCACTTTGAGTTCTGGATGCAGAGCTACTAATACGAAGGGCGGCGGCCGAGTTTGGAAGCCTGGGACGGGATGCGGCAGCCATTTGCCTCCTGAGCCCTCTTCAGAGCTCCTGCCCTCTTTTCTTCCAGTCGCTCTTTTCTTCCCGCTCGAAAACCCCGACTCCACCCCTTCCTCCTGGGGTTTCTGCCTGGAGACTGCGCAGCCTCACTGTCTGCAACAGTTGATACTGGTGCAGAATTATGGAAAGTCTGCTCTTAGTCACATTGTGTCCTTAAAAGTTCTTGCCGTACCTTCACATGGGCAACTTTAACCCAGGGATTTATAACAATGATAATACAGTGTCTAAGTTAAAGATTGATAACCATACTTAGCGTACATAACATTTCCAGTGGGTATTACATGTACTTTTATATATGATATACCTATCAATTCGTCCAATAAAAAGCGACGAGTTAGGAACGTAACTAAAGGTTTTTATTGACTAAATAACAGAGCCCACCCTCGTGGGTGATCGGGTCCAACAAGGAGGAATACCAGCCAGTCGACTACCTTTATACCTGGGCAGGTAGGTGGAGCCATGGGCGGAGTCGGAGGTGGTCAGCCCAGGTATAACAGCGCGACAAGAGGCGACCTCGTATAGTGATACAACAGTGAGAACGGTGATAACAATACAACAGTGATAACTATAGTGTAACGATAGTGAACGATAAAAGTGGTTTACCACATTCACCCCTTGTTTAGATTTGAGTCCGGCGGGGTGAAGTTCTGGTATGTCAGTCTGTCCGGAGGCCTCGTAAGCCTCTCCGATCGTCGCAGCGGCGGTGCTGCATTATCCGGTGTTAGTGCTGGTGTCGGCGAAGGCTCGTGGGGTTCCGGCATGCCGTCTACCTGGGCTGGAATTGGGGGGGTGGTGGGGGGGGGTAAAGGTGGTGTCTCCGGAGTGCCCGAGGGTGCGAGGTCTCGTAAGGAGACAGTGTCCTCCCGCCCGTCTGGGTAAGCCACGTAGGCGTACTGGGGGTTGGCGTGCAGGAGGTTCACCCTCTTGACCAGGGGGTCTGTTTTATGGGCCCTCACGTGCTTTCGCAGCAAGACGGGCCCCGGAGAGGTCAGCCAGGTTGGTAGAGTGGTTCCCGTAGTCAACTTCCTGGGGAAAACAAACATTCGTTCATGGGGGGTGGCGTTAACGGCAGTGCAAAGTAGTGACCGGATGGAGTGCAGCGCTGTCGGGAGGACTTCCTGCCAGCGGGAGGTTGGGAGGCCCTTAGACTTTAAGGCTAAGAGGACGGCCTTCCATACCGTCGCGTTCTCTCTTTCCACCTGGCCGTTCCCTCGGGGGTTGTAGCTGGTGGTCCTACTTGCTGCAATACCTCTCGCTAGTAGGAACTGACGGAGTTCCTCACTCATGAAGGAGGAGCCCCGGTCACTATGTATATAGTTCGGGAACCCGAACAAGGCGAAGAGGTCGTTCAGGCACTTGATGACCGTGGTACTGGTCATGTCTGGGCAGGGGAAGGGAAACGGGAGTACTCATCAACGATGTTGAGGAAGTACACATTGCGGTCAGATGATGGTAGAGGCCCCTTAAAGTCGATGCTCAGGCGCTCGAAGGGGCGGGTGGCCTTGATCAGGCTTGCTCTGTCCGGCCTATAGAAGTGCGGTTTGCACTCGGCGCAGGTCTGGCAGTTCCTGGTCATGGTCCTGACCTCCTCGATGGAGTAGGTCAGGTTGCGGGCCTTAATGAAATGGTAAAGTCTGGTGACCCCGGGGTGGCAGAGGTCGTTGTGGAGGGTCTGAAGTCTATCAATATGCGCGCTGGCGCATGTAATTCGTGAAAGAGCATCAGGGGGTTCGTTCAGCTTACCTGGCCGGTACAAGATATCATAATCGTAGGTGGATAGCTCGATTCTCCACCTCAAGATCTTGTCATTCTTGATTTTGCCCCTCAGCTTGTTATTAAACATGAAAGCAACCGAACGTTGGTCGGTGAGGAGGGTAAATCGTTTGCCTGCCAGGTAATGCCTCCAGCGCCGTACCGCCTCCACAATTGCCTGGGCTTCCTTCTCGACCGACGAGTGTCGGATCTCGGGGCCCTGTAGGGTCCTCGAGAAGAAGGCCACCGGCCTCCCCTCCTGGTTAAGGGTAGCGGCTAGGGCGAAGTCGGATGCATCACTCTCCACTTGGAAGGGGATGGACTCATCCACTGCGTGCATTGTGGCCTTGGCTATGTCTCCCTTGATGAGGGAGAAGGCCGCGCACGCTTCCTCCGTGAGGGGGAAGGATGTGGACTTCATGAGGGGTCTGGCTTTGTCCGCATAATTGGGCACCCATTGGGCATAGTAGGCGAAGAGCCCCAGGGTTCTCTTAAGTGCCTTAGGGCAGTGGGGGAGGGGTAGCTCCATGAGGGGACGCATTCTTTCGGGGTCGGGGCCGATGAGTCCGTTCTCTACTACACAGCCAAGGATGGCAAGGCGCGAGGTGTTAAACACACATTTCTCCTTATTGTAGGTGAGGTTCAGCCGTTGGGCTGTACGGAGGAATTTCTCCAGATTCACGTCGTGGTCCTGCCGGTCGCGGCCGCAGATGGTGACGTTATCTAGATAGGGGAATGTGGCCTGCAGTCCGTTCTGGTCAACCATCCGGTCCATCTCCCTTTGGAAGACCGAGACCCCGTTGGTGACACCGAAGGGGACCCTAAGGAAGTGGTATAGGCGCCCATTCGCCTCGAAGGCGGTGTACTGGCGGTCCTCGGGGTGGATAGGGAGCTGGTGGTAGGCCGACTTAAGGTCGATGGTCGAGAATACGCGGTATTGTGCAATCTGATTGACCATGTCAGATATGCGGGGAAGGGGGTATGCGTCCAGCTGGGTGTATCTGTTTATGGTCTGGCTGTAGTCGATGACCAGGCGATTTTTATCGCCGGTCTTAACGACCACGACCTGGGCACGCCAGGGGCTGTTGCTCCCCTCGATGATGCCCTCCTTCAGGAGACGCTGCACCTCAGAGCTAATGAAAGCTCTATCCCCAGCGCTGTACCGCCTGCTCTTGGTAGCGACGGGTTTGCAGTCGGGGGTGAGGTTAGCGAACAGGGAAGGTGGCGGCACCTTGAGGGTGGATAGGCTGCAGGTGTTACGCGGTGGGCGGTTTAACATTCGCTGGTTGTCGACTGTGAGAGGGGGGAGGGGTCCACCGTATGCTAGGGTTACACTTTGGAGGTGGGATTGGAAGTCCAGCCCTAGTAGGACGGCAGCGCAGAGCTGGGGGAGGACGAGGAGTTTAAAATTTTTATACTCTGTGCCCTTAACCGACAAGGTCACAGCACAGTAGCCGCTAATGTCCGTGGCGTGGGACCTCGATGCCATCGAGATTCGGTTGCGCGTTGGCAGGACAGGGAGGGAGTAGTGGCTCACCGTGTCTGGGTGGATGAAGCTCTCCGTGCTTCCGCTGTCGAACAGGCAGGTCGTGGCGTGTCCGTTTACTTTGATGTCCATCATCGACTTGGACAGGTGGTGTGGGCGGGCTTGATCCAGAGTGACGGAGGCTAGTGTGTAGGTAAGCGAGTCGTTGTCGTCTGCGGGCGAGGCGGTCGTCAGGTCCGGGGGCTCGGTGGCAGTCGGGCGTGGTGGGTAAAATGGCGTCTCCCACGAGGTAGGACAAAATGGCGGAGAAGATGGCTGCCCCCATAACTCACATGAGGCACTATTGGGGTCGGTTGCCTTGATCAAAGATGGCCGCCCCCATGACTCACGTGTGGGGATGCTGGCCTCAGTTGCCGTGAAAGAAGATGGCCGCCCCCACAGTTCGCATGAGGCACTGCTGGCCTCTGAAGATCTGCTCCTGCAGGCCTTAGAGAAGTGGCCTTTCTTCCTGCAGGTTGAGCAGGTAGAGTTCCTGGCTGGGCAGCGCGACCTCGGGTGCTTCTCCTGGCCGCAAAAGAAGCAGCCGGCGGCCCGATCGCGGGTGCCCGATGTCGGAGCCGGTACCGGGGGTGGCGGGCCCGGTCGGGTCCGGGACGCCGACGCTGAGGTAGGTCCCGGGGGCGGCACTGCGAAGGGTATTGCGGTAGGGGTCGGGCCCGAGTCCCAGGGTCGCGAGCAGTACCTGGAAAACGCCTCCTGGTCCTGATGGGCCACCTCTAGGGAGAGAGCGAGGGCTTCAGCTTTGTCCAGGTCGAGGTCTTTACCTTCAAGCAGTCTTTGCCGTGAGTAGTCGGACCGTAGGCCTTTCACAAAGGCATCGCGGATATTATCTTCCGTATTTTCAACAGCCGTCACCGCTTTAAAGTCACAGTTCCTGCCGAGTGCTCTTAGCGCCCGTAAAAATTCAGCTACAGACTCTCCTGGCTGTTGCGGGCGGGATCTTAGGAGGTGCCTGGTGTACATGTAATTTACCGGGCTCCGGTACTGCTGTTTCAGTAGGTTGATAGCGGCCTCGTATGTAGTCGTGTCCTGGATGAGTGCGTATACTCTCGGGCTCGCTTGGGCGTTCAGAAGTCTTAGTTTGGATCTCTGCGGGACGCCGGATTCTTCCAGGTAGGATTCGAAGCAGTCCAGCCAGTGTTTGAAGTTGAGGGCTGAGTTTGCTGCCTGTGGGTTTAGATCCAGGTACGGTGGTTTGAGGGCTTGCAGCCAAGCCGGCTGGCGTGGCTGGTGTAGCCCGGTGTCTGAAGGCTGCTGTGGCTGTGCTTCTGGGAGGGCTTCTGGCTGGTCAGTAGCAAACATCTTTAAAATTTAGTCAATAAAATTGATATACCTATCAATTCGTCCAATAAAAAGCGACGAGTTAGGAACGTAACTAAAGGTTTTTATTGACTAAATAACAGAGCCCACCCTCGTGGGTGATCGGGTCCAACAAGGAGGAATACCAGCCAGTCGACTACCTTTATACCTGGGCAGGTAGGTGGAGCCATGGGCGGAGTCGGAGGTGGTCAGCCCAGGTATAACAGCGCGACAAGAGGCGACCTCGTATAGTGATACAACAGTGAGAACGGTGATAACAATACAACAGTGATAACTATAGTGTAACGATAGTGAACGATAAAAGTGGTTTACCACAATATACATCTGTTTTTGTACTAAAACAATCACTTCTTTTCTGAACTTGTATTTTTCTCTTGAACAAAGTTTTTTAGGATGAAACCTACTATTAGTAGCATACAATCTAGAATTCCCACAATATGTTAACCTACTGGCTGAAATTTAAAACTGAATATTCTCAGCACCTGTAATTTTTAAAAAAAATATTTTGTTTTAGGTTTAAAACTTTGACTCATTTTTAAATAAATATTCTCAAGATATCTAGACACTTGCCACAATCATTTCTCTAATTTCCTAATAATTTCAAAGACACCACTTTGCAGCTATGTCATTGTAACAAGATGTTTTTGTCTGCTAGCATATCATTATGAAAAAGTCCTGTGGGCGATTGTTTAATAGCATTCTTTTTTGAACTCCTGACTCAACTTTTTGAGCTGCTGACTCAAGCAGGTGAAGATGTTAAGTCCTATAGCTACTTTTGCTTCAGTTGAGGTTTTTTTTCCCCCAGCTTGCAGCTGAATCCATACATTCCATCATGAAGAAAAGGGAATGATTTGACCTTCTAGAATCGGATTATGGATTGGAATTGAGAGAATTTACAGAAAGTCTGTATCTTTTCCAATGTCCCATATTAAAAACAAAATAAAATTACTCAATAATAAAAGCTGCTTTAAAAAAAAAATCAAGTGAACATTGACAATCCAAATAACCCACAGACTGCGGAGTAGATCAGTACTGTGTTATGTTGCTTTTTGTGAAAGGCTGACTCTCTATACTTGTATTTATTTTAAAATAGCTCATTTCCAAAAACTCTTACAATCTTGTATGGATGTAGGCCAAGAAAAAACTTCAGAACAAGACAACAATGAAAATAAGTACCCTGACACAATAAATCGATATGGGAGTATAAATTCCTTGGATTCCACAGCATCATCGGGGATTGGCAGCTATAGCACTCAGACGTCTGGTGCAGACAACCCAGAACAATATGAGGTTTTGAAGCAGCAAAAAGAAATCATAGAACAAGGAATTGAGCTGTAAGTCTGATGACAAAACATAACATAATAGATCTGTTTATTCATTCTGAAAGCTTTTATTTCTGTTTATTGTGCACTGTTAAGTGTAATGACATGAGAAACTGGTATATTGTAATATCTAAATGCTGTCCAAATTCTGCAGTGAAGATCATTTAGTTTTCATTTATTGGTCTCGCAATTCTTGCAAAAAGTAAGTTTTTAAAGGGTTGTTGATAAATTTGGAAATAATAGCATATACTAAATTGAATATAGAATGTTAGCTATTTTAGAGGGAATTAAAAACGTTGGTTTCCTCATCATCTTGGAATTTGCTCCATCAGTTGAATCATTTATATAGAAACAGGTATCAACATTAACTACTGGAGCACATGTGATTTGAGGAAATGTTCAAGTTTTGCATGCCTGTATTACATGTCTGAAGCTTCCTCCTGAAGACATTGGAGGGGCCTTAGGGCAGCAGGCTCACTGCCACCATTGGTGCTGGGCACAGGCTCAAATGTGCTACTGGTCATTGTCATTACAGACCAAATGTTCCCAACCAAGTCTTGGAAGCCTTATGCAATTGCGGTATCCAGGCCAACTCTCAAGGCAACTATTGAAGTCGTGGTAACTTTCACTCTGGAAGCCACCAGTGTCCCGAGGAGCTCTTCCTGGTGTCTTGATGTTGCAGAAATCTCCCAGGCTGTCTAGGTCTTCAGGGTGTTTTGCAGATTGTGGGGAAATTTACCACAATATGTTGGAGATGCATGAAGTGGACCACTCCCACTTGTACATCATTTCAGCCATCTGTGTGGAAACCGATACCACTGCCTGCACATGACATCGATGCTTCATAATCATTGCTCTTATTTCTTGTGTTTTATTTGATCTGATTTTTAAAAAAATTTAAGCCAATAATTCATAAATATGAAATCAGTTTAGTAATCAAGCAGTCAGCCACTTATGTCCTTAGAATTTGAGACAGCTATTTATGTTATTTGTACAGATTTAATAAGAAACCAAAAAGAGGAATACAGTATCTACAGGAGCAAGGAATGCTTGGCACTACAGCTGATGATATTGCCCAATTTCTGCATCAAGAAGAAAGATTAGACACGGTAAGAAGCAGTTAAAACTGTCATACAAAAGGATAATAACGTTCCCAACTTATTTTACAATATTTCCATTTACTAGATAATCTTTCATAGTAGTATTTTTGATCAGTGGTTTTACATTAAACTGTGTTTTCCAAAGGTGTAACTTCTCCCTCCAATGAACTATTTACTTTACTTTAGTGAAGGTAACATAGATTTCTTGCAGTGAACTCAAAGGTACATGTTTAAAGATACTGATTTGACATTTATGGTGGTTATTGCCTGGAGTCCCAACAGCCTTGCAGTCAAGTATACCAATTCAGGTTTTTTTTAAATAGAAAGAAATAGATAAAAGTGGGTAGAATCATAGAATGATAGTGCACAGAAGGAGGCCATATGTCCCATTGTTCTTGTGTCGGCTCTTTGAAAGAGCTATCCAATTAGTCAATTAGTCTCACTCCCCTGCTCTTTCCCTATAGTCCTGCAAGTTTTTCCTCTGTGTTTATCCAATTCTCTTTTGAAAGTTATCATTGAATCTGCTTCCACGACCCTTTCAGGTAGTGCATTCCAGATCATAACAATTTGCTGCGTCAATTTTTTCCCATATGTTCTTGTTCTTTTGCCAATTACCTTAAACCTGTGTCCTCTGGTTGCTGGCCCTTCTGCCACTGGAAACACTTCCTTCTTATTTACTCTTATCAAAACCCGTGATGATTTTGAACACCTCTATCAAATTTCACCTTAACCTTCTCTGCTATAAGGAGAACACCCCAGTTTCTCTAGTCTCTCCAAGTAACTGAAGTCTCTCTAAGGCCTTGACATCCTTCCTCAAGTGTGGTGCCCAGAATTGGCCACAATACTCCAGCTGGAGCCTCACCAGTGTTTTATAAAAGTTTAGCACAACTTGCTTGCATTTGTACTCCTATGCCTCTATTTATAAAGCCAAACAATTGGTAGTTGTGCTAATCTGTTGTGAGACAAGTAAATGAGATAATACTGTGATAAAGAAGTTGTATTGATTCTCTCCAAACTTTTGTGATGATGGCTCAATTGATCAAGTCCCACTTGGCCATGGCCAAATGCAGTGAAAGACCTGGTTTTCAGCCTTTTAGAAACATAGAAAAATAGGCGCAGGAGTAGGCCATTTGGCCCTTCGAGCCTGCTGCGCCATTCAATATGATCATGGCTGATCCTCTATCTCAATACCATATTCCCGCACTCTCCCCATACCCCTTGACACCTTTTGCATCTAGCAGTCTGTCTATCTCCTTCTTAAATATATTCAGTGACTTGGCCTCCACAGCCTTCTGTGGTAGAGAATTCCACAGGTTCACCACCCTCTGAGTGAAGAAATTTCTCCTCATCTCAGTCCTAAATGTCCTACCCTGTATCCTGAAACTGTGACCCCTCATTCTAGAGCCCCCAGCCAGGGGAAACATCCTCCCTGCATCCAGTGTGTCTAGCCCTGTCAGAATTTTATACGTTTCAATGAGATCCCCTCTCATTCTTCTAAACGCTAGTGAATACAGGCCTAGTCGACCCAGTCTCTCCTCATACGACAGTCCTGTCATCCCAGGAATCAGTCTGATGAACCTTCGCTGCACTCCCTCTATGGCAAGTATATCCTTTCTTGGGTAAGGAGACCAAAACTGCACACAGTACTCCAGGTGTGGTCGCACCAAGGCCCTGTATAACTGTAGTAAGACATCCTTGCTCCGGTACTCAAATCCTCTTGCAATGAAAGCCAACATACCATTTGCCTTTTTGCATTTGCCCCTGCTCAATGCTGCAAAGGGAAAACTGGGTCAGTTTGCAGGACAATGGGTATGCACTGATGTTTCGCTCTGAACTTGTGTGCATAAAAAAAAATTTTTCTAGCAGTCTGACAATTCACCATATGTCATGTAGTAAATATGTTGGTGACCAATATAGGCTCTATATAAAGTTTTTTTTTTAATGCCGTGTAAAGGCAGATTTCCATCTAAGCACCATTCCATTGCCAAGGATTGGCTGTGCACTGAAGCATTGGGTTGGCAATGTTGATACGCAACCTTGTCTAACAGGTTTCCTAGACTATCTCAAGGCAATCTTGGGTGAAATGTCATTTTTAAGTGTGCAGTAGAGAGTTGAAAGTTGTCATAATAAGCAGAAAATTGCGAGGGTTTGTTTGTGCTGCAGTCAGTCACCACATCAAATTAACCTCTTAAAGTTGGAACAATAAGGAGTACAGTGGTCTGCACAGAGTGATCATAAACGGAGTGCTTCTAAACAGTGTTAAAGTTGAGAATTTGAATAGAGTGGGAATTCGGAGCAAAGGGGGAAGGAGGTGCTGATTTTTGCCTCCAAAACTTCTTGTGCTTTGTGTTACACTTAAATATTTAATTTCATCTGCCTGTAACTTAAACTAGATTTAGTAATTAGTTAAAAACTGAAGTATAAGCTAAATTAATGAAATACATAAACTTTAATTGATTAAATAGGTCCCTTGCTTTTTGTGGTACAGGTAGACTACCCTTTATCCGGACTTCCGAAAACCGAAACCCTCTAAAAACCGAAGGTTTTTTCGTTCAGCGTAAGTCGTGCGTACGAACGAAGAGGGTTCCGGTTTCGGAAGTTCGGATAAAGGGTAAGTCGTGCGCACGACCACCCCCCCCCCCCCCCCCCCCCCCCGCAGACCCCGCCGGCCCCGACAACCGTGGACCCCGCCGGCCCCGACAACCGCCAGCCCCGACAACCGCCGACCCCCCCGCGGACCCCGCCGGCCCCGACAACCGCCGGCCCCGACAACCGCCGACCCCCCCGCGGACCCCGCCGGCCCCGACAACCGCCGGCCCCGACAACCGCCGACCCCGACAACCGCCGACCCCCCCGCGGACCCCGCCGGCCCCGACTGACTTACGCTGAGCGTCAGTGTAAGTCGTGCGCACGACCCCCCGCCGACCCCCCCCGCGGACCCCTGCCGACCCACCTTCCGAAATCCGAAATTCTCCTTTATCCGAAACTCGGCTGGTCCCGAGGTTTTCGGATAAAGGATAGTCTACCTGTATATATCAATGATCTTGACTTGAATATAGGGGGTATGATTAAGAAGTTTGCAGATCATACTAAAATCGGCTGTGTGGTTGATACTGAAGAAGGAAGCTGTAGACTGCAGGAAGATATCAATAAATTGGTCAGGTGGGCAGAACAGTGGCAAATGGAATTCAATCTGGAGAAGCATGAGGTAATACATTTGGGGAGGGCTTACAAGGAAAGGGAATACACATTAAACGGTAGGACACTGAGTAGTGTAGAGGAACAAAGGGACCTTGGAGTGCTTATCCACAGATCCCTGAAGATAACAGGCCAAGTAGATAAGGTGGTTAAGAAGGCATACGGAATGCTTGCCTTTATTTGCCATGGCATAGAATACAAGAGCAGGGGGTTATGCTTCAACTGTATAAAACACTAGTTAGGCCTCAGCTAGAGTACTGCATGCAGTTCTGGTCACCACATTACAGGAAAGATATGATTGCACTAGAGAGGGTACAGAGGAGATTTACAAGGATGTTGCCGGGAGTAGAGAATCTTAGCTATGAGGAAAGACTGGATAGGCTGAGTCTGCTTTCCTTGGAACAGAGGAGGCTGAGGGGAGACCTTATTGAGGTGTATAAAATTATGAGGGGCATAGATAAAGTGGATAGAAAGGACCTATTTCCCTTAGCAGAAGGGTCAAACACCAGGGGGCACAGATTTAAAGTAATTGGGGAAAGGTTTAGAGGGGATTTGAGGGGAAATTTCTTCACCCAGAGGGTTGTGGTGGTCTGGAACTCACTACCTGAAAGGGTGGTAGAGGCAGGAACCCTAACCACATTTAAAAAGTACTTGGATGTGCACTTGGGATGCTCTAACCTGCAGGGCTACGGACCGAGAGCTGGGAAGTGGGATTAGGCTGGATAGCTCTTTGTTGGCCGGCGCGGACACAATGGGCCGAAATGGCCTCCTTCCGTGCTGTAAATTTCTATGATTCTATAACTAAAACAAGGGTTATATAGGGATGGCAGTGCAGGTGGTGCTCTGCAATTGCAGCATGTGAGAGCTTGTGCAGAGCATCACGGTCCCAGACGACCACGTCTGCAGTAAGTGTCTGCATCTCGAGGAACTTCACCTCAGAGTTGTTGAGCTAGAGTCCGAGGTGCAGACATTGCGCGGCATCAGGGAGAGGTAGAGTTATCTGGGCACTTTGATCCAGGAGACAGTCACACCCTTTAGGTTAGGTAGTGGTAGAGGTCTGGTTAGTGGTCAGGAACAGGAGGGTGTGATTGCAACTCAGATAAGGGGACCCCAGGTGCAGTGCTGGAGGAACCTTGGCCTTTGCCCTTATCCAACAGGTATGAGATTCGTGCTGCCTGTGTGGATGAGGGCAAAGTCTGCAGGGTCGATGAGCAAACTGACCACGACACCGTGGATAGGAGACCATTCAAGTGGGGGGAGCGAAAAGGAATGTGGTAGGGGACAGTATAGTCAGGGGGATAGATACTGTTCTCTGCAGCCGCGACCAGGAGTTCCGAAGGCTGTGTTGCCTGTCTAGTGCCAGGGTTAAGGATATCTCCTTACGGCTGGAGAAGAATTAGGAGTGGGAGGGGGAGAATCCAGTTGTTGTGGGCCATGTAGGAACCAACGACATAGGTAGAACTAGGAGTGAGGTTCTGCTAAGAGAGTTTGAGGAGATAGGGTCCAAATTAAAATGCAGAACCTCAAAGGTAATAATCTCTGTTACCTGAGGCATGCACAAATTGGCAAAGGGACAAGCAGATCAGAGAGTAAAATGCATGGCTCCAAGAGTGGTGTGGGAGGAAGGGGTTTCGATTCATGGGGCACTGGCACCAGTGCTGGGGAAAGAGGGAGCTGTTCTGTTGGGACGGGCTCCACATAAACTGGGCTGGGACCAGCGTCTTGGCGAATCAAATAACTAGTGCTGTAGATAGGGCTTTAAACTAAAAAAGGCGGGGGGGAGGGGTCAGGTGAGGGGAAATTTAGAAATCTAAAATGAATAGTCAAGGCAAAGAAGCAGTGTAACGATTTGGGTAAGGATAAACACAATATGACAGGAAGGGACAGTTTAACGGTAAAAGCGCATTAGCGAATAAGGTGAAAGCAGGGAATAATGGTAAAAAGTTAAAATTAAAGACTCTTTATTTGAATGCACAAAGCATTCGTAACAAGATACACAAATTAGTGGCACAAATAGAGATAAATGGCTTTGATCTAACCTTCTTACGCAGTCCCTCGGAACCGAGGATGACTTGCTTCCACGCTAAAAATGAGTTCTCAGGTGACTGATGAGTCCAATGTGGGACCTACCGTCTCTGTCACAGGTGGGGCAGACGGTGGTTGAAGGGGCGGGTGGGTGGGGTGCTTGGGTTGACTTGTGCTTGGCTTCCGCTTGCTCCCGGCGAAGAGACTCGAGGTGTTCGGCGCCTTCCCGGATGCTTCTCCTCCACTTTGTGCAGTCTTGGGCCAGGGATTCCTAGGTGTCGGTGGGGATGTTGCACTTTTTCAAGGAGGCTTTGAGGGTGTCCTTGTAGCGTTTCCTCTGCCCACCTGGGGCTCCCTTGCCGTGTCGGAGCTCCGAGTAGAGCGCTTGTTTTGGGAGTCTCGTATCGGGCATGCAGTTGATGTGACCCGTCCATCAGAGCTGATCGAGCACTGCTCAAGATGGTTCCTGGGTTGGGAGCTCCTTTGCTGTGCAACTTTACCATTGGCCATCCGTTGCCATCCTTTGCTCTTTCTCCCCCAGTCTCCTCTCTTCTGCTGTTTAAGTTCCCCTGGCTCTAATAGTTGGGTGCATGTTATCCCTAACTGCAAGTTCAAGTTACCTGAGCCCACTGCCCATCCCCTGACCATGCCTGTTCTTTGTTCTCATCAGTGAGCACTGGCTCTTCACTTAAACTTAGCTTCCAAATTCCCAGACCTCTGCCGTCAAGACTACGCTTCTCCACTGGACTATTGATCTAGTGACTAGTGGACCGCTCGGGGGCCAGGGACCGCTCGGGGGCCAGGGACCGCGCGGGGAGCTCGGGGCCAGGAATACAAATACAGGAATTTGATCTAATGGCCATTACAGAGACATGGTTGCAAGGTGACCAAGGTTGGGAACTAATTATTCCAGGGTGTTTGACATTTAGAAAAGAGAAGCAAAATGGAAAAGGAGGGAGGTAGCCCTTCTAATAAAGGATGACATAAGAACAGTAGTGAGAAAGGATCTTGGCTCGGAAGATGAGGAAGTGGAATCGTTATTGGCGGAGATGAGAAATAACAAGGTGGAAGTAGTTTATAGGCCCCCAAACAGTAGATATACCTTTGGATAGAGTACTAATCAACAAATAACAGGAGCTTGTAACAAAGGTAATACAATAATCATGGGGTACTTTAATCTTCATATAGACTGAACAAATCAAATTGACAAAGGTAGTCTGGAGGACGAGTTCATGGAATGCATTCGAGATAGTTTCCTAGAACAATAAGTCATTAAACCAACCAGGGAAAAGGCTATTTTAGATCTTGTATTGTGTAATGAGACAGGCTTAATTCGTAATCTCATAGTAAAGGATCCTCTGGGAAGAGTGATCATAATATGATAGAATTTCACATTGCGTTGGTCTGAAACTAGAGTCTTGAACTTAAATAAAGCCAATTACATAGGGGGCAAGTTAGCTAAGGTAGATTGGGAAATTAGATTAAAAGGTATGATGGTAGATAAGCAGTTGCAACATTTAAAGAAATATTCCAAAATTCTCAACGAATATACATTCCATTGAGAAATAGAAGCTCTACGGAAAAAGTGATGCACCTGTGGTTAACTAAAGAAGTTAAGGATAGTATTAGATTACAAGAGGAGGCTTATAATGTTGCGAGGAAATACAGGGGAACAGTTAGCCTGACATCAGTTGTTGGGAAAATGCTGGAATCCATTATTAAGGAAGTGGTAACGAGCCTTACAAAATCATAATATGATTAGACAGAGTCATCATGGTTTTATGAAAGGGAAATTGTGTTTAACACATTTATTAGAGTTTTTTGAGGATGTAACTAGCAGGGTAGTAAAGGAGAATCAGTGGATGTAGTATATTTGGATTTCCAAAAGCATTTGATAAGGTGCCACATAAACGTTTGCTACACAAGATAAGGGCTCATGGGGTTGGGGTAATATATTAGCATGGATAGAGGATTGGTTAATGGACAAAAAACAGAGAGTAAGGATAAATGGGTCATTTTCCAGTTGACAGGCTGTGGGATTATGCAATTATGAAGGCAGATGGCATGTTGACCTTTATTGCAAGGTGGTTGGAGTACAAGAGTATGCAAGTCTTGCTACAATTGTACAGGGCTTTGGTGAGACCATATCTGGAGTACTGTACACAGTTTTGGTCTCCTTTTCTGAGGAAGGACATACTTGCTTTAGAGGCGGTGCAGCAAAGGTTCACTAGATTGACTCCTGGGATGAAAGATTTGTCCTATGAAGAGAGATTGAGTAGATTCGGCCTATATTTTCTGGAGTTTAGAAGAATGAGAGGTGATCTCATTGAAACATACAAGATTCTGAGGGGGATTGACAGGGTAAATGCTGAGAGGTTGTCTCCCCTGGCTTGAGAGTCTAGAACTAGGGGGCATAGTCTCAGGATGAGGGGTTGGCCAGTTAAGACTGGAATGAGGAGGAATTTCTTCACTCAGGATTGTGAATCTTTGGAATTCTCTACCTCAAAGTGCTGTTGCTGCTCAGTCATTGAGTATATTCAAGGCTGAGATAGATAGATTTTTGGACTCGAGGGGCATCAAAGGATATGGGGATCGGGTGGGAAAGTGGAGTTGAGGTCGAAGATCAACCATGGTCATCTTGAATGGTGCAGCAGGCGCGAGGGGCTGTATGATCTACTCCTGCTTCTAATGCTCATGTTCTTGTCACATAATCAACTTTATTGTCATTGTTAGTGCACAAGTGCAGTACAACGAAATGTAGGCTTGTGTGTACATTTAGATTAAGACATTTAAACATTCAACATTCATTTGGCTTGTAATACATTAACATAAACATAGTAAAGTGCATTGGCAGATGTGCAGGCTTTAGAGTTTATTTGTGGAGTTCAGTAGGATGACAGCCCTGGGAAAGAAGCTGTTCCTAAATCTGGTCGTTCGGGTGCGAATGCATCTGTAGCGTCTCCCAGATGGCAGGAGGGCGAACAGACTGTGGCTGGGGTGGGTAGGGTCTTTAATGATAGCCCGTGACCTCCGTAAACAGAGTTTCTGGTATATGTGCTCTGTGGTCAGTAGCCGGGTGCCGGTAATGCGTTGGGCAGTTTTGACTACCCGCTGCAGGGCTTTCCGGTCATAGTAGCTACAGCTGCCATACCATACTGTGATACAGTTCGTCAGGATGCTCTCTATTGTGCAGCGGTAAAAGTTAGAGAGGATCAGGGGTGACAGGTTACATCCTTTCAGCCTCCTTAGGAAATATAGGCGCTGCTGGGCCTCCTTCACCAGAGAGGAGGTATTGAGGGACCAGGAGAGGTCTTCCGTGATGTGGACTCCGAGGAACTTAAAGCTGTCCACCCTTTCCACCACAGCCCCATGGATGTGGATGGGGGTGTGACTTCCGCCTTTAGACTTCCTGAAGTCCACAATGATTTCCTTGGTTTTCTTGATGTTAAGGGCCAGGTTGTTATCGGCGCACCACTTCACAAGATGCTGGACCTCCTCCCTGTAGGCTGACTCATCGTTGTTGGTGATCTGGCCTACCACCGTGGTATCATCCGCAAACTTGATGATGGTGTTGAAACCATGAACAGCCACACAGTCGTGGGTGAAGAGGGAGTAGAGGAGGGGGCTCAGCACACATCCTTGTGGGGCCCCTGTGTTCAGGGTCGGTGGGGGGGGGAGGTGTGGTTACCTAATTTGACAGACTGGGGCCTGTTTGTTAGGAAGTCCAGGGTCCAGTTGCAGAGGGAAGTGTTCAGGCCAAGAGTGTGGAGTTTGGTGGCCAGCTTGTTGGGGACGATAGTGTTGAATGCTGAGCTGTAGTCTATGAACAGCATTCTGATGTAGGTCTCTTTACCGTCTAAGTGATTCAGTGCAGAGTGTAGAGCAGTTGTGATTGCATCCTCCGTTGATCTGTTTGCACGATAGGCAAACTGGTGTTGGTCAAGAGAGGACTGGGACTGGGTGGAACAGTGAGTTAGAACACTGGCCTTTCATCTCTGGTACAGTGAAACCTGTACAAACAGACACCCCCAAAAAACGTACGCCTGCAAAAAATATGCACTTATTGACAGTCCCCAATAAATTGCATTGCAATAGATATAAGCCGCACCTTGAAACCACGGACACTTGCAAATTGCGAACTGCGGACAGCCTTTAATGCACCAAGTCCTTTTACAACTTACAACACGGGAGAGGCAGGTATGTGCGAGGAGGTCGAATACTTGCACGGCTCTAGGGGTTTCTCTACGGCTATGGATACTGGGTAAAGAACTCACCATTCCACCTTGCCTTTAATTTACACTCGGGTGTCCGTTGCACTGGGCTTCACGCTGTAATTTCCCACCTCCAGCCCAGTGACATCACCCTCACTATCGCAGAGAGCTGCGACTGGCTGTTCGGAACTCTGGGGAAAAATGAGCTACACAAGCACAGATGTCAGCAACAATTGAGGGTCAGATGTCAAAGGCAGCTTGGTAACTGAGGAGCCTCTGGAATCCGCAATCGGGGAAGCTCGGGAGCCAGCAGTCGGGGGAACTCAGAAGTTGGCAATTGAGGGGCTTTTGGAGAATGGAGGAGCTCAGGACTCAGGGAAAGATGGCGGCTGGAGGAGAAAAGAGGCTGTGGGCTGGGAACTGATGGGCAAGGGGGAGACTGGGAAATGTGGGTGGGTTGGCTGGAGAGACTAGGGAATGGGGGCTAGTGATCAGGTGTCACGTGGTCATACGTCATGTGGGTCATACGCCACGTGGTCAGAACATCACATGATCAAACCTCCAGGAATGCCTCCAACCAGGGTTGGCAGCCCGAGACATCTCACTCCACCAGTACATCAGGTACTGATGAGCTGCTAACAGCCCCCTAACCACCCACCAGCACTTCAATTTTTACCAGCTGCAGGACACAGAGGGAGGGGGCCCCAGACAGGGGTCTGCAGGACATTAATCCCCCCCTAATTTGGCTGGAATCTTCCAGGCACTCCTGCCCTAGAGCAGCCACCTTGCCCTGTGCAGGCTGCCAACGTGACAAATCCCAGGATCAGGACGTCCCTCCCTCAATGGGAAAGGACCCTTGGATGGCAATGAACTGGGAAATACAAAGAAAAGAAAATGAATTGAAATCATATCCTGCTGGCAGGGCTCCAGAATTAGGCACGATCCCATATGAGGGCGAAAAAAAGAAGGAACGCTTCAGGAGATATAGCCAATCCCGGGATATTTAGCTCATTACTGGAGCATTCGCGATGCTGAGGATGTCGTGGATATCACGTTTAATCAGTTGGTCACACCGCAGGTAAGGGCTGCACAGGCAGGAAGGGAATGGGTGACCGCCAGGCAGAGTAGTAGGCGCAGGCAGGTAGTGCTCTGGGGGAGGGTTTAAACTAAAATGGCAGGGGGTTGGGAACCTGAGCAGGGAGACAGAGGAAAAGGAAACAAGGAGAAAAACAAAAGTGGCATTCAGAGAAATCAACGGTTTAAATCAAACATGGCCACAGTAAATAATAATTCTAAAAGGTCTAAGAGTGTTACAAAGCCTTCAGGCTTGTTTTTTTGTCTTAATGCGAGGAGCATTCGTAATAAGGTGGATGAATTAGCTGCGCAAATAGAGGTAAACGAATATGATTTGATTGGGATTACGGAAACATGGCTCAAGGGTGGCCAAGGCTAGGAACTCAACATCCAGGGGTATTCAATATTCAGGAAAGATAGGCAAAAAGGAAAGGGAGGTGGGGTAGCATTGCTGGTTAAAGAGGGGATTAACACAATTGTAAGGAAGGATATTAGCTCTGATGATGTGGAATCTGTATGGGTAGAACTGAGAAATACCATGGGGCAGAAAACGTTAGTGGGAGTGGTATATAGACCTCCAAACAGTAATGCGGAGGTTGGGGATGGCATTAAAAGGGAAATTAGAGAAGCATGCAATAAGGGCACAGCAGTTATCATGGGTGACTTTAATCTACATATAGATTGGGCTAACCAAATTAGTAACAATATTGTGGAAGAGGAATTCCTAGAGTGTATACGGGATGGTTTCCTGGAGCAATATGTCGAGGAACCAGCTAGAGATCAGGCCATCTTAGACTGGGTATTATGTAATGAGAAAGGATTAATTAGCAATCTTGTTGTGCGAGGCCCCTTTGGGAGGAGCGATCATAATATGATAGAATTCTTCATTTAAGATGGAGAGTGAAGTAATTGATTCAGAGACTTGGGTACTGAATTTAAATAACGGAAACTACGATGGTATGAGGCGCGAGTTGGCTAGGATGGATTAGGGAATGTTACTTAAACGGTTGACGGTGAATAGGCAATGGCAAACATTTAAAGATGGCATGGATGAACTACAGAATTTGTTCATCCCTGTTTGGCATAAAAATAAAACAAAAAAGGTGACTCAACATTGGCTAACCAGGGAAATTAGGGATAGCATAAGATCCAAGGAGAGGACATATAAATCGGCCAGAAAAAGCAGCAAACCTGAGGATTGGGAGCAGTTTAGGATTCAGCAAAGGAGGACAACGAGATTAATTAAGAGGGGGAAATAGAGTATGAGAGTAAGCTTGCAGGGAACATAAAAACTGACTGTATAAGCTTCTATAGATATGTGAAGAGAAAAAGATTGATAAAGTCAAGCGTCGGTTCCTTGTAGTCAGAATCAGGGGAATTTATAATGGGGAACAAAGACATGGAAGACCAATTAAATGCATACTTTGGTTCTGTCTTCACAAAGGAGGACTCCCAGAGATGTCAGGGAACATCGGGTCTAATGAGAGGGAGGAACTGAATGAAATCAGTATTTGTAGGGAAATAGTGTTAGGGAAATTGACGGGTTTGAAGGCCGATAAATCCCCAGGACCTGATGATCGACATCCTAGGGTACTTAAGGAAGTGGCCCTAGAAATAGTAGATGCATTGCTGGTCATCTTCCAAAATTCTATACACTCGAACAGTTCCCATGGATTAGAGGGTAGCTAATGTAACCCCACTATTTAAAAAAGGTGGTAGAGAAAAAATGAGGAAGACCGGTAAGCCTGACATCAGTAGTGGGGAAAATGCTAGAGTCCAGTATAAAAGATGTAATAGCAGAGCACTTGGAAAACAGTGACGGGATCGGACAAAGTCAACATGGATTTACAAAAGATAAATCATGCTTGACTAATCTACTGGAATTTTTTGAGGATGTAACTGGTAGAATAGATGAGGGAGAACCAGTGGATGTGGTGCATTTGGACTTTCAGAAGGCTTTCGATAAGGTCCCGCATAAGAGACTAGCGTGCAAAGTTAAAGCACATGGGATTGGGGGTAAGGTACTGACTTGGATAGAAAACTGGTTGGCAGACAGGAAGCAAAGAGTTGGAATAAACGGGTCTTTTTCCGAGTGGAAGGCAGTGACTAGTGGGGTACCGCAGGGATCAGTGCTAGGACCCCAGTTATTCACAATATATATTAATGATCTAGACGAGGGAACTAGATGTAATATCTCCAAGTTTGCAGACAACACAAAGCTGGGTGGACGTGTGTGCTGTGGGGAGGATGCAGAGAAACTCCAGTATGATTTGGACTGGTTGGGTGATTGGGCAGATGCATGGCAGATGCAGCATAATGTGGATAAATGCGAGGTTATCCCCTTTGGTAGCAAAAACAGGAAGGCAGATTATTATCTGAACGGCAATAGATTGGGAGAAGGGGAAGTGCAACGAGACCTGGGTGTCCTTGTGCACCAGTCGCTGAAGGTAAGCATGTAGGTGCAGCAGGCGGTTAAGAAGGCAAATGGTATGCTGGCCTTCATAGCGAGAGGATTCGAGTACAGGAGCAAGGATGTCTTGCTGCAGTTGTGCAGGGCCTTGGTGAGACCACATCTCGAGTATTGTGTGCAGTTTTGGTTGCCTTATGTGAGGAAGGATGTTCTTGCCATGGAGGGAGTGCAGTGAAGATTCACCAGACTGATGCCTGGGATGGCAGGAATGACGTATGAAGAGAGATTGGGTCGATTAGGCTTATATTCGCTAGAGTTTAGAAGAATGAGAGGGGATCTCATTGGAACTTATAAAATTCTAACAGGACTGGACAGACTAGATGCAGGAAGGCTGTTCCCGATGGCAGGGAGTCCAGAACCAGGGGTCACAGTCTAAGGATAAGGGGTAAGCCATTTAGGACTGAGATAAGGAGGAATTTCTTCACCCAGAGAGTGGTGAACCTGTGGAATTGTCTACCACAGAAGACAGTTGAGGCCAATTCATTAATTATATTCAAGAAGGAGTTAGATATATTTCTTAAGGCTAAGGGGATCAAGAGATATGGGGAGAAAGCAGGGACAGGGTACTGAATTTGGATGATCAGCCAGGATCGCTTTGAATGGCGGAGCAGGCTCGAGGGGCCGAATGGCCTACTCCTGCTCCTATCTTCTATGTTTCATCCAGTTTACTGTATATACAATGACCATTTTGAAAATAAGGACACCTGCAAATAAAGGACACCTGATGCCAGTTCATTAGTTGCCTCCAATTTGCAGGTTTCGCTGTAAATAAATATTCTTTTGATGAAATTGCCTGCCCTGGCTGATGGGACCTTTGTACTTGCATGGGCCTGGCTTGTCTCTTTGCCCAAAGGACCCTACTGCCAGTCTTTGAAGGCAGGTGGCTCCTGCATTCATCATTCAAAGAATGCATTTTTTTTTTTTAATTCATTGATGGGATGTGGGCGTCGCTGGCTAGGCCTGCATTTAGTGCCCATCCCTAATTGCCCTTGAGAAGATGGTGGTGAGCCGCCGCCTTGAACCGCTGCAGTCCATATGGTGTAGGTACACCCACAATGCTGTTAGGAAGGGAGTTCCAGGATTTTGGCCCAGCGACAGTGAAGGAATGGCGATACAGTTCCAAGTCAGGATGGTGTGTGGCTTGGAGGGGAACTTGTAGGTGGTGATGTTCCCATGCGTCTGCTGCCCTTGTCCTTCTAAGTGGTAGAGGTCGCGGGTTTGGAAGGTGCTGTTGAAGGAGCTTTGGCGAGTTGCTGCAGTGCATCTTGTAGATGGTACACACTGCAGCCACAGTGCGCCGGTGGTGGAGGAAGTGAATGTTGAAGGTGGTGGATGGAGTGCCAATCAAGCGGGCTGCTTTATCCTGAATGGTGTCGAGCTTCTTGAGTGTTGTTGGAGCTGCACTCATCCAGGCAAGTGGAGAGTATTCCATCACACTCCTGACTTGTGCCTTGTAGATGGTGGAAAGGCTTTGGGGAGTCAGGAGGTGAGACACTCGCCGCAGAATTCCCAGCCTCTGGCCTGCTCTTGTAGCCACAGTATTTATATGGCTGGTCCAGTTCAGTTTCTGATCAATGGTAACCCCCAGGATGTTGCTAGTGGGAGATTCAGCGATGGTAATGCCATTGAATGTCAAGGGGAGATGGTTAGAGTCTTGCTTGTTGGAGATGGTCATTGCCTGGCACTTGTGTGGTGCGAATGTTACTTGCCACTTGTCAGCCCAAGTCTGAATGTTGTCCAGGTCTAGCTGCATATGGACACGGACTGCGTCAGTATCTGACGAGTCTCGAATGGTGCTGAACAGTGTGCAATCATCAGCGAACATCCCCACTTCTGACCTTATGATGGAGGGAAGGTCATTGATGAAACAGCTGAAGATGGTTGGGCCTAGGACACTGCCCTGAGGAACTCCTGCAGTGATATCATGTGATTGAGATGAATGACCTTCAACAACCACAGCCAACTTCCTTTGTGCTAGGTATGATTCCAACCAATGGAGAGTTTTCTCCTTGATTCCCATTGACTTTAGTTTTGCTAGGGCTCCTTGATGCCACACTCGATCAAATGCTGCCTTGATGTCAAGGGCAGTCACTCTCACCTCTTGAGTTCAGCTCCTTTGTCCATGTTTGAACCAAGGCTATAATGAGGTCAGGAGCTGAGTGGCCCTGGCGGAACCCAAACTGGGTGTCAGTTAGCAGGTTATTGCTGAGTAAGTGCCGCTTGATAGCACAGTTGACGACACCTTCCATCACTTTGCTGATGATTGAGAGTAGACTGATGGGACGGTAATTGGCCGGGTCAGATTTGTCCTGCTTTTTGTAGACAGGACATACTTGGGCAATTTTCCACATTGCCGGGTAGATGCCAGTGTTGTAGCTGTACTGGAACAGCTTGGCTAGGGGCGCAGCTAGTTCTGGAGCACAAGTCTTCAGTACTATTGCCGGAATGTTGTCGGAGCCCATAGCCTTTGCAGTATCCAGTGTCTTCAGCCATTTCTTGACATCACGTGGAGTGAATTGAATGGGCTGAAGACTGGCATCTGTGATCCTGGGGACCTCAGGAGGAGGCCGAGATGGATCATCCACTCGGCACTTCTGGCTGAAGATAGTTGCAAATGCTTCAGTCTTGTCTTTTGCACTCACGTGCTGGGCTCCACCATCATTGAGGATGGGGATATTTTTGGAGCCTCCTCCTCCTGTTAACTGTTTAATTGTCCACCACCACTCACGACTGGATGTGGCAGGACTGCAGAGCTTTGATTTGATCCGATGGTTGTGAGATCGCTTAGCTCTGTCTATCGCATGTTGTTTCCATTGTTTGGCATGCAAGTAGTCCTGTGTTGTAGCCTCACCAGGTTGACACCTCATTTTTCGGTATGCCTGGTGCTGTTCCTGGCATGCTCTCCTGCACTCTTTGTTAAACCAGGGTTGATCTCCCGGCTTGATGGTAATGGTAGAGTGAGGGATATGCCGGGCCATGAGGTTACAGATTGTGGTTGAATACAATTCTGCTGCTGCTGATGGCCCACAGCGCCTCATGGATGCCCAGTTTTGAGTTCCCAGATCTGTTCGAAATCTGTCCCATTTAGCACGGCGGTAGTGCCACACAACACGGTGGCGGGTATCCTCAACATGAAGACGGGACTTTGTTTCCACAAGGACTGTACGGTGGTCACTTCCACCAATGCTGTCATGGACAGATGCATCTGCAACAGGTAGATTGGTGAGGACGAGATCAAGTAGGTTTTTCCCTCTTGTTGGTTCCCTCACCACCTGTCGCAGACCCAGTCTGGCAGCTATGTCCTTTAGGACTCGGCCAGCTCGGTCAGTTGTGGTGCTACCGAGCTACTCTTGGTGATGGACATTGAAGTCCCCCACCCAGAGGACATTTTGTGCCCTTGCTACTCTCAGTGCTTCTTCCAATTGGTGTTCAACATGAAGGAGTACTGATTCATCAGCTGAGGGAGGGCGGTAGGTGGTAATTAGCAGGAGGTTTCCTTGCCCATGTTTGACTTGATGCCATGAGACCTCATGGGGTCCTGAGTCAATGTTGAGGACTCCCAGGGCTACTCCCTCCCGACTGTATACCACGGTGCCACCACCTCTGGTGGGTCTGTCCTGCCAGTGGGACAGGACATACCCAGGGATGGTGATGGTGGTGTCTGGGACATTGGTTGTAAGGTATGATTCGGTAATTATGACTGTCAGGCTGTTGCTTGACTAGTCTGTGGGACAGCTCTCCCAATTTTGGCACAAGCCCCCAGATGTTGGTAAGGAGGACTTTGCAGGGTTGACAGGGCTGGGTTTGCCGTTGTCGTTTCCGGTGCCGAGATCGATGCTGGGTGGTCCGTCCAGTTTTATTATTCTTGTTTTTCGTAGCGGTTGTTTACAACTGAGTGGCTTGCTAGGCCATTTCAGAGGGCATTAAGAGTCAACCACATTGCTGTGGGTCTGGAGTCACATGTAGGCCAGACCCGGTAAGGATGGCAGATTTCCTTCCCTAAAGGACATTAGTGAACCAGATGGGAAGCATGGCATTAGACACGTTTCGTTTCCTTAATTGCGTGAACTTCACATATGCCTAAATGTATTGTGCCCTGACAGAAACAACGAGGATGCTGCGAAGCATATCCCTGAGTAGCTTTCCAACCCTCCCAGTCCCAGATCCACTGAATAATCAGTAGTCGTAATGTTTGAAAGCCTAGGCCATTTCCTCTTAGCTAGGATATAGTACCATAGATATTGAACATCTCCCACTACCTTGTCATTATGCATGAGTAAGCTTTGACAGGGAATGCTGACAGAATTTTTGACTGCCATGATGAATGCCATAGGAACTGACCCCAATCCTGTCCTCATTGAAGGTCCGTGTTGTGTCTGTGTGTTGATAGAGACACTGAAGACAGGAGTTGGTTTCATAGGTGTTTACTAAACAAAGTCTGGAGGGGAACTAACTGATACAACACAATATACAGGCTTATATAGCCCGAGTGGCCATTACTCGGCACACTGACAGCTGTTCTCTTCTTTGCGAGAATGCTGGCAACAGTGGTTCGCCATGTGCTGGCCATCCCTTCGCTGTTAAATCGTAGACTCGTGAGAGAGTCGGGTCATTTCTAGTTTCCCTTTCAATGGCAGAATTTGTTACTGGTAGACATTCGACTATGGTAGAGTGGAAAATCTCCACTGGGTCTACGGTAGGTGCTTCTTCTACCGTTGGCAACGGTAGGCGCGATAACCCGTCAGCATTCCCATGCTGTTTTGATCCTTTGTATTCTATGTTGTATTGGTGTGCCTCTAGAAAAAGGGACCACCTCTGTAGCCTTTGCGCTGTCATAATGGGAACACCCTTTTTAGGGTTGAATATGGAGATGAGGGGTTGATGGTCAGTCAACAAGGTAAATTTTTGTCCGTGTAGATAATGGTTGAATTTCTTCACTCCCCATACCAGGCTGAGTGCTTCCCTGTCGATTTGGGCATAGTTACGCTCAGCTGAGTTCAATGAGCGTGACGCAAAAGCTATCGGCCGTTCCGAGCCATCAGGGAATTTATGCGATAATACTGCTCCTACGCCATAAGGGGATGCATCGCACGCCAGTCTGATTGGCAGTGATGGGTTGTAATGAGCCAAAACTTCTTTGGACATAAGAACATAAGAAATAGGAGCAGGAGTAGGCCAATTGGCCCCTCGAGCCTGCTCCGCCATTCAATAAGATCATGGCTGATCTGATCCTAACCGCCAATCCACTATGACAGGACTATCTCCTGAATCTAACAGAATTTTGCATTTATGGAAGGCACGTTTCCAAATTACTCCTGTTTGTAGCAGTTCATTAAGAGGGTGTAGAAGAGTTGATAAGTTCGGTAAAAATTTATGATAGTAATTTATTAATCCCAGGAACGACCTTAATTGTGAAACATTTTCAGGTGCTGGGGCTTTTATGACCGCTTCAATTTTTTCAGGTGACTTATGCAACCCTTCCTTATTAATTATGTGGCCACAATATGATATTTGATTTTGGAAAAATTTGCACTTGGGGCGATTTGCTCGTAGGCCCCGTTCTCTCAGCCTAGTGAGCACCTGCTCCAAATTGGCAAGGTGCTCGTTGTCGTTTTCTCCTGTTACAAGGATGTCGTCTAGGTAGCATTGAGTCCCCGGAATCCCTTGGAGGACTTGCTCCATAGCTCTTTGCCAGATAGCTGGAGCGGATGCTACTCCGAAAACCAGTCGATTGTACTGGTACAGACCTTTGTGTGTATTTATCGTGAGATATTTTTTAGAGGCCTCTTCAACCTCCATCTGTAGATATGCCTGTGCCAAGTCAATTTTGGTGAAACGTTTCCCTCCGGATAGTGAGGCGAAAATATCTTCTATCCTCGGAAGAGGATACTGTACCGTGTGAAGGACCGGGTTTACAGTCACCTTGAAGTCTCCACAGATGCGAATTTTTCTCTGTTCTTCAGATTTATCATTCTTCAATGCTTTCTTCATGACTGGGACGATGGGTGTTGCCCACTCGCTCCAATCTATTTTAGATAATACGCCTGCCTTTTCCAAATTCTCCAGCTCTGCTTCGACTGCTGGACGAATTGCGTATGGCACCGGTCTTGCCTTAAAAAACTTGGGAATTGCTGCATCTTCCACTTTTATTGAGTTGGTGATGCCTGTCAAGGTTCCTAGTTTCTCTTGAAACACTTCTTTGGCGTTGGCCAAGATGTCTTTTAATCATTCAGGTATGACGTCATCATTGTTTTTTTTCTTACTGGTCACCGTCAGTGCCTGAATGGAGTGCCAGTCTAAACGTATTTTCCTGATCCATTCACGTCCCAACAGCGGTGGACCACCATCTTGTAGAATGTATAAATACAACTTTTGTATTTCCTTGCCGTTGTATACAACAGGCACCCTTATTTTTCCTTTGGGGTATACTTTCTGCCCTGTATATGTTTTCAAGATAATGGATGTGTCTTTTAAAGGTATATGCGGAAATAGCCGCTCGTAATCCCGTCGATTTATGACGGTCAGAGCTGATCCTGTATCTAGCTCCATTTTAACTGGGGACCCTGCTATCGTGAGGGTAACCCAAATGGTCTGGTAATCATCTTTGGCAATTACATTATGTAATTTGAGACAGCTTAGTCTCTTGTTTTCGGAGTCGCTATCGCTCTTCTGGTCTTCAGAGCTACTGTCCGTCATCATTTGTACTTTTCTTTATTGATTTTTTTTTTCCTGTCTGTGGATTTTTTTTGTCCAGATCGGCATACCTGTGCAATGTGTCCAATCTTTCTGCATTGCCTGCATGCTTTGTCCTTGAACCAGCAGCCCCTCTAGTCATGGGTGGATCTGCCGCAGCGATAACATCTCTCGAAACCCTGTGTCATTTCATGGGTGCCGAAGTCCTGTGTCTTTTGTTGTATCTCTGCAGCTCCTCTTGCGGCTGCTTCATATGATACAGCCATACTGAAAGCCTTGTCCAGTGTTAAATCTTTTTCAGAAAGCAGCCTTTTCTGTGTTCCTTCACTTAAGAGACCGCAGACGAATTTGTCTCGAAGATAACCACCTAGTCCTGCCCCGAATTGGCAGTGTTTTGATAGCTTTCTTAATTCGGTGAGGTAATCAGTGTTACTTTCATTCTTGTGTTGATTTCTCTTGAAGAATTTGAATCGTTCCGCTATCAGCAGCGGTGTTGGGTTTAAGTGCTCCTGTAGGGTATCAACAATTTCTTTAAAATTCTTGTCCTTTGGTTTGGCTGGAGTGATTAAATTTCGTAACAGCCCGTATGTCTTTGCGCCCATTAGATTTAGCAGTACTGAAGCTTTTTTTTCATCATCTATTCCATTTGCGGTGCAATATACCTCCACTCTTTCCACATATGTGGTCCAATCCTCTATCTCGTTATCAAAAGCATCAATATTGCCAGACTTAGGCATCCTAGAAATAAAATGGCGCTTCCCGCGCTTTTCTTCATTTCTGCAGAAAAGATATGGCGCTTCCCGCGCTTCCCCGCCGCTGCTGCCGATGACAACGCTGTTTCCCGCGGTTTCCGTTCTTTTTATTTATTTATTTACAGATGGAGACTCGTTCCCGCCGGACTCTCTCTCTCGGTCTGAACGCCGACCTGCTTGCAGCGCCGGCCGTCTCCCGAGTGCTCCCTCCCCGTCTGTTACTGCTTGCCTCCGCTTTCGCTGCTTGGCCTAGCTGTAGAGCCAGCCGCTGGAGCCCCAGCCCGACGCCCAGGAAGGATTATTGCAGTACCTGCCACCAGCTTGGCTAGCTGGTGAAACCACAGCCTTTTCTTTTTCTTGATTTTTCTTCAACTTTGGACGCCAGAGGAATCGATGTCCTTGAGGTGCTGCCGAATTGCAGGTAAGTCCGTTTCCAATCCGTCGCCACTGTTGTGTCTGTGTGTTGATAGAGACACTGAAGACAGGAGTTGGTTTCATAGGTGTTTACTAAACAAAGTCTGGAGGGCAACTAACTGATACAACACAATATACAGGCTTATATAGCCCGAGTGGCCATTACCGACATTACAGTACACATGGGGCTCTTAAAGGCACATACACTACAGTCCGCACATGTGAACTTCCAGTAAAGTTTGTTGGAAAGTGTTCAGAAGCAGGACCATTCCAGAGTTCAACAGTTCTGTAGCCAATTGTTGGGCCCTTCCTGCTGTTTCAGCCCTTACTGAGATCAAATAACTCAGCACTCGGTATGGGTGCAGGAGGAAGGTCCTCAAATTCCTGGGGTAGTAGGACCAATTCTGGGGCAGGAGGAACCTGTACAAGATGGACAGGTTGCACATCAAACAAGGCTGGGAGGTTAACTAGTGCTGTGGGGAAGGGTTTAAACTAATTTGGCTGTGGGCGGGGCACTGGGATGAAGCATTATAGAAGCGATGCAAGGTGCACAGAGGACTGGGAGAGACAAACAGCATTAGAATAAAGAGTAGTTCAGAAATAGGAGGGATCAGACAGGAGAAATGCGAGGCAGATTAAGATGAGTTTGGAGTGCATGTGTGTAAATGTACGGAGCGTGGTAAATAAGTTTGGTGAGCTGCAGGCACAAGTAGCCACATGGGAATATGATATAGTGACAATGATAGAGATGTGGCTCAAACAAGGGGAGGAATGGGCACTTAATATTCCTGGCTGCAATGTATTCAGGAAAGATAGGGAAGGAAAAAAGGAGGGGTGGGGGTGGCAGTATTGATCAAAGGTACTGCTACAGCACTAGAAAGGGATAATGTAGTTGAGGGATTAAAGGCAATCAATTGGTTTGAATTAAGAAACAGTAGAGGAGTTATTATGTTGCCGGGTGTATACTGTAGGCCACCAAATAGTGGGAAAGCGATAGAGGAACAAATTGCAGAAAGATTCAAGAACTTTAGAGGAGTGATAATTATCATAGTAGACTGGGAAAATAATAGTATAAAAGGCAAAGAGGGGGAGAAATTCCTGAAATGTGTACAAGATAACTTTCTTGATCAGTTTGTTTCCAGTCCAATGAGGAAGGAAGCTGTGTTGGATCTAGTTTTGGGGAATGAAGTGGGGCAAGTGGAGCATGTTTCAGTGGGGGGGCATTTGGTAAACAGTGATCACTATCATTAGACTTAGAGCAGTTATGGAAAAGGACAAGGAAAAATCAAATGGAAAATATTCAACTGGAAGAGGGCTAATTTCAATGAGTTGAAAAGGGATCTGGCCTAGGTGAATTGGAATCTAAGATTGGCAGGTAAAACATTAAATGAGCAAAGAGGCCTTCTGAGAGGAGAGAATTTGGGTAGAGACTGGAGACATTCCCACCAGGGGATAAAGAAGGGCATGTAAAGCTAGAGCTCCCTGGATAACGAAAGATACAGAGATTAAAATGAAACCAGAAAAGGAGGCTTATGATAAATGTCAGGTTTGTATTTCAGTAGAAAACTAAGCTGAATACAAAAAGTACAGAGTGGGGTGGGGGAGGAATACTAAAAAAGGAAATAAGAGGAGCAAAGAGAGTGCATGAGACTAGATTAGCGGGTAACATAAAGGGAACACAAAAGTATTTTATAAACATATAAATATAAAAGGGTAGTCAAAGATAGGTTGGGGCTGATTAGTGACCAAAAAGGAGATGATTTTGTAGAGGCAGAGGGCATGGCTCAGGTACTAAATGAGTATTTGCATCTGTCTTCACTAAAGAAGAGGATGCTGACAATGTAGCAGTAAAGGGTGGAAATTGTGCAGGCTCTTTTTACAATTTTCCAATCCTCCTTGGATATGGGAGTGGTGCCAGAGAACTAAAGGATTGCAGATGTAAGTTATGAGGAGGTTGCAAGGAGGCTTCAAGAGGATATAGACAGGCTAAGTGAGTGGGCAAGAACATGGCAAATGGAATATAATGTGGAGGAATGTGAAGTTACCCACTTTGGTAAGAAAAATAGAAAAGCAGAGTATGTTTTAATTGGTGAGAGATTGGGAAATGTTGGTGTTCAGAGGGACCTGGGTGTCCTTGTACACAAATCACTGAAAGTTAACATGCAGGTACAGCAAGTAATTAGGAAAGCAAATGGTATGTTGGCCTTTATTACAAGAGGATTTGAGTATAAGAGTAAAGACATCTTACTGCAATTATATAGGGCCCTGGTGAGACCACAGCTGGAGTATTGTGTATAGTTTTGGTCTCCTTACCTAAGGAAGGATATACTTGCCAAAGAGGGAGTGCAACGAAGGTTCACCAGACTGATTCCTGGGATGGGGGGATTGTCCTATGAGGAGAGATTGAGTAGACTAGGCCTATATTCTCTAGAGTTTAGAAGAATGAGAGGTGATCTCATTGAAACATACAAAATTGTTACAGGGCTTGACAGGGTAGATGCAGGGAGGATGTTTCCCCTGGCTGGGGAGTCTAGAACCAGGGATCACAGTCTCAGAATAAGGGGTCGGCCATTTTGGACTGAGATGAGAAATTTCTTCATTCAGAGGGTGGTGAATCTTTGGAATTCTCTACCCCAGAAGGCTGTGGAGGCTCAGTCGTTGAGTCGTCGGCGGGAGGCGCGAGCGGGAAGCTTTAAAAAGCTTCAGAGACCCAGGTAAGGCCTCAGACCGCGGGTGTCAGCGGGAGGCATGAGCGGGAAGCTTTAAAAAGCTTCAAAGACCCAGGTAAAGCCTCAGACCGCAGGTGTCGGTGGGAGGCGCGAGCGGGAAGCTTTAAAAAGCTTCAGAGACCCAGGTAAGGCCTCAGACCGCGGGTGTCGGCGGGAGGCATGAGCGGGAAGCTTTAAAAAGCTTCAGAGACCCAGGTAAGGCGTACCAGTCTCCAGTCTCGGACCTCGGAAGGAAGGAGAGAGGTGAAAAGTAATCCAAGTGTGACGTCACCAGAAAGCGGGTAAGTGATTGGTTGGTGAGTATTTCTCTCTTTTGAAGCTTAAACGCGCTGGTTTATAGTTTCTAAGGTGCGATATTCATCATCTAGAATCGGGGCAGAGGGTATTTAAGAATAATATTAATAAATTTAATGAATTACATAGAATGGGAGATCAGGTGATGTGTTACTGCTGCAATATGTGGGAGCTGGTGGACACCATTGATGCTCACAGTGATCACATTTGCAGTAAGTGTTGGCTGCTCGAGGAATTCCGGCTCCGTGTTGAAGAGCTGGAGTCCGAGCTTCAAACACTGAGACACATCAGGGAGGGGGAGAGTTACCTGGACTCTGTGTATCACGAGGTAGTCACACCAATTAGATTAATTAATTCAGATGCAGTCCGTGGCCAGGGTCAGGATGGTGTGACTAGAAGTGAGGCAAGTACGGGGATCCAGGAGGTAGTGTTGGAGGAGCCGCAGCCCTTGCTCTGGTCCAACAGGTTTGAGGCTCTTACTCCCTGTGAGGATGGGAACGGGGACTGCGGGGAGGATGAGCAACGCGGCCACAGCACCGTGGAGCGGGGGGCCATTCAAGTGGGGGGAGATAAAAGAAATGTTGTAGTGGTAGGGGATAGTATTGTTAGGGGGATAGATAGAGTTCTTTGCAGCCGAGAGTGAGAGTCCCGAAGGCTGTGTTGCCTGCCCGGTGCCAGGGTTAAGGACATCTCCTCTGGGCTGGAGAGAAACTTGGAGTGGGAGGGGGAGGATCCAGTTGTCATGGTCCATGTTGGTACCAACGACATAGATAGGACAAGGAAGGAGGTTCTGCTGAGGGAGTTTGAGCAGCTAGGGGCCAAATTAAAAAGCAGAACCACAAGGGTAATAATCTCTGGATTACTACCTGAGCCACGTGCAAATTTGGCTAGGGTAAATGAAATTAGAGAGTTAAATGCGTGGCTCAAAGCCTGGTGTGGGACAAATGGGTTTTGCTTCCTGGGACATTGGCATCAGTACTGGGACGGGAGAGAGCTGTTCCGTTGGGACGGACTTCACTTGGCCAGTGCTGGGACTAGATTCCTGGCGAATCGAATAACTAGGGCTGTAGAGAGGGCTTTAAACTAATTAGTGGGGGGGAGGTTTTAAGAGAGCGAAAAATAAAAATGACAGCGGAGAAGGCAATAGAGCAAGGTAGCAGTGGGGGAATTAAAAACCAGAGCGTGTCAGGAAGGGACAGAATGTATAATGATAAAGGTAAAGTAGTAAAAGGGGTAAAAGCAGGAATAAATGGTCAGAAAACATATTTGAAAGTTCTTTATCTGAATGCACGCAGCATTCGTAACAAAATTGACGAGTTGACGGTACAAATAACTACACATGGGTATGATCTGGTGGCCATTACGGAAGCATGGCTGCAAGATAATCATGACTGGGAACTAAACATACAAGGGTATTTGACAATTAGGAAGGACAGACAGGAAGGAAAGGGAGGTGGGGTTGCTATGTTAATCAAGGATGGAATCACTGCAATAGTCAGAAATGATACTGGGTCAAAGGATCAGGATAGTGAAATAGTTTGGGTGGAGATAAGGAATAAGAAGGGGAAAAAGTCACTAGTGGGCGTAGTCTATAGGCCTCCTAACAGTTGCAACTCTGTTGGTCGGAGTATAAATCAGGAAATAGTTGGGGCTTGTAATAAGGGAACAGCTATAATCATGGGGGATTTTAACTTTCATATTGACTGGACTAATCAAATTGGGCATGGCAGCCTTGAGGAAGAGTTCCTAGAGTGTATTAGGGATGGGTTCCTTGAGCAGTATGTAACTGAACCAACCAGGGGGCAGGCAATCTTAGATCTGGTCTTGTGTAATGAAACCGGATTAATAAAAAATGTCCTAGTAAAGGATCCCCTTGGAATGAGTGACCATAATATGGTTGAATTCCAAATTCAGTTTGAGGGTGAGAGAGTTGGATCTCAAACCAGCATACTGAGCTTAACTAAAGGAGACTATGAAGGTATGAGAGTAGAATTGACTAAAGTGGACTGGGAAAACAGATTTAAGTGTAAGACGGTACAAGAGCAGTGGTCTACATTCAAGGAGATATTTCACATCTTTCAAGATAAATATATTCCACTGAGGAAAAAGGGGAGTAAAAGAAAAGACAGCCATCCGTGGCTTAGTAAAGTAATAAAGGATAGTATCCGACTGAAAACAAGGGCATATAAAGTAGCCAAATCTAGTGGGAGGATAGAAGATTGGGAAGCATTTAAAAGCCAGCAAACAATAACTAAAAGATTAATTAAGAAAGGGAAGATAGATTATGAAAGTAAACTAGCAAAAAATATAAAAACAGATAGCAAGAGTTTCTACAGCTATATAAAAAGAAAAAGGGTGGCTAAAGTGAACGTTGGTCCCTTGGAGGACGAGACCGGGAAACTAGTGGTGGTGAACATGGAGATGGCAAAGACGCTGAACAAATATTTTGTATCAGTCTTTACAGTAGAGGACACCAAAAATATCCCAACACTGGACAAACAGGCGGCAATGGGGGGGGAGGAGCTAAAGACGATTAAAATCACTAAGGAGATGGTACTCAGTAAAATAATGGGACTTAAGGCGGATAAATCCCCCGGACCTGATGGCCTACATCCTCGGGTCTTGAGAGAAGTGGCAGTAGGGATTGTGGATGCATTGGTGATCATTTTCCAGAACTCCCTGGAGTCAGGAAAGGTTCCGGCAGATTGGAAAACTGCTAATGTAACACCCTTATTTAAGAAGGGAAGTAGACAAAAAGCTGGAAACTATAGACCAGTTAGCCTAACATCTGTGGTTGGCAAGATGTTGGAGTCCATTATTAAGGAAACAGTAACAGAGCATTTGGATAAACATAATTTAATAGGACAGAGTCAGCATGGTTTTACGAAGGGGAAGTCATGTTTGACAAATTTGCTCGAATTCTTTGAGGATGTAACATACAGGGTGGATAAAGGGGAACCAGTGGATGTAGTGTATTTGGACTTCCAAAAGGCATTTGACAAGGTTCCACACAAAAGATTACTGATCAAGATAAGAAATCACGGGATTGGGGGTAATATACTGGCATGGGTGGAAGATTGGCTATCTAACAGAAAACAAAGAGTTGGGATAAATGGTTCATTCTCGGGCTGGCAATCAGTAACTAGTGGTGTTCCGCAGGGGTCAGTGCTGGGACCCCAACTCTTTACAATCTATATTAACGATTTGGAGGAAGGGACCGAGTGCAATATATCCAAGTTTGCCGACGATACAAAGATGGGAGGGAAAGCAATGAGTGAGGAGGACATAAAAAACCTGCAAAAGGACATAGACATGCTAAGTGAGTGGGCAGAGATTTGGCAGATGCAATATAATGTTGGAAAGTGTGAGGTTGTGCACTTTGGCAGAAAAAATCAAAGAGCAAGTTATTATCTAAATGGAGAGAAACTGCAAAGTGCTACAGTACAAAGGGATCTGGGGGTCCTGGTGCATGAAACACAAAAAGTTAGTATGCAGGTGCAGCAGGTGATCAGGAAGGCCAATGGAATCTTGGCTTTTATTGCAAGGGGGATGGAGTATAAAAACCGGGAAGTCTTGCTGCAGTTATACAGGGTATTGGTGAGGCCACACCTGGAATACTGCGTGCAGTTTTGGTTTCCATATTTAAGAAAAGATATACTTGCTCTCGAGGCAGTTCAGAGAAGGTTCACTCGGTTGATTCCGGAGATGAGGGGGTTGACGTATGAGGAAAGGTTGAGTAGGTTGGGACTCTACTCATTGGAGTTCAGAAGAATGAGAGGCGATCTTATCGAAACATATAAGATTGTGAGGGGGCTAGATCGGGTAGATGCGGGGAGGATGTTTCCACTGATGGGTGAGACTAGAACTAGGGGGCATAATCTAAGAATAAGGGGCTGCCCTTTCAAAACTGAGATGAGGAGAAACTTCTTCACTCAGAGGGTAGTAAATCTATGGAATTTGCTACCCCAGAGAGCTGCAGAAGCTGCAACATTAAATAAATTTAAAATGGAGATAGACAGTTTCCTAGCAGATAAGGGAATTAGGGGTTACGGGGAGAGGGCAGGGAAGTGGACGTGAGTCTAGATTCGGATCAGCCATGATCCTATTGAATGGCAGAGCAGGCCCGAGGGGCCGTGTGGCCTACTTCTGCTCCTCCTTATGTTCTTATATTCAAGATAGAGAGCAATAGATTTTTGAATAATAAGGGAATCAAGGGATATGGGGATAGTGCAAGAAAGTGGAGATGAGGTAGATCAGCCATGATCTTATTGAATGGCGGAGCAGGCTCGAATGGCCTACTCCTGCTCCTATTTCTTACGTTGTGCCCTGTTCCAAAAAGGGGAGAGGGATAAACCCTGCAATTACAGGCCAGTCAGCTTAACGCTTTTAGGGAACTTTTAGAGACTTCGGGCTGGAATTTGCAGTCGGAGGCATACTTCCGGAGTACGCCTCTGACCTGATTTATAAAAAAAAATCTGCAGCTACCTTCAGGATCCCGGGCTTCGGAGACTTCAGGTCCTGGGCCTGCAGGTGTACGTCTGCGTAAAGGCCCACAGATCCCAGGGACGCCAGTGGTTCGAAAGCCTCCCTGGGATCATGCGGGCCAGGCCCTCCAATCAGAAAGGAGGATTCCTCATATGCTTATAGGGATTCCATTTATGAACAGAATCCCCATAAGCATATGAGGAATCCCCAAATAAATAAATAATTGATATAACTGGAATGAAAATAAATGTTCCCATTTTCACATTTAATTAGAAGTCCCTTTAATGAAGCATTTAAAATATAAATTTTAAAAAATTGAAAAATTTAAAACATTTTAATCCGGGCCAAGATTTACTTCAACTAATTTTAAATGTGCATGATTTTTTTTTTTTAATTTAAGATTTATTTTAACCCTTATGCTGGTGAAAGCAGGCCCTACGCCTGCTTTTACCAGGTGTAAGGATTTTGTGGGCATTTGCTGGGCGTAGTTGGGCAAATAGCTCAACTCTGCACCAGCTAAAGTGATTTTTGAGGGTGCGGCAGATCGGTCAAGGCGAACCTTGACAGATTGAATGCGGAAACCCGGAACTTGCGGGCCCTTTTACAAGGCTTACATCGGCACCGCAAAATCCGGACAAAATTAATTGGCATTTGGAAAAATATGCGTTAATAAATGAGAGCCATATTTTGTTCAAGGCAAATTGCTTGATTAACTTGATTAGTTCTTTGATGAAGTAACAGAGAGTCGATGAGGGCAGTGCGGTTGATGCATATATGGACTTTCAAAAGATGTTTGATAAAGTACCACATAATAGACTTGTTCGCAAAATTGAAGCCCATGGGATTAAAGGGGAAGTGGTTGCATGGATACGAAGTTGAATAGTTGTTTTTCATACTGGAGAAGTGTGCAGTGGTGTCCATCATCAACAACAACAACTTGTATTTATATCAGGGGTTGGTGTTGGGACCACTGCTCTTTTTGATATATATTAATGACCTGGACTTGAGTATACAGGGCATAATTTCCAAGTTTGCAGATGACCTGAATCCTGAAAATGTGGTAAACAGTGGGGAGGACATTAACAGACTTTAGGAGGATATAGACAGACTGGTTAAATGAGCAGACACATGGCAGATAACATTTAACAGAGAAGTGATTCATTTTGGAAGGAAGAATGAGGGGGGAAAGAATAATGCACCGAGTTATTATGATCTGGAATGCAATGCATGAAAGGGTGGTGGAAGCAGATTCAATAATAACTTTCAAAAGGGAATTGGATAAATACTTGAAAGGGAAAGATTTGCAGGGGTGTGGGATGAATTGGATAGCTCTTTCAAAGAGCCGGCACAGGCACAATGGACCGAATGGCCTCATCTGTGCTCTTATCATTCTATGATTCTGAGTTCAAATTGCACCATGGCCGTTTGAGAATTTGAATTCAGTTTAAAATAAAAACTGGAAATTTAAGAAAAGCTGTTATCAGTAAAAGTGACCGTAAAGCTGTTCGATTGTTGTAAAAACCCATCTGGTGCACTAATGTCATTTAAGGATAGAAACCTGCCATCCTTACCCAGTCTGGCCTATATGTGACTCCAGTCCCACACCAATGTGGTTGACTTTTTACTGCCCTCCGAAGTGGCCTAGCAAGCCACTCTGTTGTATCAAATAAATCGGGGTAACTAGGGATGGACAGTAAATGACAGCCTTGCCAGCGATGCCCAATGCCAAGAATTCATTAAAAAAAAACAGCACAGTTCTGGGATCAAGTTTGGACTTTGTTGATCTGTGTGACTTATCTGCTCACTTTGTAAATCATTGGGGAAGCTAAAGAGAAATGTTTCTTGATATACGCAGGTCTAGTGATTGTGATCAAACCGAATATGGAGAAAAACTACATTCCTGTTAGAAATTACCACTGCAAAGCACAAATATATTATTACTGATGTGGACTTCTGTATAGAACAATAATTTAACTTTTATTTTTTTCAGACACAAGTGGGTGAATTTGTAGGAGACAATGACAAGTTTAATAAAGAGGTCATGTACGCCTATGTGGACCAATTGGACTTCTCATCAAAGGATTTTGTCTCAGCTCTCCGTATGTTTCTGGAGGGTTTCCGTCTCCCAGGAGAAGCTCAGAAAATTGATCGATTAATGGAAAAATTTGCAGCCAGATATCTGGAATGTAACCAAGGGTAAGTTGACACTTTTAAGTATTAATGCAGTCTTTTTTTCTAGATAATAAAATGGTTGTCATGTTGAGCAAGGATGCTCTTGAAATTGTAAAATTTCGGTTAAAACCTATGTTCCCTCTCAGGTACGCGACTACGCATGGATCTGTAAGCACCCGCGTACTTAAATTCACAGGTCGCGCAATCAGCGGGAGTGGGGGGGGGAGGGGGAGGGGCCCAATACTGAACGAGCAGAAAAAAGTCATAGCCCTGAGAGATTGGCCGGGAATCTCACAGAGCTGATCCGCATTGCAAACGGCATTTGGCAAGAGCCCTGGAACCCGGTGAGTGTTATCTCGGACAGCCGTTGACTAATGGTGGCCGCAGGACCCACAATTCTGTGCGCCCCAGCAAGCACTCTATCCACCGCACTGATTTCCCCACTGAGAGTGCACATATCCCCCAGGGCCGCAGTGCACTCTCAAAGGAGTCGGACTTGGTGGAAACGGTCGAAAAAAACAGGAAGTGGCGGGCATGATGCACCGTCGATTTCATGGTGCCGGGACCCTAGCTGTACATCCGGCAGCTTTGATTCAGGGCCTGAAACACAGACTTGGTGTTGCTGAGGCCTGCACTCGCCCCTGCTGTTTCCTGCAGCCGCACCGCGCATGCTTCGCACAGACAGGCAGTCTGCACTTTGGAACACACCGCGGGAGCTAATTGGAGAAAGTTGAGGACCTTACTGTGCGCGCGCGGCAGGCAGGAAAAAGAATACAGTTATATTTTTATTATCTTATATTTGGAATATATTTATTTTTAGGTTACTTTTTTTAAATAAATTATCCCGATCTCTAGACAGATTATCTTGGTGAACTTCTTCAGGCAAAACTTTTTCTTAATGTTTTTAATTCATGCGGTGTAATGCAGACAAAGGTGAGCTGTGGATGTTTAACCTAAGAAAACGGTCCTGAAGTGGAAATGTTAATGTGAATGGGTGTCCTATTAAAGCTGGACAATACCACGGCGGCAGGGGGAGGGAAAGGAAAGCACTTTTTAAATTTAAATTAGGCCACAGTTCTACAACAGTTTTGCTCCCATAGAAAGTGGTTTTGGGTGCATTTCATTGAAAAAGTGGTGGTCTAACCTAAGAGATAATTGAGGGTACTAAAGGTGTGAGGCATGAGTCTTGTACGGGTTTATGTTTGCACTGAGTGCACATTAACTCCAGCTTTAGTTTCTCACCACCTCCCAACAAATGTTGTAAACAAAGTTATTGCTAATATCTGGTGTAATAATAAGAAAACGTAACAGAACAAATCATTTGGTTCATCAAGTGTTTTCCTTCCACCAACAATATCCAGTCTATTTGTTTTTGGGATGAGATGTTAAATCTGCTCCTGTGGTTCAGATGGATTAATAAGGAACAACCAGGGTAGATTTGTTAAAGGCAAATTATATCTAACTAACCTGAATGAGGTAACATGGAATGTGTGAGACTTTGCCCCGAAGGTATATTGAAATGAGGTTCCTTTTCTCCAAACCTCCAGACCTTGACATAATGACCATCTTTGGTTTAACTACTAATCAATTTAACCTGATGTTTCCTGTTGCAAAGGAACAGGAGATGACCTGGACAATCTTAGATAGTTAATGTGATGTCATAAGAATAAGAACATAACATAAGAAATAGGAGCAGGAATAGGCCACTTGGCCCCTCGAGCCTGCTCCGCCATTCAATAAGATTATGGCTGATCTTGGGCTCTTTCCAGCCCGCTCCCCATAACCCTTCACTCCCTTATCTTGCAAAAATCTGTCTATCTCCACCTTAAATGTATTTAATGACCCAGCCTCCACAGCTCTCTGGGGCAGAGAATTCCACAGATTTACGACCCTCTGAGAGGGAATTCCTCCTCATCTCCATTCTAAAAGGGCGACCCTTTATTTTGAAACTATGCCCCCGCGTTCTAGATTTCCCCACGAGGGGAAACATCCTCTCAGCATCTACCTTGTCGAGCCCCCTCAGTATCTTATATGTTTCAATAAGATCACCTCTCATTCTTCTAAATTCCAATGAGTATAGGCCCAACCTGCTCAACCTTTCCTCATAAGTCAACCCCCTCATCTCTGGAATTAACCTAGTGAATCGTCTCTGAACTGCCTCCAATGCAAGTATATCCTTCCTTAAATAAGGAGACCAAAACTGTACACAGTACTCAAGGTGTGGTCTCACCAATACCCTGTACAGTTGTGTCCTTCGATGTCGGCTCCTCTTATCATTGTGGAGCAGAATTCACCAAGCGTTGGATAGTTCACCCACTAATCTGGGCGCGACCCACTCTGGGGACAGTGGCAGGTGGGGAGTTTGACTGGGGCGGTACACCTGTCACACTATAATGCAGGTGTCTTAAGGCGAGCTCAGGGAGGACAGAAACCTCCCGTAGAGCAGAAGGGCAAAAGCTCGCCTGATCTTGATTTTCAGTATGAATACAGATCACGATCCTTCTGACCTTTTGGGTTTTAAGCAGGAGGTGTCAGAAAAGTTACCACAGGGATAACTAGTTTGTGATGGCCAAGCGTTCATAGTGACGTCACTTTTTGATCCTTCGATAGTTAATGTGACCTTGCTAATAGTTGCTAATGTGTTTGTTTCAGTGCCTCTATTGCTCTAGCCAATCTGCCATTAACACCTCATATGGAATGAGTCCCGACCCGTCTGTTTCGTCCTCCACTATTGTCCTGACTAATCTCCAATATTAGCATATCCTAATCGACAATAACCCCAAAATGTTATGATTAACTTTGGGACACCTCTGACAGAGCAAATTCTAACACGAGACACATGTAATATAGTTTTTATAAGAGCTGTGACCTGTAGAGATTAAATATAGCCACTAATGACATTTATAAACCCAAAAAAACCTGATTTCATGATTTTTAAGAGTTGGTCTGATTGTCTCATGATTTGAGACGGTGGGGTGGCAATATGGCATTACTGTATATATGGTTTTAAGTGGTTGCTGTTGTAAAAGTTGTTGTTGTAAAATTTGCGCACTGACGAGAAAGGTCGCGCTCACAGGAATTCGTGGCCCGCTCAGTACAAAAAAAATTAGCGGGAACATTGGTTAAAGCTAATCATTTTTATATTGCTTTTCTTTTTTCAGACAAACACTTTTTGCTAGTGCAGACACAGCTTATGTCTTGGCCTATTCTATCATCATGCTGACAACAGATCTTCATAGCTCACAGGTAAGGCTTATATAATAAGAAAATGCTATTTTTAAAAAGTATTTTGGGATGATTTTAAATTTTAGCATAGTGTAGCAGCTACAAAATTTAGTACCAGCTAGAATTTAAAACCTATAGTTATTTTTCTTACAATTTTAGTAGTTATGCTGTGCATCTTTTGCAGAAAGCAAAATGTATATGAATATATAGTACAAATATTTAAAATTATAAACCGAATTAAAGAAGTTCTCATTACTATTTCTTTCTTTTCCTTTTTAGCTGTATTTAATTGAATCGCTAATGTTGCTTCTTCGCATAACCCTATTTTTGTGCTGTTGTTTTCAGTCTTGCACTTTACTAGATAGAATTTACAGTGTAAAGTACCTCATCACAAATGTATAGTTTGAAGGGGGAGGAAATCATCAAACAATCTCCTATCTCATCAGAGGTTTGCGTTTCATGAATTAAAATAAAACAGTTAAAAGGATATCTGTATTTAATTGTATTTCTGTGAAACATATACCAACCAAATCTAATGTTAAAAAGAAAACTTAAAAGTAATTGCATTTCTGGTCAATGGTGACTTCCAGGCTGTTCAAAGTAGGGGACTTTGGTGATGGTAATGCCACTGAATGTCAAGGAAAGATGGTTAGATTCTCATTTGTTGGAGACGATCACTGGTTGGCACATGTGTGGTGTGAAATGTATGCAGTAATAATTCCACCAAGTATTTTTCATTGAATACTTTGCAATCAAACATGAAACTTTGAGCATTGCAACCTCAGGAATGTTTGGTGGCACCATCAGAATGCCATTCAAATTTTTTCCCCCAATTTACTCTGCTCTTCCTACAACACGGAGTCATGCGACAAATGATTCCAAAGTCATTGCCAGCTCTTTAGTTGCCTCAGCCAAGTGGCCCTTCCTCGTGAGCTTAGACAGTGTTTGTTCATATGTTGTTCAATCCTGAGGACATTGCAGCTGAGCACAAATGTTAATCTCTCCCCGCCCCCCCCCCCCCCCCCCCCCCCACACACACATGTGTATCATAGAATGGTTTACAGCATGGAAGAAGGCCATTTGGCTTGTCAAGTCCGTGCTGACTCTCAGCTAGTCCCAGTCACCCGCCCTTTCCCCGTAGCCCTGCAATTTTTTTCCCTTCAGGTACTTATCCAACTCCCTTTTGAAAGCTGTGATTGAGTCTGCCTCCACCATCCTTTCAGGCATTGCATTCCAGATCCTAACCACTCGCTGAGTTAAAAAGTTTTTCCTCATGTCGCCTTTGGTTCTTTTGCCAATCACCTTAAATCTGTGTCCTCTGTTTATCGACCCTTCTGCCAATGGGAACAGTTTCTCTCTATCTACTCTGTCTAGACCCCTCATGACTTTGAATACCTCTATCAAATCTCTTCTCAATCTTTTTTGCTCCAAGGAGAGCAACCCCAGCTTCTCCAGTCTATCAACGTAACTGAAGTCCCTCATTCCTGGAATCATTCTCGTTAATCTTTTCTGCACCTTCTCTAAAGCCTTCACATCCTTCCTAAAGTGCGGGGCCCAGAATTGGACACAGTACTCCAGTTGGGGCCGAACCAGTGTTTTATACAGGTTCATCATAATTTCCACGCTTTTGTACTCTATACCTCTATTGATGAAGCCCAGGATTCTGTAAGCTTTTTAACTGCTTTCTCAACCTGCCCTGTCACCTTCAACGATTTGTGCACACATGGTCTCTCTGTTCATGCACTCCCTTTAGGATTGTACCCTTTAGTTTATATTTCCGCTCTTCATTTTTTCTACCAAAATGTATCACTTCGCACTTTCCTGCGTTAAATTTTATTTGCCACGTGTCTTCTCATTTCACCAGCTTGTCTATGTCCTCTTGAAGTCTATCACTATCCTCCTCACTGTTCACTATACTTCCAAGCTTGTTCTCTCTCTCTGTAGAGATTAGGCCAATTTGTAGCTCATCTGTAGTCTTTCAAATAATCAGGATCAGCTGCAAACCAATATGGTGGGTATATTGGCCCAGAAATTCGGGTCGGAGGCTTCCCATGGGTGCAAAACCCCGACCTGCACTTAATAGCGCGCCGGCCATTGAGCTGTGGGCCCGCATGGGATTCCAATCCTGGGCCTGCTCCAACTGCCGACGCGCAGTGCTTGCATATCCCAGGGGCGCAGTTAGTTCGATGCGTCCCCTGGGATCATGTGGGCCATGGAGAGCCAATGGTAGCAGGGAAATGCCCATTCATAAAATTGACAGGAAGAGCTGTCAAAACTATAAATACTATAAGCCCCAAAACATCACTAAAACTTCAATTAATTTTTTTTTTAAAGTCACATTTTTATAAAATAACTATAAATTACATAAAATAACTATTTTAAACAATAATTTAAATTTTTGAAAAAATTAATTACACTTTCATTACACTTTCTAACGGGGCTAAAAATAAACTTCCCTTTCTTTAAAGTATTTAAAAATAATAAACCTGTGGAAAAAAAATGTTTTAATTTTAATTAATTCACCACTTACCTTGTTAAAAGCAGGCCTTGCGCCTGCTTTTTACATGTGTAACTCCTGGAGACTTACCCTCCCGGAGAAACCTGTATAAAAAAAAAACATAAGTTCCATGCGCACGTGCTGCCTCTCTGGCATACGCATTCGACCTCTGAACCCTTTCCTTTAAAGGAACGGAAGTTCCGGTTTCCCGCGCATGCGCAATGCATGCACGAAACCGGCACTTCCGTTGGGCCTACAAGTGAGTACCCCGTGCGTACTCGCCCATGGGGACCCGAATTTCTGGGCCACTGTGTTTAATCAGAGTTTAAGGTGGAATATAACATGCTAGTTATACAGCAAAAACATACGACCGTGACAAGTAGCTAATACCGGATCCGATCGGACAGACAGCTGCCGTACGTGAACAGTTCTCTGGCCTGCGGCGCCTCTTCCTCTCGTCTAGAACATCTGAGTTTGTGAGCATGGAATCACTCTCGAAAGAGCCCAACTTCTGCTTAGCTCTTCCCTCCACCGTCTGTGTGGGCAAGCCCTCAGGGTGTTACTTTTATTCTCTTTTTAGGGGTGGGCCTGAGGCCAAATTATTGACGAGACCATTTAACCTATAGAGGTTCCCCTAAAACCTCAGTACCCAATGGGGCGTTGAGTTCTTTGTCTCAATTTTTGGATTAAAGCCCTCCCCTACAGGGGTCTCATGATCTCAGCCAATTTGTCTTATTGTTTAATCTTTCTGAAGGTTCTTTGGAATTTGTGTCTTATCTCCCTGGTCCTTATCCTCCCTGGTACACTTGGTAGTAGGCCTGGCCTTGTCCCCTTTCAATCATGAGGCCCAAGCCAGAGCTGTTCCACTTCAGCTGTTAGTTATCTCACTTTCATATAACAAACTGCTCCACCCTGAGATGGATACCTTAACTCCCCTAAATTCCCTTTATCTATGTCTTTCTATACTAATTAACTTTTAATTATCTTCCCAAGCAGTTTTGTTAAGCTAACTGCAAATTCCACGTTGGCATTATAATATGGTTATTAGTAATAATGGAAGAAACATAGGTTGGGCCTTCATTGGCCAAATTAAAGATATATTAACAAAGTCAAAACCCTAACTTACAAGCAACAGATTGGCAGGCAAGGCCATCCTGTGGGCCCCTGTGTGGAATGTTTATGCCTCATCTAATCTAACTAACTGAAGACATTTTGTCTCAAATTCTAATACAAGCTTTCAGGAAAACGAAACTTAAAACAGTCCCCAGTAAAACACAACTTATACATTAACCCCTTACTTGTCTCGAACAGAAACATACAATCATTTAAACAGTGTTATTCGCGTAGCCATATACATTTTTAGGCACCCCTAGTTTTTAACAGTCCCACTCCACTCTTTCCCCCCCCCTGTTAGATCCGTGATTCTGAGAGCATGATGTTTTTCAATAACCACACGGATGCTGTAACTTAACAATCAACAGGTATTTACTGGAGTAGGGTAGTCTCAAGACTGGGGTACAGAGGCATGCTCAAGGCTTATATACAGGTGTGGTCACTGCCGGTACTACAGTATACAGGAGCTGTAAAAGTAGTTCTCTCTTAAAGGTACATACACTACAATTTAGATTAGTAGTACCCATAATATTCAAATAACAATTAACACTTTAACATGTACATTAAACAACAATAGTCCATTTATAGATTCAGTCTTTGGGGCGGCTTCCTGATCCTTTCGGGATAGCGCCTTTCCTGAGGTTCTTGTTCTTGGTGCGGAGGCGATTCTGGCCCCTTTTTATCGGTTAGTTCATCGGGTTCCACTGCTACTGGTTCGGAGGTAGATGCTACCGGTATGTCAGGTTCACCCCCAGGTACGCAAGACATGGGGTTGACTCGTTCCTGTGATGCTAAGATCTGATCAACGTGGCGTCTCACAATGTTCTCCCCGACATCCACTGTGTACATTAATGGCCCCTGCCGTGTGCATATCGTTCCGGGTTGCCATTTCTCTGTTCGGTAGTCACGGGCCGAGACTGGTTGTCCTACATTGAAGCTCCTTGTCGGCTTCTCATTGATGTGCTGGAATTGTTTATCCTCAACATTTCTTCGCACATTTGGTCTAAGCAAGTCCAGACGAGATCGCAACCTTCGGTTAAAGAACATCATGGCCGGGGTCTGGTTGGTAACTGCATGTGTCGCGTTTCGGTAGGCTAATAAGAAATTGTCCACCTTATGCTGTAGTGGAATTTCATCGTCGCACATGGCCTTTATCGCCTTCTTAAAGGTTTGTACGAACCTCTCAGCCAATCCATTTGTGGCTGGATGATACGGGGCAGATGTGTAATGCCTTACCCCATTCCTTCTCATAAATTTTCGAAACTCTTCGGACAAAAACTGTGGTCCATTATCAGAGCAAATCTGCTCTGGCAAGCCGTTTCTGGCAAATATGGTCCGTAGGACTGCAATCGTTTTCTCTGTAGTGGTTGAGGACATTTTTATCACCTCAGGCCACTTCGAATGAGCATCCACTGCTATTAAGAACATTGAGTCCATGAATGGACCAGCAAAATCAATATGCACCCGTTGCCATGGAGAGGAGGGCCACTCCCATGGGTGTAGAGGGGCATGTGGTGGTGCATTTTGGACCTTCTGGCATCCTGAGCAGCTCTTGGTTAGGTCCTCGATTTGTTGATCGATCCCCGGCCACCACCACATAAGCCCTAGCAAGGCTTTTCATTTTCACTCCCCCCAGATGACCTTCATGTAGCTCATTTAGCACTCTCTCCCTTAACTTAGGTGGAATCACCACTCTGGATCCACACATCACTGTCCCCTGGCATACTGGCAGCTGTTCTCTTCTGGATGAGAATGCTGGCAACGGTGAGTCACCATGTGTTGGCCATCCCCTCACCGTCAAATCATATACCCGAGACAGCGTCGGATCATTGCGGGTCTCCTTCTCTATATCCGCGTTCGTTACTGGCAATCGTTCAATTATTGACGAATAAAATATCTCGATAGGGTCCACTGCTGGTGCTTCCTCCACAGTAGGCAGTGGCAGGCGCAATAGCCCATCAGCGTTCCCATGCTGTTTCGTGCCTTTATATTCTACTAGCTGGGGGGAGCCCGGCTTTGCCAGGGCTGTTTTGGGCCGGGCGGTTTAAATTGAGTGCCAGGCTTTGGGCCCTGTCTGTGTCCCTCTGTGAATCTGCTGCCGGGCGGTTTAAATGGAGTCCCAGGCTTTAGGGCCCTGTCTGTGTCCCTTTGTGAATTTGCTGCCGGGCAACATTTCTACCTTTTAATACCTTGAAAGATGCAAGTGAAAGTACTTATAAAAGGTTTTTGGTAAATCTTATGTTATTTTTAAAAGAGATACTAACTTTTTCAAAGCTGGATGATCAAAGGGCTTTCAGGCCCTGTCTCTCTCTCTCCCTGTGTGAATCTGCTGCCGGGCAACATTTCTACCTTTTAATACCTTGAAAGATGAAAGTGAAAGTACTTATAAAACGTTTTTGGTAAATCTTATGTTATTTTTAAAAGAGATACTAACTTTTTCAAAGCTGGATGATCAAAGTAGTTTGAGCTGGAAGCTGAAGTAATGGCAGTGAAACAATGGCTGCCACATCCCCGAGATGAAAACGATTAGTCCCGCCCCCACACACACACCCCGATTGGCCAACCATCAGGGGACCGTACTGTAGGATTGGTCAATCGTGACGGCACAGGATTGGTGGAACCTTGACGTCAGTCAATCAATGCTAAGTAGCAGATAATGAGTTTATTTTGAAGGTTTTTTGCATAAGGCGTGAACAATTTTCGTCCGACCGAAAAGTAAATACGCTTATGACCGTCACGGAACCGTAAGCTTTCTTCGGAGGTAACGCGCGCGTAGGTACACTCTATAACTTTCGAGCGCATAGCCGGACAGACGCACACCCGAGGACAGAAGGACAGACAGACAGACAGATCGATTCCTTTATATATATATATATAGATTTCATATTGATTCGCCCCTAGAAACAGGGACCATCTTTGTAACCGTTGTGCCGTCATTACTGGAACGCCCTTCTTAGGATTAAAGATGGAGACAAGTGGTTGGTGGTCAGTCAGCAAGGTGAACTTCTGCCCATGCAGATAGCGGTTGAATTTTTTTACTCCCCATACTAGGCTGAGGGCCTCCCTGTCAATCTGGGCGTAGTTGCGCTCGGCTGAGGTTAGTGACCGAGACGCAAAGGCTACTGGCCTCTCCAACCCATCTGGGAATTTGTGCGACAGCACTGCTCCAATACCATAGGGTGATGCATCACATGCCAAACGAATTGGTAGTGCTGGGTTGAAATGGGCCAACACCTCTTTTGATGTGATCAATTCTTTACACTTCTGGAAAGCTCGTCTACGTTCGTCATTCCACTTCCATGGTACTCCTGTTTGCAGTAGGGTGTTCAGTGGGTGTAATACCGTGGACAAATTTGGTAAGAACTTATGGTAGTAGTTTACCAGCCCGAGGAACGACCTCAGTTGTGACACATTTTCCGGTGCTGGAGCCTTGACTACTGCCTCAATCTTTTCAGGGGACTTATGTAACCCCTCTTCATCGATGACGTGGCCACAATACGAGATCTGCTTCTGGAAAAACTCGCACTTGTGGCGATTAGCTCGTAGCCCATATTCCTTTAATCTGGTGAGCACCTTCTCCAAGTTGGCGAGGTGATCACTGTCATTTTCGCCCGTGACCAGGATGTCGTCCAAATAACACTGGGTCCCTGGAATCCTTTGCAGGACTTGATCCATTGCCCTTTGCCAAAGAGCCGATGCTACCCCGAACACCAGCCGGTTGTATTGATAGAGACCTTTATGAGTGTTAATCGTAAGGTATTGTTTCGAGGCTTCTTCTACCTCCATTTGCAAGTACGCCTGGGCTAGATCAATTTTGGTGAAGCGTTTACCTCCAGATAGCGAGGCGAAAATATCCTCAATTCGTGGAAGCGGATATTGTACCATATGAAGGACTGGGTTCACTGTCACCTTAAAATCCCCACAGATGCGGACCTTCTTTGGTTCCCCAGGCGTATTACTCAACGACCTCTTCATTACAGGAACGATGGGTGTAGCCCACTCGCTCCAGTCTACTTTGGACAGTACTCCTGAACGTTCCAACCCTTCCAGCTCTGCTTCGACAGCTGGTCTGATCGCATAAGGCACTGGTCTGGCCTTAAGAAACTTTGGGCTTGCATTTTCCTCTATTTTAATCGTTGCTGTTATGCCTTTTAGTGTTCCGAGTCCCTCCTGGAACACTTCTTTTGCGTCAGTTAGCATTTTTGACAGTCGTCCAGGTGTGACGTCGTCATCCTTTTTGGCCTCAACCTTCAGTGCCTGTATGGAATGCCAATCTAATTGTATCTTCTGGATCCATTCACGTCCTAGCAGTGGTGGTCCTCCATCTGGCAATACATATATATCCATTTTAGGTATTTCCTGGCCTTTATATATCACTTTCACCCTTATTTTTCCTTTGGGGTAGACTTTTTGCCCCGTGTACGTCTTCAAGACAATCTCTGTAGCTTTCAAGGGTATATGTGAAAATAGCCGCTTGTAGTCCCTTTGGTTTATGACTGTTAGGGCTGATCCTGTGTCCAATTCCATTTTCACTTGGACTCCGTCCATCTTGAGTGTAACCCAGATAGTCTGGTGATCCTCCATTTTGGTTACCTTATGTAGTTTCAGACAACCCAGCTCCTTGCTTCCAGAGTCTGTGTCACTTTTCTGTTCGTCTGAACTACTGTCCATCACCTTGTGTACCTTTTTGTACTTCTCCTGTGGAGATTTCTTGCTGTTGGTTTTCTTCCCAGACCTGCAGACTCTTGCTATATGTCCTGCTTTTCCACACTCTCTGCACACTTGGTCCTTGAACCAACAATCCTTCTGGTCGTGTGTTGTTCTGCCGCAGCGATAGCACTTCCCTGTTCCAAAGGACATTTCATTGGTGCCATATTCTTGCGGTCTCCATTGTATCTCTGCAGCGCTCCTTGCGGCTGCTTCGTGTGATACTGCCATACTGAAAGCCTTGTCCAGTGTAAGATCCTTTTCTGATGGAAGCCGTTTCTGGGTTCCTTCACTTTGCAGCCCACACACAAACTTGTCCCTTAATGTATCTGCTAGTCCCGCTCCAAACTGGCAGTGTTTCGATAGCTTGCCCAGTTCCGTTAGGTACTCGGCATTGCTTTCGTCTTTGTGTTGGTTCCTTTTATGGAACTTAAATTGTTCTGCTATCAGCAGCGGTGTGGGGTTTAAGTGGTCCTGTAGGATTTCTAATATGCTTTCGAAATTCTTGTTCACAGGCTTCTCTGGGGTTATTAGGTTTCGCAATAACCCATAAGTTTTTGCACCCATGGAATTTAACAAAACCAGTGCTTTCCTAGCATCTGGCACTTCATTCGCCCTGCAGTACACCTCAATACGTTCCACATATGTCGCCCAATCTTCGACTTCATTGTCGAACGTAGAGATACTGCCACTCTTCTGCATCCCTGGGTGTGATTTAACTGTCAAAAATGGCGTCTCCCGCGCTTCCCCTTCTTCTCCGCTGGCACAAAATGGCATCTCCCGCGCTTTCCTTCCTTCCCGCGCTCGCCCTTCTTCTCCGCTGTGGCTTCTAAAAATGGCGTCTCCCGCGCTCTTCCTTCTCCGCGGCTCAATGGCGTCTCCTGCGCTCTCCCTTCTTCTCCCCGCGGACACTGTTCAGCCCTTGAGCCCTGGCTGTGCTCTGCGTGTTCGTTTTTTTTTTTTGTGCGCCTTTCCCGTTTCCGCCGCTCGGTCCTGAACCCGGCTGTTGCTTTACCCTCTCTCTCTCGCCGTTTTGTTTTTCCTCGCCGCTTGGTTTTCAACCCCCGGCTGCGCCCTGTGCGCTTCACCCTCTGTCTTACCCCGTCGACGCTGCTCGGCTTTCTCTCCGCCGTCGGTCGGCTCCAGCCGCCGCTGTCCGGGAAGGGTCTGCGCTGTACCTGTCGTCAGCCTATTGCTGATCGTCGTGGCTGGGGAACCAAGCCCGGCTCTCCGCAGCCTCCCCTGCGATGTTCACTCTCTGCCGGACAACTGGGCGGTTGCTCGTGGTCGACGCCCGTGTTTCTGGCCTCGACCTTCTTCCACCGCCCTCCCGGAGCGAATCCTCAAAGGGAAATGCAGAGTTGCAGGTAGATTCGAATCGACACTCGTCGCCACTGTTAGATCCGTGATTCTGAGAGTATGATGTTTTTCAATAACCACACGGATGCTGTAACTTAACAATCAACAGGTATTTACTGGAGTAGGGTAGTCTCAAGACTGGGGTACAGAGGCATTCTCAAGACTGGGGTACAGAGGCATGCTCAAGGCTTATATACAGGTGTGGTCACTGCCGGTACTACAGTATACAGGAGCTGTAAAAGTAGTTCTCTCTTAAAGGTACATACACTACACCCACCACCACCCCCCCCCCCCCCCCCCAAAAAGCAGGATTTACTGGATAATGACGAGAAGACTTGGCCTACATTTTATTTGCTCCCTTTTTTTTTTACGCCTCTTCTTTCCTCCCCCATTGAACACTAATACGAATTTTGGTGTCTTTGCCAGTGACTTGATGGGATATTAGTTAACTCAGTGCATACATGGAATTGAACTAAGGTCCTTCCTGCCCTGTATGGCTCAGTACCGTATCAGTGAGCCATCAGGGGCAGTGCTTAGTCCACATATTTGAATCGTGTTTCAGGCAATAGAGGCACCTTGTTATTCAGCAAGTAGCATAACCTGGATTGATATGTTTTACAAGGAAGACTTCAGTGAAAAGTAATTTAAATTATTATTTTCTGTTCATTGATTTGAAAAAGGTGAAGAATAAAATGACAAAGGATCAGTATATTAAGATGAATAGAGGAATCAATGACAGCAAAGATCTACCTGAAGAATATCTGTCAGCTATCTATGATGAAATAGCAGGAAAGAAAATTTCAATGAAGGAGACAAAAGAGCTAACAATCAAATCCTCCAAACAGAGTAAGTTAAAATTTGACTTTCCCTACTAAAAAATACTGCTACTGTGAATGTGTCTTTCACTGAGAAGTTTCTCTCCTAAAGTAATTGTCAAGCTTTTAAGGATATTACACTAGATATTTTCTTAGCTTCTGTGTCACAGGTCACTCCTGTAAGTGGACTTTGCGCCCCCTACGGTCCAGATTGCACTCTTGCTGCCCAATATCTAGATAAATGAAAGCATGACCCAAAGAACCTTTTCTCTCTTTTTCTCAATCTCGCTGTATTGCCTAGAAATTTGGGGGGTTTCCGCTGGCTGTTGAGGCCCGTTTTGAAGAAATAATGGCAGCCAACTTGCTTCCGGCAGGTCCCACGCCAGCCACCATATTGTGGAGGTTGGCAGCGCTGCCATTGCCAGCGCTCGCTGCAGAAATGGAAATGAGGCAGATAGTGACGTCAATGAGTGTGTAACTCTGATTTGATGCATGATTTGACATTTTCAACGTTGCCACTCCACTTACCGCCCTCTTTTAATCACAACCAGCTGACCAAGTATTCAGCAGCAGGAAGGAGTCCCAGCAGTGCGATTTAAAGGGACCATCAGCAACAACTTGAAGCTGATATGGTTTTTCAGTTTGACTGGCTCTAAGTTTCTGCAACTCTTGCAGCTTTCTAAACTTGGTTAAAGTTGCTGAGGTCGCAGAGAGTGTTGCTGCAAGTAGAGAACGCCTTGATTCTCATTTAAAGGCTTCTGCTCACACCACTTGCTCACAGTCATGGGCGCTCTACTTGCAGTCCGCCTCGCGCTCGAGTATCTTCAGGAGAGGGAGCGCAGACAGCGAAGAAGAGGAGAAGATGCTTGCAGAGGGAGCAGGAGGGCTCTCAACAGGAGGCCTTACCCACCTAGGGTCTTCCGAGCGCACCTCTCTTACACTGCTCCTGGCTTAAGTGGAGGTATTAGGAGGCTCTGCTTCACCAAGGAGGTGGTCACAGAACTCTGACACCTCCTGCAACCAGACCTGCAGCCTCCGAGCAGGGCGACCATGGCTCTCCCAGTGGCCCTCAAGGTCACCGTGGCCCTCAATTTCTTCGTCAGCGGATCCTTCCAGTTTGCAGCAGGAGACATAGCTAACATCTCCCAGTTCGCCGTCCATCGCTGCATCCGGGAGGTCACAGAGGCTCTCTACTCCAGGAGAAGGGACGTCATTGTATTCTCTCCGGACAGAGAAAAACAGGATGAACGCGCATGTGGCTTTGCCAGGATAGCTGGTTTCCACATGGTGCAGGGCACCATCGACTGCACACGTGGCTTTGCAGGCACCGTGCAACAATGCTGAGATGTTCTGTAACCGCAAAGGTCACCACTCGCTTAATGTGCAGTTGTTGTGCGACCATGCCCAACGCATCATAATGTTGAATGCCCGCTATCCTGGCAGCAGTCAAGATTCCTTCATCCTGCATCGTCAAACTCGAGGGTGGCTGCTCGGAGACTAGGGCTATCCGCCCTGCACCTGGCTGATGTCTCCCCTCCACAACCACTCCTGCCGAACACTCATATAATGACAGCCATGCTGCTACCAGGAACGTCATCGAGCAGACCACTGGAGTGCTCAAGCAACGGTTCCGCTGCCTTGACCGCTCAGGAGGAGCCCTCCAGTACTTGCCGGAGCGTGTGTCCCATTTCGTGGTGGTCTGCTGCATGCTCCATAACTTGACCATCATGAAGGCACAGCCGTTGCCACCAGGGATTGCGGGACAACCTCAGGAGGAGGAAGAAGAGGAGGAGGAAGGGAGAAGGCAGGCATCAAATCCTTGTTCCGGATGGGCTGTCCGTGAACGCCTCATCAGACTCCGATTCCAATGAATAAAACTCCAGATCCCTGTTGCCCACCACTTCTCCATCATACCATCCCTCTGTCACGGAACATCACATCGTCCTCCTGGGCATAAAGTTGAACTGAAAGCCACCACAAAACACACATTCCAAACAAAATTCATAAATTTATCCAAATGCAATCAAAATTACTATTAACTATTCACCTGTGTGCATTCCCTTAATGTCTGTCTTTCGTATGCCTTTACCTACACTAGTGCTCCCCCAGTAGCTGCAGCATGGCTGGTGGAAGGCTGCTGTGTTTCCATGAGGGAGACTACAGATGGTCTTGCACGAGAACCTCAACCAGCTCTGGAACTAGAAGGCCTGACTGTAGATTGCACCACCTCAGCATGGGTGGCAGCAGTCTGGGCTGGCTGACTGCTAGGCAGCGGGAAGGGCAATGGTGGGGTGGCAGTGGTGGGAGTAGGAATGCTGTCATCCTGAGAGAGGACAGCAGGTTCTTGCTCCACAGACCCATTGCCACTCCCTGGACGGCACCTCAGCATTCTAGCAATCTCTTGGAGGACAGATTGCTGGCCTGCTGTGACACCCTGCAAGCCCCTTTCGAGATTCATAAATCCAGCACCGATGGCAGCAGTCTGAGCTTCCACTGCAGCAGTGAGACGTTGGGTCGCTTCCGCCTGTGCTGCAGTGGAAGCTGCTAGACCGCCCATCACAACCAGCATCATCTGTGGGCCCACAAGGTCTCTCCTAGAGTTGTCCATCATTTCCATCCTGAAAATCATGGGCTCCAAGCTCTGCACAAAGCCCTGTGCAATGTTGGAGCTGGACTCCTCCATGCTGCTTGATACTGACGAGAGGCTCTCTGGCCATTGCACCTAGAATTTGTGTGTGCATGCCCATCGCCCTTCTGAAGGCCACCCCATCAAGGTCGTCATCTGAGTCCTGTGGAACCGAATTCGTGTGCGAACTCACCCTCCAGGGAGCTGACACCTGAGCTACCCTTTCCCCCTGGCCTGGCTGCAGCCCACTCGTGCCCGATGACTCGCCATGTGCAGATCCCACCTCTATACTACTAAAGTCCACGCAGTGCCATTTTCTGAGCTGGAGTCTGTGAGTGTCAAATGCAGCGCCAGAGTCTTTTCTCCTTCGTATTCTTCGTCGTTTCCTTCAGTTTGCTGATGATGAAGGACAGGCTGGCCTGCTGGTAGTTCTTGTGCCTTTCTGCTTTCAGAAACCCAAGAGTCGGGTTGTGGTGAGGAGGGGGGAAGCAAGATATCCATGAATGCACCATCAGCAGCTTGTAAGTGAGAAGTGATTGTGGGATGAGGGGGAACTGGGATGTGAGAAGAAGGGTTAAGTATGACTATGCCGTCATCATCAGCAACAGTTTCAACCTCTCCGCTGGCCACGGACTCCATCACTGCCCTTCCAATGATTTCAAACACAGATTCCTGCAGGTCCATCAGGTTCTCTATTGTGGCTTGGCTGACTCCTGTCTGTTGTTGCCCCCTCCTGTTATGTGCCACCTTGGTCTACAAGAGAAAGGGAAGTGTGTCAGTGAGTGTGGTGCAATGTGTTTGGGTGATGTGCCTGCCATAGTTGAATAGCTGTCAGTGTGTGCAAAGTATGAGTGGTGACAGCTAGAGATTGTTGGTAGGTGAGTGATGGGGGTGTGGTGCATTGAGCAGTGTGTGAGACTTATGGTGCAGATGGTGGGATATGGCATTTGCTGAAGCTTGACCTGCCGTGTAAGGTTGTTAAATTTTTTTCGGCACTGGATCCATGTCCTTGGGACAATACTAGTGGCCGTGACTGATTCAGCAATCTCTGATCTGATTGGGAAATGAGTATACTAAGTGCTAGCTTGTGAATGGGTACTTGGTTCCAAATTCTGTTATTAGATTAACTTATACTGAATGAATTAGCAATTAGAATGTCACTAATCCAACTACAGAAAAAGTTCTGATATCCGGCACCGACGGGACCGAGCTGCTGCCATTCTATCAAAACTTCCGGATAGACCAGCGCTAATGTTGAAGGATAGGAGGTTTTCATCTCCGTATCTGACAACAAGCACCGTTGCTTAGCAACAGCTTGTAAACACTCGGCCCGTACCTTGGAAGCGCCTCTGAAGCTGTTGCTAAGCTACAGAGACGCTTTCCAGAGCCTGACTGGTTTTAAAAAAAAAAATGCTAGGAGAAGAAAAAAAACCTAACCAAAACGGCTGCTGATTTCTGCCATTAGATTGAGGTTTCCGGGCATACAACCTCCGGATAAACCAAAGTTTCCTGTAGTACTAAAACATTAATGCTGGAAAGTCCCCATTCAATAGTGAGATATTTGGTTGAGAAATACCCTGTAGTATTCAGATTCAAGAAAGGTGTCTGAAAGAGACATTCAATCTTTCATTTGGCAATTAACTTCCACTTAGGATTTAAGTTACGTTCTAATCAATTAATGTTAGAACCATCTGATCCTGAGTTAGTATGATATTTAAGTCTTAATACTTGTACATATTCTTTGTTTTCCCTATTTTGGCATGAAGGCTTAGTGGACTATACACACTTCAGTAGGCTCAAAGATGAACAGGGCTGTTGTGATTCCATGCCCATAGTCCTTGCCAGAGTTGTCCGAGTTTCATTTATCTGAGGAAATCATGTTGCTGAAGTATAATCCATCGCTTCCTATTTTTCCATCGAAAGACAGTATTGTCATTTTGTTTTCCATAACTGGCCTTCACGTGTAGTCTTCCAGGTGCTACTTTGGGTATAGTTCTTTGTATGTGGAGGCTGAATAAATCATCTTAGGCAGTCCTTTGGAACTGAGGATGACTTGCTTCCACTCTAAAAATGAGTTCTCAGGTGACTGATGAGTCCAATACAGGACCTACAGTCTGCCACAGGTGGGGCAGACAGTGGTTGAAGGGGTGGGTGGGTGGGGTGCTTGGGTTGACGTGCGCTCCTTTCGCTGTTTGCGCTTGGCTTCCACTTGCTCCCGGCGAAGAGACTCGGTTTTCAGCGCCTTCCTGGATGCTTCTCCTCCACTGTCTTGGGCCAGGGATTCCCAGGTGTCGGTGGGGATGTTGCACTTTTTCAAGGAGGCTTTGCGGTTTCCTCTGCCCACCTGGGGCTCTCTTGCCTTGTCGGAGCTCCGAGTAGCGCACTCGTTTTGGGAGTCTCATATCGGGCATGCAGACGATGTGGCCCATCCATCGGAGCTGATCGTGTGTGGTCAAAGCTTCGATGCTGGGGATGTTGGCCTGAGCGAGAACACTGACGTTGGTGCGCCTATCCTGCCAATGGATTTGCAGGATCTTGTGGAGGCAGCGTTGGTGGTACCTCTCCAGTGCTTTGAGGTGCCTGCTGTACATGGTCCATGTCTCTGAAGCATACAGGAGGGCAGGTATCATTACTGCTCTGTAGACCATGAGTTTGGTGCTGGGTTTGAGGTCCTGGTCTTCAAACGCACTCTTCCTCAGGCGACCGAAGGCTGCACTGGCACACTGAAGGCGGTGTTGGACTTCGTCGTCGACATCTGCCCTTGTTGACAGTAGGCTCCCGAGGTATGGAAAGTGGTCCACGTTGTCCAAGGCCTCGTCATGGATTTTGATAATTGGGGAACAGTACTGTGTGGCGGGGGCAGGTTGGTAGAGGACCTTTGTCTTACGGATGTTTAGTGTAAGGCCCATGCTCTCATACGCTTCGGTGTAGGTGTTGACGATGGTTTGGAGTTCGACCTCCGAGTGTGCGCAGATGCAAGCATTGTCTGGATACTGTAATTCGATGACAGAGGATGGGATGACCTTGGATCTGGACTGGAGGTGATGGAGGTTGAACAGTTTCCCATTTGTTCTGTAGATTAGCTCCACTCCAGCAGGGAGCTTGCAGAGGGTGAGATGGAGCATTGCAGCCAGGAAGATCGAGAAGAGCGTTGGTGCGATGATGCAGCCTTGCTTGACGCCGGTCCGTACGTGAATTGGGTCTGTGGTGGATCCGTTGGTCAAGATCACGGCTTGCATGTTGTCGTGAAGTAGGCAGAGGATGGTGACAAATGTTTTGAGGGCAGCCGAATTTGAGGAGGATGCTCCATAATCCCTCACAGTTGAAGGTGTTGAAGGCCTTTGTGAGGTCAAAGAAGGCCATGTACAGCAGTTGGTGCTGTTCCCTGTATTTCTCTTGTAGATGACGCGCAGTGAAGATCATGTCCATTGTGACCCTTAGTGGGCGGAATCCGCATTGCAACTTGGGCGGAGCTCTTCAGCCACTGGGAGAAGGCGATTGAGGAGGATTCTTGCAATGACTTTCCCTGTGGCAGGGAGACTCCTGTAATTACCGCAATCGGACTTGTCACCTTTCTTGAAGATGGCCACGATTACGGCGTCTCAGATCCCCTGGCATGCTCTCCTCCTTCCAAATAAGAGAACCCCAGTTGATCATCACACTTCTAACTTCCTGATTGCACAAGAGTTTTTACATCTGTATTATGTGTATTCTAAACACAGCCGCTGGGAATTACCATTATTGAAAGAGGATCAGTAAGTAAATTTTTAGGTCATGTGTATTTATAAGTAAAATAGGATTTGCTTATTGGCGTCCTTTCTACAGACCATTATTCCCTCCTCCATGGTCCTCACTGAGTAGTTATGTTTTAGCAAGTACTCAGATGGGAAAGAAAAATTATAAATAGTAGGCTCTACACCAGGGAGCTTGCGTACCTGCTGTACAGTCAGTTAGTACTGAAGTTTCCAAACTGGATTTGTCATAGTCGCAATTCAAAGCCTAGAGAAGATGCCTGTATACCTTACAGTGGAGCTGTTTGCTGACATCAACTAGGCAGGACTTTGCATCTGGAGATCTGAAGTTGCAAGTCAGATTTAAAATGTCTCTTAGAAAGTAGAATCTTAAACACAATTTTTTTTTTAAACTAAGTAAAAATAGATAGATGAAGAGCATACTCTAAGTATCCCTCCCTCCTATTCACCTACTCTCTCATACCTTCTCCTTCAGTGGAATGCTGCTCCTATCATTTAATGGAAAGATGTGCAGCAAATGGGTGCAGTTGAAGTGATGTGTGTTTACCAATATTTTGGCAACTATCAAAATATATTGAAACTTTTTTTTACAATGTTGTATCCATGTATATGTTTTAAATTCTCATCACATTTCATAGCTTTGGAAAATCATATGTATTGCATTGTTTATGTAGCAGGATTTTTTTTTAATTGTTGCACTTCTCTGAAATTAGAATTCCTTCTGACTATTAATTCCCAGTAATAAGCTATTAATAAATTTATCAGTTATGTCGGCCGTATCAGTATGGATGTTAGCATTCAACGCGGAAGACAATAGCTATTGGTACTCAACATGAAAAAAAAATCCAGAAAATGGAAAAATAACACCCAATGAGTTTCACAGTATAAAACAAAATTCTGGAGTGGCATTAAAGTGGTGGTGTAGCTTTAGGGTTCAGATGCCAGTTATAAATATCTCAAGCTTTGCATTTATGATTTGAAATTATCAGAGTTAAAAGCCTTGTTAACATTCCAGGAGTATTCTTCAAGGAATAGTTCCATCCAGAAAAATTGGTAATTTCACGAAGATCCCAGTATCTAACTTGTTTTTATTAAATAAATGGAATTTTATTCCTTTCAATACTTTCAGATGTAGCCAGTGAAAAACAGCGGAGACTTTTATATAACCTGGAGATGGAGCATATGGCTAAAACTGCTAAGGCCCTCATGGAGGCTGTAAGCCATGTACAGGCACCTTTTACTAGTGCTACACACTTGGATCATGTTAGGCCAATGTTTAAAGTAAGTTATTAGTTTCTGACAAATGTATATTTCTAAATGTCTTTTATTCATGGTTGAGTAAACCCTGTCACTTTCTTATCTTCCTCCATGAGTCTTTTGTTTCTAAGTGCATACTCCTCTTCCCACCCCCCAATGCAATTTGCTTGCCCAGTACCCTGGACAACAGACTTCTCCGTGATTACATTTAGTGCTGTTCCATGCTAAGCTGTGAACGCAGTGAAACGAGTGGCTTCAAGTGATGGAAAACTCTGAAATTTGAACTGTAGCACTGAACCTCTACCACCTAGAAGGACAAGGGCAGCAGATGCATGGGAACACCATCACCTCCAAGTTCCCCTCCAAGTCACACACCATCCTGACTTGGAAATATATCATCGTTCCTTCACTGTCGCTGGGTCAAAATCCTGGAACTCCCTCCCTAATAGCACTATGGGAGTACCTTCACCGCACGGACTGCAGCGGTTCAAGAAGGCGGCTCACCAACACCTTCTTGAAGACAATTAAGGATGTGCAATAAATGCTGGCCTTGCCAGCGATGCCCACATCCTGTAAACAATTTAGTTTCTTTGCCACTGTCGTGTAATCGTTAAATCTTCAGTAACTTTGTTATTTGAGTAAGACTTCTATAAAAATGTTGCTGTTCTGTGATTATTTATTAATCATTAAGACTTTTCATTATAATCTGAGATAAATCACACAATTCCAAAATATTATCTCAAGTAAGTGTGGAAGAGTTCCTATCAATACAGCCACCATTGGGGTGAACTTCCAAACTTTTTTGAATTCTGTCAGGCTTTTCAAATAAAATTGCACAAGAATATAGAAAGCAATGAAATAGTTAAATCATTTGGACCATGAAGCCCATTCCTTCCATTTAATGTTCTCCATTATAGTCTCTACCCAACCCATGTAATCTGTGGAAGAAAGGTATTGCAACATTTTCCCCTGCTCTTTATTCCACCCCTCCCAAAGTAAATTGAGTAAACCTCCAGAATATCTAAGATTGAATTGTACATTATTCATCTTTGATTTGGCATGCACATGGCCTCAGGAGCCACTATGTTCCATAATGTATTTGATCATCTGAGTCTGTCTTTCAATCTCAAACTTGTTATTTATCCAGCACATTTTTAAAAGTTTTGATGCACACAACATTGATGCCTTTTGCTGTGAGCCTATTATATATATTCAGTTCTGCGCCGCAAGAATAAAAGCTCATCTAATGTTAGGGCATGCTTTGATTATTTTCTACTGAAGTTCTCTATGTTTGCACTCAAATTTCAAATTAGAATAATTTTCTTGTATCTGCTTTCCATTTCTCTCAGCATTTTAAAAAGATGGATTATGTCTTTTAATATTTTCTGTAATTCCCTTTTATAGTCTTTTCTGTTGTTTTATTCTTTACTCCTGGAATCTATTTAAAATAATTTCTTTACAGTCCTAAAAGCAAAATACTGCGGCTGCTGAAAATCTGAAATAAAACAAAATTCTGGAAACACTCAGCAGGTCAGGCAGCATCTATGGAGAGAGAAACAGAGTTAACATTTCAGGTCGATCACCTTTCATCAAAAGTTCAAGATTTAACAGTTCTTGCTTATAAACTGTTAAATCTCTATCTTCCAGTTCTAAAGGTCATCGACCTGAAACGTTATCTCTTTTTCTCTCCACAGTTGCTGCCTGACCTGAGCGTTTCCAGTATTTTCTGTTTTTATTTCTTTACATTCCTGATCTGTATGGAAAAATACATTTTAACTATGTTGTAAAACGAGGACTATAAAGAAGGAATTATTTTTATATTTTGCAGTGCCGTTGAGAGTTATATGCCTTAAATTCTCAGTGCTGGACATGGTGCATCATGAATGTCAGCTGGAGACCTGTGCTGGTCTTCTGTTTTTTCCTAAAAGCTTTTTAAAAGGGAATTTTCTGTTTCATAGTTGGCTTGGACACCATTTTTGGCAGCTTTCAGTGTGGGCTTACAAGATTGTGATGATACAGAGGTGGCCTATCTTTGCCTGGAGGGCATACGATGTGCTATCCGGACAGCTTGTATCTTCAATATTCAGGTAATGACAGCAGCCTCATATAAACGAGATGTCTTTTTTTCCAAGAACATATAATGTTATGGTTGCCATTTGTAAGGGCAGGTTTATATTGTAGTCTCTAAATCACCAGGAATTGGTATTGAGTTGGACCAAACAGCATTTTATGCCACAATGTTAATGAGCTATCTGGCATTAACCCATATTTGACTTCAGTTTTTTTTAAATCACCTTTTTAAATCATCTTTGTTCTGAGCAGGTCAGGGTGTCCCTGCCTTTGTTGGTGGGAACAATTTGAAAACTTGTATGGAGTATTTTATTTAATAATATGTCCCTTTTAATTTTTAAGGCTGCTCCAAATTTCTTGAAGCCATTGTTACCTGGGTACCATCTGTGTAAACAAAAAATTTTGGATAAATTGTGAACCTTACATTTAACTTTTGATTTGATTTGGGATTAGAAGATTTATTGCAGGTTTGCTAAATAGCTTGATCTAATAGGTTAAAATGTGCTAATATTAAATGCAGTATTTTCAATGTAAAAAAGATCAAGACCTCAGATTGCAAGAAAAATATGGATTCTACCATGATTTACAGTAGTTAAGCCAGTGCTTTATGAAACTCAATCCATTATAGAGCTGATGCTCACCTGATAGGAAAACATTATTCTCTTTTTATATATAAAGAAAATGTTTTATTTTAGGGTAAAATTGACTGCTAATATGTAGTTTTAAATAAACATTGATACCACAAACTAATATTTCTTGCATTTTATTTTACATTCTAAATGACCTTTAATTACATCAATTACATTAACAGCTTGAAAGAGATGCCTATGTGCAGGCCCTTGCACGATTTACTTTATTAACAGCCAGCTCCGGTATCACTGAAATGAAGCAAAAAAACATCGATACTATCAAAACTCTCATCACAGTGGCTCACACAGATGGCAACTATCTTGGGACCTCCTGGCATGAGGTACAAGATCTCTTCATATTTACTACTGTTCTTCCTCTCTAAGACCCAGAGAAACACGTCTAATTAAATTGAGATTATATGCTTTTGAGCTGTAATTTTTAAACATGTTAGGTTTTCATCAATATTTATTTATTGAATTTTTCTGACCTTTTTTAATTATGCACTAAGCAAAATGTTTAATCCTTGGACCATTAACAAAACTATAAACAATATTATAAAGTGTCATCCTGGCTGGGCTGGCAAGTGTTTGCATGAAGAGTCAGTTGTTTGATGTTTCCAAGTTTCAGACAGCTATAATTACCTCATGGCTGTGAGAATTAATTAATTTGTCTGTCATCACGTATTCTTCCATTTGTTATGGGTTGTAATTGACCAGAATTATGACTTCAAACATGGATTATCCATTTGTGCTGAATGTGCAGGATAACTTTGACCAAAATTACTTTTCAGATGTCATGTGCTATGCTTGTTAATATTGCAGTAAAGCTAAGTGGGAACACTGGACTATTGCCAATCAGTTACCCCACATCCTTTACCATAAATTGAACAAAATCAGATGCACATATTTTAAATTTACATTGTTGCAAAATACTTAACAGTCCATCTATGGCTACAAGCTGTTCTCAAGGCCCCAGTATTAACAGCGAGGGCGGCAATTTTGTGGTTGGGAAACCCAAAAGAACAGATTTCCCTCTGGTCCTGCTGAATTTAACAGCAGGACATAAATACCATTTATGAAATCCGTTTCCCTGCCGCAGCCAGCCAGATTGAGATGCTGTCTGGTGGGTAGGCTTTCAGCACCAGGCCACAGGCGGGGAGAGATTGGGGGAGGGGCGGATATTGATGGGAGCTGGAGTGACGGGGGCTTTCGGGGGGAGTGGCAGAAAGATCGTGGGGGGGGGGAGACATTGATGGGGGTCCCACAGAAATCGGGGCTTGGACGGGGGGGACATCGACGGGGGCCCAGAGAGTTGGTGGGGTGGGGCATCGATGGGGAGCTTGAAGAGATCCGGGGAGAAGGGTAGAAGATCACGGGGACCGTTGGAGGACATGGGTTGGGGTGCGCCAGGAGGAAGCTCTGGAAACCCAGCTCGGCCAGCGTTAAAGTTGGAACAGAGAAAAAAAAATGAGGCTTGTTAAAATAATGAAATGAGCGACCCGGCACCGCCTCCACTAAAACTGGAAGTGGGCGGGTCCAAGGCGGTTTGGGTTTGAGATTTTTTATATTTTTACTTCCCACCCGACCCAAACAACCACCACCCCCCCCCCCCCCCCCCCCCCCAAAGTATTTTGTGCAATTTTATTTTCAGCGGGGAAAGTAATTACGTTATTTTCTGTCATTCTATTTTCTTAGGTCTCTCTCAGCCATGCATTGTTCCTTAGAAAAGACAGCAGAACCACTGGCTTGCTTCCAGAAATCAAATCAGTGGTCTCAACATTAACACCACCCTCACCCGCCACCACAACAGGCGGGAGGAGGCCGGGGGGGGGGGGGGAAGGTGGGGTGCAGTTAAACCCTAAAAAACGGGAAACACGTCCCCAACCTGCTGTGTTTGCACCCGTTACCATTTTTTTTTTTTTTTTTTTTATATACACAAGTGTTCCATCTTGGAGTGGCAGGATACTTCATTAATATATTTAAATCAGACTCTCCGTGCAATTGGGTGTCGGAATTAAATGTAACAGTTGACGGCCGGGTTTCGCATGGGTTGGGAAATCCGGTAGTGAAATGGAGGCGGGAGCTTCTGGCTCCAGAAATTAAGTGCTTTTTATAGCATTCCTTGTGGGTCGGGGGAGCAGGAGTTCGCCCTCTCCTCCAACCTTCCCTTGCTGTCAGGAAGTTTATTATCCTCCATATACTGTAACAAGATTGAGATTAAGAACTTGCTATTGGGGGAATCTCAGTTATAAGATCAACAACTTGTATTTATATAGCGCCTTTAATGTAATAAAACGTCCCAAGGCGCTTCACAGGAGTATTAAAAGATAAAAAATTTGACACTGAGCCACATAAGGAGGAATTAGGGCAGGTGACCAAAAGCTTGGTCAAAGAGGTAGGTTTTAAGAAGCGTCTTAAAGGAGGAAAGAGAGGCAGAGAGGTTTAGGCAGGGAATTCCAGAGCTTAGGACCTAGGCAACAGAAGGCATGGCCACCAGTGGTTGAGTGATTATAATCAGGGGACAGAACCATATTCTACTATTATGTGGTACAACACACTTGCACTGTATCCTGGAGAAACACTTAGATTTTTAAAGATGAGCATCACTACTATCTGTTAAATGACAGGTAATTGAAGACTGATTTTGATGGATAAGGATTAATCTTAATGTCTGGCGTTGCCTTTACTTTTACTGTTATATGCTATTCCTTGGACAATTGGTAATCTGTGTCATATTTTCATTGTTATTTTTTGTTTTAGCTCAGTTTATATGTTCTTCAATTATAGTTCTCACTATGTAAGTGCCAATGTACACTTTTTATCAGTCTAGGACATTCATTTTAGCAAAGACATTTTTTCCACAATTGCTCATTAGAAAACCTATTTCTATTTTATCTGTACAGTATTAATTACTTAGATCTATTCAATAAATATATATTAATTGTGCTAGACTACACCGTGTAACTTGACTGACTTTGAAGTGAATCAGTAGAGTGCTACATAAATCCTTCAGAAATCTGTTTCAAAATGTTTAAATTACTTAATTCATTTTGTTTTGTAGTTTTAATTTTGTGAGCTATTGGAAATATTTTGTAAATTTGTCCCCTCTTTTACCTCTAAATGTTTAAAGATCTTAAAGTGCATCAGTCAGCTGGAACTGGCCCAGTTAATAGGTACTGGAGTAAAAGCACGTTACATTTCTGGGACCGTTCGAGGTAGAGAAGGATCGGTTTCTGGATCCAGAGATCAGGCAGCCGACGATTATTTGGGTCTGGGATTGGGTAAGTTGGTTTTCTTTAGCACTTTGATATGCTTGGAATAAATGACGCCACTTTTAAATCACTTGTTCACTGCCTAGCATTCCCAGTGCTCCTTTACTTGCATGCAGTACACATATATGCAACTGGTACTGGAGGAAAGAAAGACAGTCATTTGAGACAAGGCTAGAAGTGCTTAAGATGCTCAAGAAGGACGAATCATAAAAGAAAGGTCCAGCTGAGTATAGTTTCTGAGGGACTAATATATCAGACTGGAAGCGGATTGCAGTACAAACATACGAACAATGACGGACAGGTAAAGACCACCTGGTCATCGAACCTGTCCCACACAATTGCGATATCTTGTGTATCACAACATATACACTCCACCCCACCCAAAACCATGTGATCTCCTGGGAGAGGCAAAAAACCCAGGCAAATTTTGGGGGGTGAAATCTGGGGAAATTCCTCTCCGATTCACCTAGGCGATCGAAACTAGCCCAAGAGATCAATCTGGTTCTGAATTTCCTGCAGCAGCTAACTTCTGTAAGAGGTGATCTCCGCCTCAGCCAGGAACAAATCCAGCTATCACTTGAAGGAATTCGGCGAGTCCGTGTCCACCACATGAGACGGCAGCCTGTTCCAGAGGTCCACTATTCTCTGGGAAAAGAACCACCTCCTGACATCTAACCTAGATCTGGCCTTATACAACTTAAATTTGTGACCCCTGGTCCTACCTCATCCGTTTAATTGAAATAAACTGTCAGCTGGAACACAATCTATTCCCTTCATTATCTTCTAAACCTCAATCAAATCCCCCCCCCCCCCCCCCAAAGTCTACGCTTCTCTAAGGTATAGAGTCCCAACTCTTTTAGCCTATCTTAATAACTAAGATGATTTAAACTGGGAATTAGTCTTGTGGCTCTCTTCTGCGCCCTTTCCAAAGCCTCAATATCACCCACCATGTGAGGAGACCAAAACTGGACACAGTATTCCAAGTGTGGCCTGATTAAGGTCTTGTACAAGGACAAAACAGTATGCCTCGTCTTGTACTCAATTGTCCTATGGATACACCCCAACACACTCTTTGCTCTAGCTATCGCTACATGGCATTGCTCATAAATTGGAGGGATGTTGCAGTAAAGTTATATAGCATTTAATCATGTCCTCAGGACATCCTAAATCCAGGCAGGAGTCCACCCACCCGAGCCAAACTGACACTTGAAATTTTACGATAGGGTACTTGTTAAGTAGTTTCTCAATTGGGGAAAGGCCAATTTTACTAAGCTGAGATGTGATTTTAGCAAAAGTGGACTGGAAGCTACTTTAAGGTAAATCAGTGTCAGAGCAGTGGAGCTAGTGAGGGCTCAGAGTACATATGTTCCTACAAAAATAAGGGTGGAACTCCAAAATCTAGAGCACCCCTGAATGTCAAGGGGCATACAGGGTAGGATAAGGCAAAAAAGAGAAGCTTTTGTCAGATAGCGAGCGCTAAATACTGCTGAAAGCCTCGGAGTATAGAAAGTGCAGGGGTGAAATTAAAAAGGAAATTAGGAAAGCAAAGAGAGGGCATGAAAAAATATTGGCAAGTAAAATCAAGGAAAACCCAAAGATGTTTTATAAATACATAAAGAGCAAGAGGATAACTAAAGAAAGAGTAGGGCCTATTAGAGACCAAAATGGTAACCTGTGTGTTGAGGCAGAAGACATGGGCATGGTTCTTAATGAATACTTTGCGTTTATCTTCACAAAAGAGAGGAACGATGGAGACATTGTAGTTAAGGAGGATGAATGTGAAATATTAGGTGAGATAAACATAGTGAGAGAGGAAATATTAAGGAGTTAAGCATCTTTGAAAGTAGATGAATCACCAGGCCTGGATGAAATGTATCCCAGGCTGTTAAGAGAAGCAAGGGAGGAAATAGCAGAGGCTCTGACCATCATTTTCCAATCCTCTCTGGCTACAGTTGTGGTGCTGGAGGATTGCTAGCATTGTACTGTTGTTTAAAAAGGGAGAAAGGGATAGACTGAGTAATTACAGGCCAGTCAGCCTAACCTTGGTGGTGGGTACATTTTTGGAAAAAATTCTGATGGATAGTATTAATCTTCATTTAGAAAGGCATGGATTAATCAAGGTCAGTCAGCATGGATTTGTTAAGAGAAGGTTGTGTCTGACTAACTTGATTGAATTTTTTGCGGAGGCACCAAAGAGGGTCGATGAGGGTAGCGCGTTTGATGTAGTCTACATGGATTTTAGTAAGGCTTTTGACAAGGTCCCACATGGCAGACTAGTCAGAAAAGTAAAAGCCCATGGGATCCAAGGGAGTAGTAGGGCTGGAAGAGGTTACAGAGATCTTGGAAGGTTATAGGGCTGGAAGAGGATACAGAGATCGGAAGGTAGTAGGGCTGGGGGAGGCTACAGAGGTCTCGGAAGATTGTGTGATTGGAGGAGGTTACGAGGGTTTCGGAAAAATGTGTGGTTGGAGGAGGTTACATACAAAATTGGATCAGTGGCAAGGAAGCAAAGGGTAATGGTTTACGGGTGTTCTTGTGACTGGAAAGTTATTTCCAGTGGAGTTTCACGGGGCTCAGTACTAGGCCCCTTGATTTTTGTTGTATATATAAATGATTTAGACTTCAATATAGGGGGCACGATTAAGAAGTTTGCAGATGATACAAAAATTGGCCGTGTGGTTGATGATGAAGAAGGAAGCTGTAGACTGCAGGAAGATATCAATAGACTGGTCAGGTGGGCAGAAAAGTGGCAAATGGAATTCAATCCGGAGAAGTGTGAGGTAATGCATTTGGGGAAGGCTAACAAGGCAAGGGAATACACAATAAATGGTAGGATACTGAGAAATGTAGAGGAACAGAGGAACCTTGGAGTACATGTCCACAGATCCCTGAAGGTAGCAGGACAGGTAGATAAGGTGGTTAAGAAGGTATGCGGGATACTTTATTAGCCGAGGCATAGAATATAAGACCAGGGAGGTTATGCTTGAACTGTATAAAACACTAGTTAGGCCACCGCCACAGCTAGAGTACTGCGTACAGTTCTGGTGACCACATTACAGGAAAGATGTGATTGCACTAAAGAGGGTACAGAGGAGATTTTCGAGGATGTTGCCAGGACTGGAGATTTTTAGTTATGAGGAAATACTGGATCATAAGATCATAAGAAGCAGGAGTAGGCCATACGGCCCCTCGGGCCTGCTCTGCCATTCAATAGAATCATGGCTGATCCGAACCTAGACTCACGTCCACTTCCCTGCCCTCTCCCCGTAACCCCTAATTCCCTTATCTGCTAGGAAACTGTCTATCTCCGTTTTAAATCTATTTAATGTTGCAGCTTCCACAGCTCTCTGGGGTAGCAAATTCCATAGATTTACCACCCTCCGAGTGAAGAAGTTTCTCCTCATCTCAGTTTTGAAAGGGCAGCCCCTTATTCTAAGATTATGTCCCCTAGTTCTAGTCTCACCCATCAGTGGAAACATCCTCACCGCATCCACCCGATCAAGCCCCCTCACAATCTTATATGTTTCGATAAGATCGCCTCTCATTCTTCTGAACTCCAATGAGTAGAGTCCCAACCTACTCAACCTTTCCTCATACGTCAACCCCCTCATCTTCGGAATCAACCGAGTGAACCTTCTCTGAACCGCCTCGAGAGCAAGTATATCTTTTCTTAAATATGGAAACCAAAACTGCACGCAGTATTCCAGGTGTGGCCTCACCAATACCCTGTATAACTGAAGCAAGACTTCCCTGCTTTTATACTCCATCCCCCTTGCAATAAAAGCCAAGATTCCATTGGCCTTCCTGATCACCTGCTGTACCTGCATACTAACCTTCTGAGTTTCATGCACCAGGACCCCCAGATCCCTTTGCACTGTAGCACTTTGCAGTTTCTCTCCATTTAGATAATAACTTGCTCTTTGATTTTTTCTGCTGGGGTTGTTTTCTTTGGAACAGAGGAGGCTGAGGGGAGACTTAATTGAGGTGTATAAAATTATATGGGGCCTAGATAGAGTGGATAAGAAGGACCTACTTCCCTGAGCAGAGAGGCCAATAACCAGGGGACATAGATTTAAAGTAACTCGTAGAAGGATTAGAGGGGAGTTGTGAACTTTTTTTCACCCAGAGGGTTGTGGGGGGTCTGGAACTCCCTTCCTGAAAGGGTGATAGAGGCAGAAACCCTCATCGCATTTAAAAAGTACCTGTATATGCACTTGAAGTGCCCTAACCTACAGGGCTACGGACCAAGAGCTGGAAAGTGGGATTAAGCTGGATAGCTCTTTTTCGGCCGGCACAGTCACAATGAGCCAAATGGCCTCCTTCTGTGCGTAAATTTCTATGATTCTATAATTATACAATCTACAGCAGAGAACATTGTTTTCTGTACATTTAACTATATCCTGTTGGCATTAAAACAGTTGAATCTTAGCTAGATTTATTCTCGAGATTTGTTCCTCATAGTTTGAGGCTGGCAAAAACTATTTCCATTGTGGCTTTCATACCGTGTATTTGTAATTCTCTAATTGCTACTTCCCTCTAGAATTGTTTTCAAGCACAGATTGAATTTTTGTTTTACAAATGCCGCACTGAAAAATTAATCCATGACTGCTTTTTTCTCTGCCTACTCAGGCACACTGGTTGGTGGGACTGTGGACCGAAAGCAAATAGCCAGTATCCAGGAATCCATTGGTGAGACGAGCTCTCAGAGTGTTGTTGTTGCGGTTGACAGGCAAGACCAATTTTATTTGAGATTTACATGTCGTGTGGTTCATTTGGTACACTTTGTGCAACTCATCCTTTGACTTTCTTGTCATTTAAAATCTGATGATTGATCTAGCTCCTTTGCTTTAATACAAGATTACAAAACCTTTAAATGTTTCGGTGAACCTAAAGACAACAACAACTTGCATTTATATAGTGCCTTTAACGTAGTAAAACGTCCCATGGCACTTTACAGGAGCGTTATCAAACAAAATTTTACATCGAACCACATGAGATATTAGGGCAGATGACCAAAAGCTTGCTCAAAGAGGTAGGTTTTAAAGAACGTCTTAATGGAGGGAAGAGAGGTAGCGAGGCGGAGAAGTTTAGGAGGGAATTGCAGAGCTTAGGCAGTTAATGTTTTGGATGCATTAAATAGCAAGAGTGTAAATCTGTGAAAACTTACATTTTTAATGTTGTATAGTTTTTGAATTGCTGTAAAGAAAGTGTAAACCTGCCAGACATGCTGGCAAAAATAAAACAATCACTTCATTTGTATTACAATCGCTATTCTGTGATTGTGTAATGTGGCAAATTAAATAATGATGCAGTTGAAACTGCGTTGGAACCTTACTAGATATTAAATTATTTAATTTGGTTCTTACTGCTTCGAATGTGAGCAGAACCAAGAGTTGGATTAATGGGTTTTTGAGCACTGTTCTGGCGAAAAGTCATTGACCTGAAACGTTAACTCTGTTTCTTTCGCCACAGATGCTGCCTGACCTGCTGAGCATTTCCAGCACTTTCTGTTTTTATTTCAGATTTCCAGCATCTGCACTGCTTTTCTTTTGAATTAAAAAAAAATGTTTCCTCATGTCACCTGGTTCTTTTGCCAATTACCTTAAATCTGTGTTGTCTGGTTACTGACCCTTCTGCCACTGGAAACAGTTTCTCATTTACCCTTACCAAAACCCTTCATGAATTTGAACATTTCTATCAAATCTCACCGTAACCTTCTCTGCTGTAAGAAGAACAGCCCCAGTTTCCCTGATCTCTACATGTAACTGAAGTCTTTCATCCCTGATATTGTTCTAGTAATTCACCTCTGCACCCTCTCGAAGGCCTTGACATCCTTTCCATAGAAACATAGAAGATAGGAGCAGGAGTAGGCCATTCGGCCCCTCGAGCCTGCTCCGCCATTCAATGCGATCATGGCTGATCATCCAAATTCAGTACCCGGTCCCTGCTTTCTCCCCATACCCCTTAATCCCTTTAGCCTTAAGAAATATATCTAACTCCTTCTTGAATATATTTAATGTATTGGCCTCTACTGGTTCACCACTCTCTGGGTGAAGAAATTCCTCCTCATTTCTGTCCTAAATGGCCTACCCCTTATCCTTAGACTCTGACCCCTGGTTCTGGACGTCCCGACCATCGGGAACATCCTTCCTGCATCTAGTCTGTCCAGTCCTGTCAGAATTTTATAAGTTTCAATGAGATCCCCTCTCATTCTTCTAAACTTCTAAACGAGTACAAGCCCAATCGACCCAATCTCTCCTCATACGTCATTCCTGCCATCCCAGGTATCAGCCTGGTGAATCTTCGCTGAATTCCTTCCATGGCAAGAACATCCTTCCTCAGATAAGGCGACCAAAACTGCACACCATACTCAAGATGTGGTCTCACCAAGGCCCTGTATAACTGCAGCAAGTCATCCTTGTTCCTGTACTCAAACCCTTTCGCTACGAAGGCCAACATGCCATTTGCCTTCTTAACCGCCTGCTGCACCTGCATGCTTACCTTCAGCGACTGGTGCACAAGGACACCCAGGTCTCGTTGCACTTCCCCTTCTCCCAATCTATTGCCATTCAGATAATCTGCCTTCCTGTTTTTGCCACCAAAGTGGATAACCTCGCATTTATCCACGTTATATTGCATCTGCCATGCTTTTGCCCAATCACCCAACCTGTCCAAATCATCCTGGAGTTTCTCGGCATCCTCCTCACAGGACACACGCCCACCCAGCTTTGTGTCATCTGCAAATTTGGAGATATTACATCTAGTTCCCTTGTCTAGATCATTAATATATATTGTGAATAGCTGGGGCCCAAGGACCGATCCCTGCGGTACCCCACTAGTCACTGCCTGCCACTCGGAAAAAGACCCGTTTATTCCAACTCTTTGCTTTCTGTCTGCCAACCAGTTCTCTATCCAAGTCAATACCTTGCCCCCCAATCCCATGTGCCTTAACTTTACATGCTAATCTCTTATGTGGGACCTTATCGAAAGCCTTCTGAAAGTCCAAATACACCACATCCACTGGTTCTCCCTTATCTATTTTACCAGTTACATCCTCAAAAAATTCCAGTAGATTAGTCAAGCACGATTTACCTTTTGTAAATCCATGTTGACTTTGTCCGATCCTGTCACTGTTTTCCAAGTGCTCTGCTTACATCTTTTATAATGGACTCTAGCATTTTCCCCACTGCCGATGTCAGGCTTACCGGTCTGTAATTCCCTGTTTTCTCTCTTCCACCTTTTTTGAATAGTGGAGTAACATTAGCTACCTTCCAATCCATGGGTACTGTTCCAGATTCCATCGAATTCCGAAGTGTGGTGCCTTGAATTGGCCACAATACTCGAGCTTGGCCCTTCCTTTGACCACCCTTTTATGATTTATGAAGATTTAGCATAACTTCCTTGCTTTTGTACTATATGGGGGGATTTTAACTCGGGTGCGGGATGGGGTTGTGTTATCCGAATTTCGTGTTTCCCACTCGAATCTAAATGGATGTGGGAGATTGATGCAATTTTAACTTAAGTGGCCAAATGATTTCCAACGTGTGGGAAGCCTTTGCGAATGGGTTTTTCATGACTGAAAGTCCCCTCCGATTACATCATAATTGCTGCTGCATTTAAGATCCACAGCAAGCCTTGCTTCTTCTGCAGACTGCCAAGCTTCTTGACTGTGCAGTGTGAGGGAGCTGCAGCAAAAATGACAACCGGGAGGGTAACATCAGCTCCTCGCTTTGACGAGGTGGCACTGCAGGCATTAGTGGATGTGGATGGGGCCAACAGGGAGGTGCTCTTCCCTTCATCAGGGAGGAAGAGGCCTCCCACTCAGACCAAGGCAGTGTGGATGCAGGTGGCTGAGGAGGTCAACTCCTTGGGAGTCACCCGTAGAACCTGGATACAGTGCAGGAAAAGATTTCATGACCTTCAGTGCACTGGAAAAGTGAGTATGAATTTCCCATCACCCTCAATCTGCTCGCCATTGCTTTTCCTCACCAGCACTCAGCTTTAGCAATCTCTTCCTCCACATCCCACTTGACACTGACATCCATGCACCCTTACCCATTCCCTCTCTCTCTATGCTCACATTGACATAACTATTCGACCATGCAGCCCTCACACTCCCTATCACTCTGATGCTTTGAACACAACTGACAACACACAGGGAGGGCCCTTGGCCTTGCAACCTCACTCCATCTTTGTCGTCTCCTAAGTATCTATGCTATGCAATCTCTACACTCACTCCTTCATTCTCACTCAACCTCCACTTGTCTCCCTCATTGCAGGAAAAGAGAGTTCACAACAAAAGAGAGCGAGCCAGGACAGGAGGAGGGACAGCCTTAATAGTACACCTGACCCCCTGGGAGGAGGCCGTCCTGAAAATTATGGGCATTGAGGATGATTTGCACGTGGGGGACGGACAGACTGGTGCAACGTAGCAAGCTGGTGACAGAAAAGTTTCCCATCTCTTTCACATTGCATGAGTCGCTGATAATGATTGTGAAGCTGTAACAGATGCAGTTATGAGCATCTGCAAAAAGCTATGTGCATGTAGCCTTGGCATCACTTCTCTGACTCTTTCCTTTACTCCCCCACAGGACCATCAGAAGCATCTGTCCCCCCCCTTAGCCAGGAAGAAGAGGCTGAGCAGCCAGACTCCTCAGAGGAAGCTGCAACCTCTGAGGGCGCAGCGTCACCAAAAATCTGCGCACCCAGCACTAGCGCAGACACCTCGGTGGGACCTTCGGGACATAGAGTAGTGTTGTCACCTGGTGTATCACAGCTCACAAGTGAGCATCAGCAGATTGTGGAGACAGGGACAGCAGTGGAGAGTCCTAGTCGGAGGGCGCAGGACTCTGCCAGCTCGGTTCAGCAGCATGTTGACCCTCTGCCTCTGGGTCCATCCATGAGATCAGCGGTGATGGAACTCCAGGAACAGATGCAGGAGTCTCTGGCAGGTTTTGTCTCTCGGGTCGCTGCGAGTGTGGAGCGAATGGAGGAGTCCATAGCGACCATGACCAGAGCCTTTGTGGAGTCATTGGCGCATGAACGCATCACCACGGAAAGGATGGCAACCTCCGTGGAAAGGATGGCTACCATACAGGAGAGGATGGCTACGGCCATGGAGCAGCTTAGTCGCCAGATATTGGAAAACATGGTCATTGTTCAGAATAGAGACATCTCTTGAGCGATGGGCATCTATTGAACAGAGAAATCAGACCTTCATGGAAGTCCTTCTGAGTAGGACTACCATTGCAGATACGGGTCCCCATGGCCCCCCTGCAGCAAGGTGCTCTCCAGCCACTTGCAGGCGCTAAGGGGGACCTGACCCATGAGAGGGAGGTTGGTGGCAGACCTCAAGGAAGTGGGGGCTCCTCTCCAAGCGCTCACACTTCCATGCCACTGCAGAGCCCTCGGTCAGAGCCCCACCGGAGTCCACACCCAAGTGAGAGAGACATCTCAACCCCTGCACAGCCGTAGGAGCAGCAGACTGTTGACGAGCCCTCAGGCTCGCATCCCCAGAGGATGCCCACCAAAGGTGTCGAGACAGGGGCAGCAGGAAAGTGAGCAAGGGGCCTCCACATCTGCTGAAGCCACAGGGGAAGCACTACGTAGGAGCACGCGTAAGAGGAAGATAAAGCACAAGTCATCACAAGGGTAGTCACTTGGGTGGAATTTTGTGTTTAGTGTAAAAATGCCATCACGTCGTAATTATACATAAAAATTCTGATGGCAAATGGTGCAGTTGTATCGTCTGTCATTTCGCTAGTGGGACTTCCACATTGAGGGCTTAGGCATACTTGCAACTGTCAGTATGGTGGTCAGAGTGCTAGGAATCCTCTGGTTCGTGGCCATTGTCAATGCTCTGGTAAGAAGCTGTGAGGCAAAAGTGTTTGTTTGACTAGGCTAAGCAAATCTGGCCAGGATGAGTGCGTCCCTTGCATCCCGGGCAGCAGTGTTGTCGCGCGCTGGCGCCTTCTGGCCTGTGCATCTTCAGGTGGGTGACTAGCAGGTTGCCGCTCCTGTTGATGCTCCTGCTGTTGCTCATGGTTCTGCTGCTGCCGCGGCTGGTGCTCGAGCTCCTCTAATGCCCAGATGGGAAGGAAATAAATGGCTCCCATGTTTCTGGTATATGCCTCCGTTGAGGAAGCACTGAGTGAAGGTGGCGAGAGGGGTTTCCCAGGAGGTCTCACTGGAGATGGGTGTGAGGCTCCAACCTTCCACAGGTGTGGTTCAGCCTTCTAAAAGTTGCCCCAGACCTGAGACCACTAAGTCCTGCCACCTGCAAATCATGGCTGATCAAATCTCCTCTTTAATGGTAGACCTGCAGTTGATAGTCAGCAATCCAATAGTGCTCCCGCCAGGTTTCACATTCGTGTTTCCCACCAGGCGTGTTTCATGTGGGAAAAGGGTTAAATTCGCAAGGGCCTTTCAAAATAGGATTTAAGAGGCCATTTAGTGGTTGTTAAGGGCCTTAACGACCAGTCCCACCTGTTGGATGCAGGACGGAGTCGGGACCATCAGACACGCCCGAGTTAAAATTGCTCGGAGTCGGGAACCGGGGGTGGGGGGGGTTCCTGCCCGCCCGCCAGCCAGTTTTTGCGATTTTAACCCCCCGCACGCCTCCAAGCCCGACTCCACGGCTCAATGAAAATTAAGCCCTTTGCCTCTATTTATAAAGCCAAGGATCCCGTGTGCCTTTTTAACATCCTTCTCAACTCGTCCTACCACCTTCAAAGACTTGTGTACATACACCCCCAGGTTTCTCTGTTCCTGCATGCCTTGTAAAATTGTACCATTTAGTTTATATTGTCTCCCCTTATTCTGCGTACCCAAATGAATCACTTCACATCTTTCTGCGTTAAATTTCATCTGTCATATGTCTGCCCATTTCACCAGTCTGACTATGTCCTCTTGAAGTCTGTTACTATCCTCCTCACTGTTTATTAAATTCCTGAGCTTCGTGTCATCTGGAAACTTTGAAATTATGCCCTGTATACCCAAGTTCAGGACATTAAATATATATCAAAAAGAGCAGTGGCCCCAATACCGACCCCCTTGCCTGTAAAGCAACTGTTCACCACTACTCTGCTTTCTGCCCCTTAGCCAATTTCGTATGCACGCAGCTACTGCCCCCTTAATCCCATTAGCTTCAATTTTGCTGACTAGTCTGTTGTGTGGTACTTCATCAAATGCCTTTTGAAAGTTCATATATACATCAACTGCACTACCCTCATCGACCCTCTCTGTTACTTCATCAAAGCACTCAATCAAGTTAATCAAACACGATTTGCCTTTAACACAATATGGCTTTCATTTATTAACCCATATTTTTCCAAGTGTCAATTAATTTTGTACCGAATTAACGTCTCTAAAAGTTTCCCCACAACCGACATTAGGCTGACTGGCCTGTAGTTGCCTGATTTATCCCTCCCTTATTTTTTGGACAATGGTGTAATGTTTGCAGTCCTGGCACCACTCCCATATTCAAGGAGAATTGGAAGATTGTGGCCAGAGCCTCTGCATTTTCCACCCTTACTTCCCTGTAATGGATGGAGCCACATCCCATCCGGACCAGGTGACTTCTACTTTGAGGACTACCTCTTTGTCTATTTTTATCCTATTCAATTTCTCTACTACCTCCTCCTTTACTGTGACATTGGCAGCATCCTCTTTAGTGAAGACAGATGCAAAGTTACACATTTAGTAACTCAGCCACACCCGACACCTCTACAAAAGATCTCCCTTTTGGTCCCTAATTAGCCCCACCCTTCCTTTGACTGCCCTTTTGCTATTTATTTGTTTATAAAAGACTTTTGTGTTCTCTTTACATTCCCCGCTAAACTATTCTCATACACTCTCTTTGCCCCTCTTATTTCTTTTTTCACTTTACCCCAGTACTTTTTGCATTCAGCTTGTTTCTCTACTGAATTAGGAACCCGACCTTTATCATGAGCCTCCTTTTTCTGTTTAATTTTAATCTCTATATCTTTAATCATCCAAGGCGCTGTAGCTTTGAATGCCCTTCCTTTCCCCCTCATGGGAATGTGTCTGGTCTATACCCAAACTATCTCCTCTTTGAAGGCCTCCCATTGCTCATTTACTGTTTTACCTTTTCAACTCACTGAAATTATCCCTCTTCCAGTTAAGTATTTTCACATTTGATTTTTCCTTGTCCTTTTCCGTAAGTATTCTAAACCTAATGACATTGGCCCAGAAATTCGTGTCGGGGGCTTCCCGCGCGTGCAAGCCCCCGACCTACACTTACCTAGCGCGCCGGCAGTTGAGGCCTGGGCCTGCGTGGATTTCCTGTCTGTGGCCCGGTCCAGCTCCCGGCGCACTGTGCTTGCGTGATCCAGCGGCGTAGTTAGTGCGATGCGTCGGCTGGGATCACGTGAGCACTGGGCAACCAATCGGAGGAGGGAAAAGTCCATTCATGAGTTTGACAGAAAGAATTGTCAAACTCATGAAAACTCTGGGTGCCCAAAACAGTACTTAACCTTAAAATAAATTTGAAAAAACATCACACTATTTAAATCAACTATAAATAACATTAAATAACTATTTTAAACAATAATTAAAATTTTTGAAAAAAATAATTTTATAAAAAATCGGGGCTAAAAATACACTTACCTTACTGTAAAGTATTTAAAAATAATAAACCTGTGGAAAAAATATTCTAATTTTAATTAATTGACCACTTACCTTTTAAAATGAAGTCCTTACGCCTGGTTTTTAGATGTGCAAAAAGTAGAGGCCTTCACGCGCGGGCAAACCTGTTTTTAAAAAAAAAAGGACATTCAACGCGCACGCGTTCGACCTCTGAACCCCTTGGTTCAGAGGATCGAAAATGCCGGTTTCCCGCGCATGCGTAGTGCATGCAAGAAACCGGCACTTCCATCGGGTCCACGCGTGACTACTCCGTCCGTACTCACGCGTTGGGACCCGAATTTCTGGGCCATTGTGATCACTGTTTCCCAAATACTCTCCTACTGAAACATGCTCCACTTGCCCCACTTCGTTCCCCAGAACTAGATCTAGCACTGCTTTCTTGTCGTTGGGCTGGAAACACACTGATCAAGAAAGTTCTCTTACACACATTTCAGGAATTCGTCCCCCTCTTTGCCCTTTACACTGTTATTTTCCCAGTCTGTATTAGGATAATTGAAGTCTCCCAATATCACTATTGTAAAGTTCTTGCACCTTTCTGCAATTTGCCTGCAAATTTGCTCCTCTACCTCCTTCCCACTACTTGGTGGCCTATGATGTACATGGTTATGAGAACCATGTTTGTATGATTTAATGTATAATGCTCAAAATGGAAAACCTACCTATTTTTGCATTCCAGAATCTTCACAGGATCAACAAGACTGGATGGAAATGCAATTGGTATGCCTTTAATATTCAGTATTTTTAATAAAATGTCAGCTTATTCTACTGGCATATTGAATAACATTGTATTTATTTTTTGTTTGCAGTTGATTTTGTGCGCTGGCTTTGTGCTGTGTCCATGGATGAGTTAGCCTCACCAACACATCCACGAATGTTCAGCCTTCAGAAGATAGTTGAAATATCATATTACAACATGGGGCGAATCAGGCTACAGTGGTCTAGAATATGGGAGGTCATTGGAGACCATTTTAATAAGGTAATTTTCTGAAAGTAATCTGATGCATTTGGACCTCATTTTAAGTGTGCTTATTTACTTGTAAAAGTAGAAAAGTCTTTTAGGATGTTTACATAATTATTTACGTTTTATGGTTTATTAGCTCAAGTGGACAACTCGCACACATTGCATTGTTACAAATTATACATTAGGCATGGTTCTGTTTATCTATTGCATATTAATTTTTGTACGTAGGCTTACGTTCAATCAGAAACTTGCTCCTATTATGACATGTTATAGTACCTGTCGTATTTGTTACATTTGTAGGTGGTGCTGTGACAGGAGCTTTTAATGTTAACCTTGTCTGTCACAGATTAACCCTGCCTCCCTGTCTGCTATTTTATAGTCAGATTATAAGGTAAAAATACTTTTAAAAATTTCTTACCAACTTTTAGATAATTTTGAAAGTTCTCTTTAAACATTTAATATTTCCGCTTCTAGGCCCCTTTGACCGTTGTCGCCCAATCACATATCTTTGTCTCTGGTCACCCAGAATACACATTTATTTATTCAGATATTGTATGCTTCAGCTAACTTTTTCAACTTTTCAGCAGTTTTGCTCCCTCTCCCAGTAGCCTCTCCACCTCTGGTTTTTAAATTTAAATTTTGAAACTTATTGAGCCCTGTATTGAGTATCTGTTCCCTCCATGCCTGCAGCCATCATTAGCATAGACTCCCGAATATAACGAAATTTTAAAAAAATACTGTTTCATTATATAAAAATAAAAGACTGCTTTATACATTTGAAAAAAAAATAATTGCAAGTAATGACACCAGCCAATGTGTTCTGCCATGCTGCCAAATCTACTTTTGAATCACCCAGGCCTGCATTTGCTGCTTTGCACCTGCCCATGTGTCCCACTGTGCTCCCTGATTTATGCTGCCTGCACCTCAACACTGGTGTGTTGTCCTGGTATGTTGCCTGTCCCACACTACCTCTGCTTCTACCTCACACTGTCTCTCTTTCTGTGTGATGTGGCCAATATGTTACCTCCCTACCCCCAAGTGCATCTGTCCCTGCCAGATCTGGTCTCTTATTTTAATTAGCCACTGTCTCCTGGGCTGATATTTTGTGCACCCACTTCCTGCTAAACTCTGGCCCACAATGGGTTCGCTTCTTTTAACTTAATATGGTCTTCTGGCCTTGTCTTCCCTTCCCCCTCCCTCTCACCCCTACTTTTCCCTCCTCATGTCTCTAACCCTGTTCTTTCTTCTCTACGACCTCTCCTTACTCAACCTTCCCATTGCCCTCAACTTCTAACTGTTCTCTACCATCCACCTTGCTTGTCCTGGCCTCTAACTCTCCTTTGCCTTCCCCTGACTCTAACCCCATTCTATTTTACCCTTCCTCCTCCACACTGCTCTAGTTTCGCCCTATAACCTCTTGTACTCTCCAGTATACTCTCCGTCAGCCCTGTCCAATTACCCTCACTATCTAACCTGCAAAGTCCATTTAGTCTTGTTTGTAATGTCACAGAAGATTGACTAATTTAATTTAAATACCCAATGTATGTTACTGAAGTGCAAACTTTTTACATTGAACATTTTTGATTGATTTCTTATAGAATTGTGAAGTTCAGTGGTTAAAATTAAACATCTGTTATCAATAGATTTTGATTAAAAATGTAGGTGCAGAAATTGCGGTCTCCGTGAGAGTATGCCATCATAATCCATTTCAAAGGCTGCATGCGTGAAATCTGGAACTTGCGATCTGTCAAGGTACACCTTGACGGATCATTGGAACCACCTGAAAATTGTGTTGCCGGCGCAGAGTTGGGCTATTTGCCCAGCAATTGCCCACGCAACTCTTACGGCTGGTAAAAGCAAGCGTAGGGCCTGCTTTCATCAGTGTAAGGATATATATAAGGCTTAAATAAAACATTAAAAAATCAAAAATGATGCACATACACTTTAAATGAGTTTATGCAAGATTAAGATGTTTAAAATTATTTATCAAAACATTACATTTTTATTGAGGTTGGTGCAATGAAGGGACTTATGAATAAAATTGCAATTCAGTACATTTATAACCATTAGAATTCTGTACATTGTATAATTGTTTGGGGATTCCATTGCATATCATTAGGGGATTCCCTTCGTAAATGATTGCAATGGAATCCTCCATTGTCATTGGAGGACCAGGCCCACGTGATCCCAGGGACGTTTCCGAACCGTTTGCATCCCTGGGATCTTACACTGCCGTCTGCCTGGCGGCCCGAAACTGCAACTCTTCGCAGCCTGGAGGTAAATTTATAAATGTTTCGCGGGCCGAAGGCGTACTCCGGAGGTACACTTCCGACTGCAATATCTAGACCATTGTTTTTTTCATAGTGTTGATTTTATGATGTTAGCTATTCCCATTTATTACCAGGTTGGCTGCAGTCCCAATGAAGATGTTGCCATTTTTGCTGTAGACTCTCTGAGGCAGTTATCAATGAAATTCTTGGAGAAAGGAGAACTTGCTAACTTCAGGTTTCAGAAGGATTTTTTGAGGCCTTTTGAGCACATAATGAAAAAGAACAGGTAAGCTTATAATCTGGTAACAGAAACTTAAAATTGTTCTCTTTCGGTAGTCAAATTTCACATCATCAAGGAATTCTATAGAAGCTATTGTGGTTGATGTGCAATAATAAAAAAGCCACTTGTAAGCCTCTAAGTACTAGACAAACATTGCACCAAAGTATTCGATGTTCTTAGGTTCGGTAGTAACTGTACATTCAGTACATTTTAAAAATGGTTCAACAAGAAATGAGATAAAATGGTGAAGAAAGCAATATTTGTCTTGATTAATTTTGTATAAAAGTTGTCTTCATCTGCAATTTTCTGTTGTATTTTAGATTTTATGTTTGGAAATCAAGGGGTCGATTTTAACTCGGGTGCGGGGAATTGGCGGGTTCCCCGAATTTAGTGTTTCCCACACGAATAAATGGGCCTGTGAGATTGATGCAATTTTAACTCAATTGGCCAATTGATTTCCAACGTGTGGGAAGCCTTGGCAATTGAGTATTTCCAGTCAGAAAGTCGCAGAATATGACGTCATCATTGCTGCTGCTTTTAAGGTCCACAGCAAGCCTCCTTCTGCAGGCTTCCAAACTTCACCATTAAGATGGCACAGGAGCCTGCAGGAGCAACGGCCAGCAGGAGGGCAAGAGCAGCCCCCAAATTTGATGAGGCTTCACTCCAGGCATTGCTGGATCCTGTTCCTTTCTTCAGGGAGGAAGAGGCCTCCCAGTCAGACCAAGGCTGTGTGGCTACAGGTGGCTGGGGAAGTCAACTCCTTGGGGCTCACACGGCGCACCTGGATGCAGTGCAGGAAAAGATTCCATGACCTTCATCGCACTGGAAAAGTAAGTACTGTATGAAGTTTCCATCGTCCTCAATCTGATCCCCATTGCCTTTCCTCACCAGCACTCAGCTTTAGCAATCTCTTCCTCCACATCCCACTAGACACTCACATCCATGCACCCTTACCCATTCCCTCTCTCTCTATGCTCACATTCACATAACTATTCCACCAGGCAGCCCTCACACTCCCTCTCACTCTGATGCTTTGAACACAACTGACAACACACAGGGAGGGCCCTTGGCCCTTGGTCTTGCAACCTCACTCCATCTTTGTCTCCTTCTAAGTATCTATGCTATACAATCTCTGCACTCACTCCTTCATTCTCACTCAACCTCCACTTGTCTCCCTCATTGCAGGAAAAGAGAGCTCACAACAGGAGAGAGCGAGCCAGGACAGGAGGAGGGCCGCCCTCATTAGCCCAGCTCACCCCCTGGGAGGAAGGCGTCCTGGAGATTGTCGGGGCTGACAGAGATGCGGAAGTTGGGGAAGGACAGACAGGTGCATCCCCGCAAGCTGGTGACAGAATAGTTTTCCATCTCTCTCATTGGCATTGCATGAGTCGCTGATAATGATTCTGAAGCTACATCATATGGACTTATGATCATCTGCAAAATGCAATATGCATGTAACCTTGGCATCACATCGCTAACTTTTTCCTTGACTCTCCCACAGGACCATCGAGAGCCCCCGTCCCCAGTGTGCAGGAGGAAGAGCCTGAGATGCCAGACTCCTCAGAGGACTCTGCAACCTCTGAGGGCGCAGCGTCAGCAGAAATAAGTGCACCCAGCACCAGCGGAGACACTCACACCTCGGTGGGACCTTCGGGATATAGAGTAGAGTTGTCACCTGGTGTATCACAGCTCACAAGTGAGCATCAGCAGATTGCGGAGACAGGGACAACAATGGAGAGTCCTCGTCGGAGGGCGCAGGACTCTGCCAGCTCGGCTCAGCTGCATGTTGCCCCTCTGCCTCTGGGACCATCCGTAAGATCAGAGGTGATGGAACTCCATGCACAGATGCAGGAGTCTCTGGCAGGTTTTGTCTCTAGGGTCGCGGCGAGTGTGGAGCGAATGGAGGAGTCCATAGCGAACATGAGCAGAGCCTTTGTGGAGTCAGTGGCGCATGAATGCATGAACACGGAAAGGATGGCTACCTACGTGGAAATGATTGCTGCCTCCATGGTAAGGCTGGCTACGGTAGAGGAGAGGAGGGCTACAGCCATGGAGGAGGTTAGTCGCCAGGGTATGGAAAACATGGTGAGTGTTCAGAATAAAATGACATCTCTTGAAGAGCGATGGGCATCTATTGAACAGAGAAACCAGACCTTCATGGAAGTCCTTCTGAGTAGGACTGCCATTGCAGATATGGGTCCCCATGGCCCCCCTGATGTGTAGCAAGCTGCTCTCAAGCCACTTGCAGGCACTGAGGGGGACCTGACCTATGAGAGGGAGGTTGGTGGTAGACCTCAAGGAAGTGGGGACTCCTCTCCAAGCGCTCACACTTCCATGCCACTGCAGAGCCCTCGGTCAGAGCCCCGCCAGAGTCCACACCCAACTGAGATAGACATCTCAACTCCTGCACAGCCGCAGGAACAGCAGACTGCTGACGAGCCCTCACAGGCTCGCCACCCCAGAGGACGCCCGCCAAAGGTGTCGAGACAGGAGCAGCAGGAAAGTGAGCATTCTGATGGCACCTTCTGCAGTTGTGGTGTGTGTCATTCTGCGAATGGGGCTGGAGGTCCTCTAATGCCAAGAAGGGAAGGAAAAAAAGACCTCCCATGCTTCTGGTAGATGCCTCAGTTGAGGAAGCGCTGAGTGAGGGTGGCGAGAGGGGTTTCACAGGAGGTCACACTGGAGAAGTATGTGAGGCTCCAACCTTCCACAGGTGTGGTTAAGCCTGGTAAAAGTTGCCCCAGGCCTGAGACAACAAAGTCCTGCCACCTGCAAATGATGACTGATCAAATATCCTCTTTAATGGTTGACCTGCAGCTGATAGTCAGCAAGCCAATAGTGCTCACGCCAGGTTTCACAGGCGTGATCCCCACCAGGCGTGTTTTACGTGGGAAAAGGGTTAAACAGGCAAGGGCCTGTTAAAATGGGATTATAAAGGCCAATGAGTGCTGTTTAAGGGCCCTAAAGACCAGTCCCGCCTGTTGCAGGTGGGACTGATTCGGGACCATCAGACACACCTGGGTTAAAATGGCTAGGTGTCGGGAACCAGGCAGGGGGGTCCCGACCCCCAGGTTTTGCGATTTTAACCCCCCACACGCCTCAAAGCCCGCCTGACGGCTGAGTTAAAATTGAGCCCCAAGTGTCGGGAAAATAAGCTAGAATGAGTTATCTTGAGTAGTATGTAACTCGGAGGTTTGTACAGCACATTCTTCCCCTCACCTTTAATACCTATTAATTAGGTTTTCAAAGAACGCATATTAGCGGTACGCCTATTAACTTTGCAGTTACACATTCAGTGCTTTCAATTAAATTTTTATAAAATGTATTTTTTTCCTCAAGATCTCCAACAATCCGAGACATGGTGGTTCGCTGCATAGCACAGATGGTTAACTCACAGGCTGGTAATATTCGTTCTGGGTGGAAGAATATTTTCTCTGTCTTTCACCTGGCAGCGTCAGACCAAGATGAGAGTATAGTAGAGCTTGCATTTCAAACCACAGGGCACATTGTCAGTAAGTATATTTTCAGTGTATTCAAGCTCTTGAATTTAATATTGAAATTTTGGAAAGGTTGTGTAAAATGTTGATTCATGTTGTGAATGTAAATTTTTAATAAATTCTGTTCATGCAAAAATTCTGATCCTCTTAATCCAAATTTAAAATGGACAATGGCATGTACCTTTTTCTGTTTTCTGAACTGCCCCACAAAAAATGGAACATCAGGGATAAGAGATTTACTATTGCTTACTTTTCATAGTCCGATACCCTGTGTAACCACTAATCCAGTTCCCTTGCCCAACCATGGAAAACTCAGCATCATGGAAAGGTAGTATTGCACTGGGCAATGTGTGAATGATGTCACTTTTTCCTGAGGGATCTGGAATCTGAAGCCCATCCTAATGGTCCCAATTTGGCCTATTCAGATTACAATTTTAAATTTGGCACTTATCCCTAATTTACAGGTGGTATACTGCACACTGCTGCAACTGTCATGGCTGTGCAGCTTTGGCTTTATATCTAAGGCATAACACTGCAGAGAGATGATGAGATATTAATGTTACAATGAAAATGTGTTCAGTGGAAATAAGTTCATTTCATACATTTAAACAGTACTTGTATCATTTTTGTGGAGCTATTTATATAACATGACATAGGTTTTGATATTTAAGAAAGGCAATCCTTGTCGTTAATATTTATCGTCACTGCATGTTCTAATATATTCTTCTCATCAGTGGTCTTAGTCTAATTCAACTAGTCCAGCTCTTCAAATTTCAATTTACTGCTACTTTTCAGTCTTTTTACTTAGCATCTTAATATGGCCACGTGTATGTGTCCCCATTTATCATGACCATATTTGCCTGCTTTTTAAACAGAGAATCCAGTTAATGAAATGCTTGCAGTATATATCTATTTAGCCTATTAGAATTCTTACATTGGCACATATTTCCTGTGTTGACTTCCTGCATTACAAATTCCGATGTCCACATTTATAACTTGTCACATTGTAATTGTACCCAGCCACCAGTGGTGGTGCTATAGTACTTAATTTTTGCCACAAAACCTCAAAGCTGCAATCAACTCTACAGCCCCGATTTTCCCAGAGGTGCGGGGAATTGTCGGGTTCCGACTCGAATCTAAATGGGTCAGCCAGCTGCACGCAATTTTCCCTCAAGTGGCCAATTTATTTCCAGCGTGTGGGCACCCTTGCTAATTGTCCATTTCCAGTCAGAAAGCCCCACAGTATGATGTCATCATTCGTGGTGCTTTTAAATTATCCAGCAAGCTTTTCAACCTCTGCAGGCTTCCCAACCAGTCTTGCAGAATGGCAGAGGAGCCTGCACCAGCTGCTGTCAGCGGCAGAGGCCGAGCTGCCGCCAGATTTGACGAGACGTCACTCCAGACATTGGTGGATGGGGTAAGAGCCCACAGGGAGGTCCTCTTCCCTAGCTCAGGGAGGAAGAGGCCTCCCAAAGAGACCAGGGCTGCCTGGATGGAGGTGGCTGCAGAGGTCAGCTCTCGGAGTCACCCGACGGACCTGGATGCAGTGCAGGAAGCGCTTCCATGACCTTCACCGTACAGGAAAAGTAAGTATGAAGTTTCCATCACCCTCAACCTGATCCCCATTGCCTTTCCCCAACAGCACTCAGCTTCAGCAATCTCTTCCTCCACATCCCACTTCACAGTCACATCCATGCACCCTTACCCATTCCCTATCTCTATGCTCACATTCACACAACTATTCCACCATGCAGCCCTCACACTGCCTCTCACTCTGATGCTTGGAACACAACTGACAACACACAGGGAGGGCCCTTGGTCTTGCAGCCTCACACCATCTTTGTCTCCCTCTAAGTATCTAAGCTATGCAATTTCTACACTCACTCCTGCACTCTCACTCAAACTCCACTTGTCTCCCTCATTGCAGGAAAAGAGAGCTCACAATAGGAGAGAGCATGCGAGGACTGGAGGAGGACCACCCTCAATCGCCCACCTGTGCCCCTGGGAGGAAGCTCTGATGGAGATTGCTGGGGCTGACGTGCCTGTGGAAGCTGGGGCAGGAGAGACAGGAGCAAGCCCGCAAGCTGGTGACAGAATAGTTCCCCATCTTTCTCATTGACATAGCATGAGTTGCTGATATGATTCTGAAGCCACATCATTTGGACTTATGAGCATCTGCCAAATCCAATGTGCAAGTAGCCTTGGCATCACATCTCTAACTCTTTCCTTTACTCCCCCACAGGACCATCCGGAGCCCCCGTCGCCACTGCCGAGGAGGAAGAGGCTTTGCAGCCAGACTCCTCAGAGGAAGCTCCAGCCTCCGAGGGCGCAGCGTCAGCAGAAGTAATTTATAATGGGGAACAAAGAAATGGCAGACCAATTAAATACATATTTTGGTTCTGTCTTCACAAAGGAGGACACAAATAACCTCCCAGAGATGTCGGGGAACATAAGGTCTGATGAAAGGGAGGAACTGAAAGAAATCAGTATTTGTAGGGAAATGGTGTTATGGAAATTGATGGGATTGAAGGCCGATAAATCCCTGGGGCCTGATAATCTACATCCTAGGTTACTTAAGGAAGTGGCCCGAGAAATAGTTGATGCTTTGCTGATCATCTTCCAGCATTCGATGGAATTTGGAACAGTACCCATGGATTGGAGAGTAGCTAATGTTACCCCACTATTCAAAAAAGGTGGTAGAGAGAAAACGGGGAATTACAGACCAGTAAGCCTGACATCGGTAGTGGGGAAAATGCTAGAGTCCGTTATAAAAGATGTAATAACAGAGCACTTGGAAAACAGTGACAGGATTGGACAAAGTCAACATGGATTTACAAAGGGTAAATCATGCTTGTCTAATCTACTGGAATTTTTTGAGGATGTAACTGGTAAAATAGATAAGGGAGAACCAGTGGATGTGGTGTATTTGGACTTTCAGAAGGCTTTTGATAAGCTCCCGCATAAGAGATTAGCGTGTAAAGTTAAGGCACATGGGATTGGGGGCAAGGTATTGACTTGGATAGAGAACTGGTTGGCAGACAGAGAGCAAAGAGTTGGAATAAACGGGTCTTTTTCTGAGTGGCAGGCAGTGACTAGTGGGGTACCGCAGGGATCGGTCCTTGGACCCCAGCTAGTCACAATATCTATTAATGATCTAGATAAGGGAACTAGATGTAATATCTCCAAATTTGCAGATGATACAAAGCTGGGTGGGCGTGTGTGCTGTGAGGAGGATGCCGAGAAACTCCAGGATGATTTGGACAGGTTGGGTGATTGGGCAAAAGCATGGCAGATGCAATATAACGTGGATAAATGTGAGGTTATCCACTTTGGTGGCAAAAACAGGAAGGCAGATTATTATCTGAATGGCAATAGATTGGGAGAAGGGGAAGTGCAACGAGACCTGGGTGTCCTTGTGCACCAGTCGCTGAAGGTAAGCATGCAGGTGCAGCAGGCGGTTAAGAAGGCAAATGGCATGTTGGCCTTCGTAGCAAGAGGGTTTCTGTACAGGAACAAGGATGTCTTGCTGCAGTTATACAGGGCCTTGGTGAGGCCACACCTTGAGTATTGTGTGCAGTTTTGGTCGCCTTACCTGAGGAAGGATGTTCTTGCCATGGAAGGAGTTCAGCGAAGATTCACCAGGCTGATACCTGGGATGGCAGGAATGATGTATGAGGAGAGATTGGGTCGATTGGGCTTGTACTCGCTGGAGTTTAGAAGAATGAGAGGGGATCTCATTGAAACTTATAAAATTCTGACAGGACTGGACAGACTAGATGCAGGAAGGATGTTCCCGATGGTCGGGGAGTCCAGAACCAGGGGTCACAGTCTAAGGATAAGGGGTAGGCCATTTAGGACAGAAATGAGGAGGAATTTGTTCACCCAGAGAGTGGTGAACCTGTGGAATTCTCTACCACAGAAGGCAGTAGAGGCCAATACATTAAATATATTCAAGAAGGAGTTGGATATATTTCTTAAGGCTAAAGGGATCAAGGGGTATGGGGAGAAAGCAGGGACCGGGTACTGAATTTGGATGATCAGCCATGATCGCATTGAATGGCGGAGCAGGCTCGAGAGGCCGAATGGCCTACTCCTGCTCCTATCTTCTATGTTTCTATGTAAGCGCACTCAGCACCAGCGCAGACACTCGCACCTCGGCGGGGGGGGGGCGCCTTCGGGACGTAGAGTAATGTTGTCACCTGGTGTTTCACAGCTCACAAGTGAGCATCAGCAGATTGTGGAGACAGGGACAGCAGTGGAGCGTCCTCGTCGGAGGGCGCAGGCCTCTGGCAGCTCAGTTCAGCTGCATGTCGACCCTATGCCTCTGGGTCCATCTGCGAGAGAGGAGGTGATGGATCTCCATGCACAGATGCAGGAGTCTCTGGCAGGTTTTGTCTCCAGGGTCGCTGCGAGTGTGGAGTGAATGGAGGAGTCCATGGCGAGCATGAGCAGAGCCTTATTGGAGTCATTGGCGCATGAAAGCATCACCACGGAAAGGCTGGCTGCGGCCGAGGAGAGGAGGGCTGCAGCCGAGGAGAGGAGGGCTGAGGCCATGGAGGAGCTTACTCGCCAGGGTATCGAAAACATGGTGAGTGCTCTGAATAGAATGACATCTCTTGAGGAGCGATGGGCATCTATTGAGCACCGAAACCAGACCTTCATGGAAGTCCCTCTGAGCAGGACTTCCAGTGCAGAGACGGGTCCCCATGGCCCCCCTGATGTGCAGCAAGGTGCTCTCCAGCCACTTGCAAGCGCTGAGGGGGAGCTGACCCATGAGAGGGAGGTTGTTGGCACACCTCAAAGAAGTGGGGGCTCCTCTCCACGCGTTCACACTTCCATGCCACTTAAGAGCCCTCGGTCAGAGCCCCGCCGGAGTCCACACCCCAGTGAGATAGGAGTCTCAAGCCCTGCACAGCCGCAGGAGCAGCAGACTGCTGGCGAGCCCTCACAGGCTCGCCACCCCAGAGGACGCCCGCCAAAGGTGTCGAGACAGGCACAGCAGGAAAGTGAGCAAGGGGCCTCCACATCTGCTGAAACCACAGGGGTACCACTACGTCGGAGCACGCGTAAGAGAAAAATAAAGCACCACTAATCACAAGGGTAGTCACTTGGGTGAAAAGTCTTGTAAATAGTTTTAATGCCATCAGTTTCCTGTACATTAAAAATCTGGTGGCAACTGCTGCAGTTATGGCGTCTTGTCATTTGGCGAATGGGGATATCACATTGAGGCCTTAGGATAACTTGCAGATGTCAGCAAGCTGGTCAAATAGGTAGAAATGCGCAGGCATGGGCCACTGTCCATGGTCAATTAAGAAGCAGCGAGGCTGCAGTGTTTGATGTACCAGGCTACGCAAATCTGCCCAGGATGAGTGCGTTCCTTGCATTCCGCCCAGCAATGTTCTTGCGCACTGGTGCCGCTGGTTGGCGGGCCTCCGCAGGATGCTCGTTCTCCTCCTCCTCCTCCTCTTCCTCTTCCTCCTTCTTCCTCCTTCTTCTTCCTTCTTCCTCCTTCTTCTTCTTCTTCCTCTCGTCGTCCAATCGGCAAGCCACGATGTTGTGAAGCACACAGCATACCACGACGATTTTGGAGACCCTGGCTGATGAGTACTGTGGGGCTCCGCCTGATCGCATCTTCAGCAATCCAATGGCTTGCTCGATAATGCATCTGGTGGAAATGTGGCTGCAGTTGTACCGCTCCTCGGCTTCGTTGGCTGGTCTCCTCAACGGCGTCATTAGCCAAGAGCGTAGGGATATCCCTTGTCTCCAAGTAGCCATCCTTGAAGTTCGTTTGGCGGACTGAATAGCGGAGGCACAGTAGACTGGCGCAGTATGAAGGAGTCATGGCAGCTGCCAGGGTACTTGGCACAAACATGCAAAATCACCTCCTTGTGGTCACACACCAGCTGAACGTTAAGGGAGTGGAAGCCCTTGCGGTTGACAAAAACTCCTGGATTGCGGTGGGGTGCTCTAAGGGCCACGTGTGCTGTCAATGACGCCCTGCACCCTTGGAAAGTCTGCCAGCTGAGCTAATCCAAGCACTCGTGCCATCACACTTGCGCGATCCCTGGTGAAATGGATGTGATTGGCGCGAGGGCAAAGAGGGCATCAGTTACCTGCGTGATGCAAGTGTGTACGGCTGCCTGGGAGATGCCGCTGATGTCTGCTGCTGATCCCTGGAAGGAGCTTGAGGCAAAAAAGTCGAGTGCGGTGGTGAATTTGATGGCCATCAGTAAGGAGTGTCGACCTGGTGCTCTGGGCTCCAGGTCTTGCTGGAGCATTGCGCAGATGTCAGTCACAACCTCTCGCGAAAGTCGGAGCTGCCTCTGGCACTGCTGCTCAGTCATGTTGAGGTAGCTCACCCTGTGTCTGTAGACCCTGTTTGGGGGGTATCTCCTGCACCGACAGCCTTCCATGCGCTGGCCCCTTCTGGCCTGTGCTGCCTCAGGTGGCTGAGCCGCAGCCTGTTGCTCCTGCTGGTGCTGCTGCTGTTGCTGGAGCTGCTCCAGCCTCCTCTGCTGTTGGAGATCCTCTAATGCCAGGAAGGGAAGGAACAAAAGGCCTCCCATGCTTCTGGCAGATGCCTCCATTGAGGAGGCGCTGAGTTAGGGTGGTGAGAGGGGCTTCCCAGGCGCTCACACTGGAGAAGTGTGTGAGGCTCCAACCTTCCACAGCTGTGCCTAAGCCTTCAACATGTTGCCCCAAGCCTTCAGCAACAAGGTCCTGCAGCCTACAAATGCTGGCTGATTAAATCTCTTCAGTCCTGATTGACCTGCAGCTGAATGAAAGCAAGCAAGCCAACTTTGTTCACACCAGGTTTCATCAGCGGTGTTCCCACCAGGCGTGGTTTACGTGGGGAAAGGCTGAAAATTCCAAGGGACCCTGAAAATATGCCAATTATTGATCATTAGGCTCCCGCCGACCATTCCCGCCTGCTGCGGGCGGCACTGATTCGGGTTGCGCTGAAACACGGGGGCGAAAGTTGGGCGGGGTGGGGGGGAGGGGTTGCGACCCCCTATTTCTGCAATTTTTCAGCCCCCGCCTGACGGCTCCGGGAAAATCGGGGCCTACTTCTCTACTTCCCAAATTGTCATAGGTTTTTATCAAAGTATTATATAAAATATAAGGACGGAATGTATAACTTTAAAATAGGATCTTGTTTGTCTGTGTACCCTGGTCCAAATAGCCCCTGTGCTCTAACCCCACGTTTTGCCTGAGGCCTACACTCAGTCGTAACTCCCTTATGTGCAATATGATTGACTCCCTTATGTGCAATACAATGGGAGATTGACTTGTTCTTAATTAAAATGTTTTAAAATTCTTATGTTTTGGAATTCTTCGCATGTATTTTAAATATTTTTGAGGAGGGGTTGATGGCTTAACCCATCAATAAAGCTTTAGGAAGCTTGGGGGGAAAATTTGGTGGCGCCCATTTTGGGACGCTAATGTCAGCGTCCCCCGGCATAAATTCAGTAGTAGCGCCCCAAGCAGGAGGTGGGGCGCTACTGGAAAGCGCTCCACCTCCTGCTTGGGGCGCTATTACTGAATTTCGCGGTGCTACGCGCTGCAGCGCCGCACCATTGCAGGCCGCCTCCTCTGATTAAAGGGGATGGGCCTAGCGCTGCGCGCACCACCGGGCCCTGCCGGACCACTGGGGAGTGGGGTGCCATGAAAACAGCTCAGCACTCGAGGAGTGCCAGGCTGAGCAATCGCGGCCGGCACCCCGCATACAAAAGCAAAAGCGAGCAGGTGCTGGCAGTCGGCCAAAATTAAAATGTCCGCCCGACACCTGCCCTTTAACATATCGTGCGGCGCGATAGGTCAGGGGGCGCAAGGGAAGTTTGCGACCGGGCGCTGCGCATGGCGATGACTTCATCGCTGGTGGCGCAGCAGGGCGCTACCGCCGCCACTAACTTCCTGCTGAATTTCGCAGGAGGCATTAACAGCGCCGCGCCCAGGTGCTAGGGGATTTGCGCTCCATTAGCGCACACCAACCCAATTTTCCCCCACTTGTCCTAAAACAACAAACTTCTGTTGGCATAGTAACAAATAATTATTAAACAAGATCTAAAATATGACCTTATATGCAAAGTAAACTGGGATAGAAGATTGCATGGTAAATAATGAACCTTTTTTTAAAAACCAATGAAGAACATGCTAGAAAAAGCATGGGTTAGCACTGTGTGCTTCTCTCCAACTGTTGAGTCAATTAACACAGGTTTCAAATGTGTATCACAGGCTACAACTACAAATCAAGTTTATTGAGAAGCAAAATTAAACAAAAGAGAAAGCAAACTCAACAGATTTCACCAGATTATAAAACTTTTCTCAACTCGATACAAAATATCTCAAAGCACAAGTAGATCACAGAAGTAACACTTAGTTTAGACCAGATGTTAGTGGTGCAAAGTTTATTTCTGAAATTGCATATTCAGAGTATTCCACTGGCCTCTACTTGTTAGCTGCCTGCTAAAGCAGAAAATTACTGAAATAATCTTGATATATCTAGCCCGCCTTTGCTTTGAAATTCAAACTGGGACAAGTGAAGTCCATTTACACAACCCAGCCAATGAAAGCAGTTTTCAAATGAATGGGATCTATCCGATATAATGGATAAGATGGTAATGGACAATTATTTATAAAGCAAAAATAAGATGAACTGAAACAAAATAGTAATATATGGAGACAAAGAATATATTAAGCGGCATTATCCTTTAGTATTGTCTTGCAAGAAATCTTAGATTTGCAAATGTGGAGAATTGTTTGATATGGTGATATCACTTCACATTTGTCAATACAATGAAAGCTGGGTCTGTGGATTCTTTTGCAGAACAGGTTCGCATATGGGCTAAATCTAAATCATAATAGTGGTCAACTGGGTTATGAATTAGAGAGACAGAATTGAAGGATGATGGTAATTAATGGCCTACCCTGAAGGGAGTGTGATAGCTGTGAAAAGGTTGTGGGTGGTTTATTGAAGTGGTAGGATATATTTTGGAGAGTAGGAAGAATTTATACTCGAGCTGAGTTTTTAACACTTCAAGCAACCCCCAACAAGCACTCCTAGAATGGGTGCAATTCCTTATATTGCCCCAACAACTTCAAATGCAGCAAAGCACCCCCCACTGCACCAGAATGTCACTTCTAATCCCCACAGCAGTCCCCCTCGTGTTCCATGTACGTGAAATTACCCAATTCACAATGATCCCATTTTAATTCAATGTGTTTGGATCTTAACGTGGGTTTTATTACATTAATTTAAACATTTGAATTAAAGGCATCAATTGCCAATTTGAAATTAACTTAACAATAATGAGTTTTCGTATACTTCAGCTTTTAAGAGCATTGAACTCAAATTTGTCCGCTTGAAATTATTTTCTCAGTGAATGTATTTGCAAAGCATTTTCCAGCAACAATAGATTCCTTTCAAGATGCAGTGAAATGTTTGTCGGAATTTGCCTGCAATGCTGCCTTTCCTGATACAAGCATGGAAGCAATCCGCCTCATTCGTCATTGTGCAAAATATGTGTCAGAGAGACCACAGGTGAGACATTGGTTACGGCAAATTTAGTATATTGATATGTCGATGATGGTAATGTTCTACATAAAATCTCATTGAGGACTCCAATATGGTATGGCTGATTTTGTGAAAATGTTTGACACTGCATCAGAGTGAGTTGGTAGCACAAATGAAGAGGCTGATATGGCTTCTGTTTTGTTAGATCTTCACAACTGAGGAAGATGGTGTGGATGTGGGGACTAATTTAGAGGGGGGGATGAGAATGAAAAAAATAGCAATGAAAAGATTATCTTGTATATTACCATTTTCATTTTGTTTGGGGTGAAAAGTTTCCATAATGCTATTCAGGATAAATGTTTCCACAAGTAGTTTAAATTATTGTTAAATGCAATATATATTACAGGCATTCAAAGAATACACCAGTGATGATATGAATGTAGCTGCTGAAGACAGAGTATGGGTGAGAGGATGGTTTCCGATTCTGTTCGAGTTGTCATGCATAATTAACAGATGCAAATTAGATGTAAGAACTAGGTAAGAATTCTTCTGAGTATTTAAAGCAGTATTTCAGACTGTGATAGATTGGGTATGTTGGATAAAATGTGGAAGGTTGATAGGCAGCATATAGTTTTCATCCCATTGTTTTATATACAGTATAACTACTTAAGTGTTTTATTATGAATTTCTTTGTTTTTAGTGTGCTTGACTTGTAAGCCGTTTAGTGTATTTTCATCAACTTTGTGCACTCAACTTAGAATTATCTAGTCTATTATCTAGCATTTCATATCACTTTATTCTGAAGGGTAAAAATTAAAGCAGCAAAAGTCTTGATACCTTAATTAAGAATTAGGAGCAGGACTAGGCCATACGGCCCTTTGAGCCTGCTCCGCCATTCAATAAGATCATGGCTGGTCTTCGACCCCAACTCCACTTTCCCACCCGATCCCCATATCCCTTGATTCCCCTATCCCTTGATTCCCCTAGAGTCCAAAAATCTATCTATCTCAGCCTTTAATACTCAACGACTCAGCCCTTTGAGGTAGAGAATTCCAAAGATTCACAACCCTCTGAGTGAAGAAAATTCTCCTCATCTCAGTCTTAAATGGCAGACCCCTTATCCTGAGACTATGCCCCCTAGTTCTAGACTCTCCAGCCAGGGGAAACAACCTCTCGGCATCTACCCTGTCAATCCCTCTCAGAATCTTTTATGTTTCAATGAGATCACCTCTCATTCTTCTAAACTCTAGAGAGTATAGGCTCAATCTCTCCTCATAGGACAACCCTCTCATCCCAGGGATCAATCTAGTGAACCTAAGAATTAAATTATTAGCAAGCCTAAAGGATAGTTTGGATTATACCAGAGCCATATTAAAAGATGGGCACTTTTTCTGTGCCTCAGAACATTTTATTGTCCTGTCTCAGAACTGCTTTTGTGTAGTTGGGGTAATTGGAAACTGTGTAATGTAAAATTGGAATTACACAAACCTAATCTGATGTTAGCAGTAATGAACTGAAGCTGCTTTTATATTGGTGTCGGTGGGGTGTATGCACTGCTAGTTCCAGAAGTGTGGGTCTTGTGCAGCCTACCAGATTTGCTATGATCAGTGTCCACACAGACCTGGTTTAAACAAAAACTGGGCTTCCAATGCACCAGACTTAGTGAATGCAGCATGTTTTCATTGGGGTTGCTGCCAGCTTTACAAGATCCAGGTGTGGGGAACCCCACTGACACCAATATAAAGGTGACTTTTTAAGCACACATCTTTGTGTAGTGTTTTAGAACACCAAGGTTCATTTTAGTACTCATTACTACTTCACGACAGAAGACCCATGATGTGCTAAAACGCCCAGTAAATATATAGCTTCACATTCATTTTTTAAGAAAAAGATAACTATTCAAAATATTGAATATTGGTTAAATATTTTACTGATATCTTAGCTTGGTTGAGATTTAGTAAATATTCAAACATAGGGTGTTGAGCTGATATTTTAACAAAAATAATTAGCCATGACCTTGCTAACGCTCCTTCGTTTATGTGGGCTATTTAATTTTAATTCTGGTCAAAAATTAAAGTAATCACTTATGGTTAGTATTCATAATATACTCAAATTGGGGAGGCGGTTGGGGGGCTGAATAAACTATAATGCCATTTGGTTAGAACTGCCTGTATTGTAGCTAGCCTGTAGATTCTGTTACATTGCACTCGTGTAACATATGGGGTACACAGATGTAAGCGCATCTTTTAGAAATATGCAGGATCAGCATGATGTGATTTTTTTATTCTGACACAGGGGATTAACTGTGATGTTTGAAATAATGAAAACTTATGGTCATACTTTTGAGAAGCATTGGTGGCAAGATCTGTTTAGGATTGTTTTCAGAATCTTTGACAATATGAAACTTCCAGAACAACAGACTGAGGTAAGTAGATGCAATTACTCTAAGTGTAATCCTCTTTATTTGTAAGCATGAATCGTTGGAGCTTACAGTACAGAAAGAAGCCATTCAATGCATCTCATCTACGTTGATGCTAGCTCATCAATTGGAGCTATCTACTCTAATGCTATATCCTAGCTCGTTTCTGTTAAGTATGTGTATTGTATTGAACAATTAACACAAAGACTTAAACGTATAACTCAAACAGGTCTTTACTGGTTGGAGGTAGGGACTGCACATAGGTCTTTACTTCATGCCCACAGGCGGGAACTGAGGGGGATCAGTACCCACAGTACTATTTATACCCCTATGGCCAGGAGTGGTACTGCGTATCACTACGCCCAACAAGTAGTGCAGTCCTGTCCATAGGTTCAAAGTAGCACACATATTACATACACAACATTCCTCCCTTCCTAGCTTTACAGTCATCTCCCCATTTAACATAACGTAATAACATATATACATATATAACTTCAGGTTTACATAACAGAATAACATAGATACATAGATAACTTCATGTCAAAAACAGATCACAGATTCAGTCTCTGCGGAAAACAGTTCACAGATTCAATCTCTGTGGTGTAGTCGGTTCACGTTGCTAGAGTGACTCATTCAATAGTCCTTCCATGGATTTAACAGTTTGAACTTCCGAACTGAATTGGCTCCGTTCGGAGGGACCACGTGTGTGATCTGGTAGAGGTGATAATGGTTCAGATGGGTCATCTTCTGTTTTTACTTTTCCTTTTCTGCTTCTTGGAGACTCTCTGGGCTCCATTGTCAGCTGCCACAGCTGCCAGCTGCATGCGCAGTTCCTCCTTCTCTTCCTCCTGTTTCCGTCGTAGAGCCAGCTTCTCCCGATGTTCCGTAGACTTTTGGTGCTCCTCCATGATTTCTGCACTTTGGGAGTCGAAGTTACAAGCTGGGCAGGACAGGACATCGTAATATTCGGTGTCGTCCTGAGCTAGACCAGTGAGAGGGTCGTCTATTTCCTCCATACCTAGCTGGACGTTAGCCAGCTCTTGTTCCAAATCCAGACATCTTTCCTGAAGAGACTTCTTCATGTGTACCTCTGCATCCAGCTTTTTCTGGGCTTTCAGCAAGTCGTTTACTAGTGACCTCATTTGTGATTTTAATACTTCAACTTCCTTTGGAGATTGATTGATCGGACTATGCAATCCCTCTACCGGAGCAGCTGTTTCAGCGGTCTGTTGTTCTACGTTGACGTGAGTCAGCGTACTTTTGGCATCCAAGGGCTGCTCTGTTGCAGTCATCTCAGTCTGTGTTGCCACCTCAGCTCTTCCAATAACCTTTGAGAGCTCCGAACCCCTTTCGTTTGAATATTGAAGTTCATGTTCAAGTTTTTCCCATTTCAGAGTCCTGTCCTTCAGCATATGCAGGAGTTGGCTGACCGTTAACTCCTCTGACATCAGACGTTTTGTGTGCTCCTGCTCCATTTTCTCCATCAGCTGCTTCTGTTGTCTTTCCAGATTCTCCAACTCTATATCAAAGAACTCTTTCGTTGCATTCAACTCTTGCTCAAAACGGCGAAGCATTTGTTCTAATTGCTGTTGTAGTTTGAAATGGAGTTGAGTTCGAGCCCGGTGTCCCTCAGAAATGGGCACATCAGTAGACTTGCCAGACTCAGAATCCACAGTTAAACTATGTTGTTGTTGCTCAGTGGAATTCTGTGCTGAAACTTTGTCTTTTGCACCTGAGTTGGGCTTACCATCATCCGTTCCAGAGTCTGGGCCGACTATCTTCACCGAGTTCTCACTCGTTATTGTTTGTAGGAAATGCCAGTCCATATTCATTTTCCTAATCCACTCCCGTCCTAGTAGTGGAGGACCTCCTTCAGATATCACATATAAGTCCATTATTTGACTGTCTTCGCCCTTGTGGGCCACTGCAACCTCTATTTTCCCGATGGGGTACACTCTTTGCCCCGTGTATGTTTTCAATATAATCCCCGTATCCTGTAGGGGAATATGTTGGAATAACTTTCCGTAATCTTTCTTATTTATGACCGTCAATGCCGATCCAGTGTCCAATTCCAGTTTTACTTGGACTCCTTCTATCTGAAGAGTGACCCAAATTGTCTGGAGGTCTGCACCCTTACCAGCGTTGAGTACTCTTAAGCTAGCCAGTTCATTACAGCTTAAGCTAGCCAGTTCATTACTGCTAGCGTCTGAATCGGACTCCTGTTCGGTCACCTTGTGTACCTTTGCGTATTTTCCTTGCGGTGACTTCTTGTTGCTGGTCTTCTTCCCTGACCTGCATACTCTAGCTATATGTCCAAGCCTACCACAAGTTCTACATTCTTGGTTTTTAAACCAACACTGGTTCTGATCATGCGTTGTCTTTCCACAACGATAACATTTGCCAGAACTCACACCCAATTTGTGTGCACTGAGCTCCGGTGACCGTAGCTGCATTACTGCCGTGCCTCTCGCTGCGGCTTCGTGTGCTGCTGCCATAGTGACCGCCTTCTCAAGCGTCAGCTCATTCTCCTCGAGCAGTCGCTTTTGTGTATCCTGTTTAAATAAACCACACACAAATTTGTCTCGTAGTGCATCTGTCAATCCCGTTCCAAACTGGCAATATTTCGCTAATTTACGCAATTCCAGCAAATATTCAGCATTGCTTTCATGCTGTAGCTGCCTTCTGTCGTAAAATTTAAATCGTTCCGCTAGCATCAGCGGCGTGGGGTTTAGATGATCTTTCAGGACAGTAACAATCTCATCGAACGTCTTATCCGCCGGTTCATCTGGTGATAACAGGTGTTTCAATTGCCCGTACGTCTTCGCACCCATTAAATTTAATAATGTTAGAGCTTTATCTTGGTCACGAATTTTATTGGCCTTACAATAATTTTTTACTCTTTCAACATATATGGCCCAATCTTCGAGGTCACTATCAAAGGTGCTAATATTCCCGTGTTTAGGCATTGTAGATTTGCAATTTCTCAGATTTTATTTTCTTTACTTGTTATCAAAGATGGCGGCTTCCCGCTCTTGCCGTCGTCCTCCGCCCACAAAATGGCGGTTTTCCCGCGCTTGGCGGTCTTCACCCGTCCCCCGACGCCGTCTCCCTTCAGCCCTCGAGTGCGGCCCTTATCTTCGCCGCGATCGATAGCCCGCGCTGTGCACCGCGACTCTCGCACCTTGAGCTTCTGCAGCCGCCGCGCCTTTCAGTCCGAGTGCGGCTCTTATCTTTGGTCCCGATCGCTGGCCCGGCTGCGCCCCTCACTTCAAAGCGGCCCGGCCCTTATCTGCCGATCGCTATCGCCCTACCTCTCTCTCTTCCCCAGTCCTGTCTTTACTCCGGTTCACAAGCTGATGGAGGCTTCAGGGTCCTAATGCCTGTCTCTTCCAGTCGCTGGAAGCTGTCAGGATTTCTGCTGCCCTTCAGTTTTGAGTGGGGTGTTGAGGATTGAAACCTCTCTTCAACGTCCTGTCTTTGGACGAAGCCGCCTGGAATAACTGCCGCAGGGTAAGAGCCTGACTCGTCGCCAGTGTTAAGTATGTGTATTGTATTGAACAATTAACACAAAGACTTAAACGTATAACTCAAACAGGCCTTTACTGGTTGGAGGTAGGGACTGCACATAGGTCTTTACTTCATGCCCACAGGCGGGAACTGAGGGGGATCAGTACCCACAGTACTATTTATACCCCTATGGCCAGGAGTGGTACTGCGTATCACTACGCCCAACAAGTAGTGCAGTCCTGTCCATAGGTTCAAAGTAGCACACATATTACATACACAACAGTTTCCTATATGCTTTTCAAATACTTACTCAGATCATTTTAAATTATGTTGTAGTCGCTACCTCAGTAGCCACTTATGGTAAAGAATTTCATGTTCTAATACCTGTTTGAAAAAGATCTTCTAATTTACCTTTCATTCTTTTAGTAATACTTCTAGGTCTATAGGGGTAATTTTAACCCCCAAAAACAAGGGTCAGGTGAGATATAAAAATCTCAAACCTGACTCCAACCTGCCCACTTCCAAATTTAACGGAGGCGGGCCAGGGGGTGGGCGGCCAACCTGCTCCCAGGAGGCAAGTTGGCCATTTAAATAATATGAGGCTGGGAGCCTCACATTTAACCTGCCTTACAGGTTTAACCCTAGCCGGCTGGGTTTCCCAGGCCTCGGGGAATAGGTTAGTGCCCTTACAGCACTGTTTGTGGGCCAAGAGGAGCAGGAGTGCTTTCCCCGCCCCCCCCAAGCTTACCTGCTTCCCTGGGATTGGTCTACTCCTTACCCCCGCCCCCCCCCCCCCCCCCTGCCGATCGGGGATCGGAGCTCCCACTAGCGGCTACTGGCTCCTTGCCTGCATCTGCGGCCTGCTTCAGAATGCTCCTCACCCGACTGGAAGCCAAGCCTGTCGATCGGTCTGACTTCCGGGCGGGGATCCTGTCAAAAAAAAATACGCACGCTGTGGAGTTAAAACTCTTGGTTTCCTGTCCAAAACTCCTCCTCCCCTTCCGGCCCTGTCAATATTGGGGCAGATGTCTCCTTTGGTACCATTCAGCCAGGAAGAAGAAATAATCCTTTATTATTAACCCTCCCAAAGCTTTTCAGAATTCTGAAAACCCCTATTAGTTATTCCTTAACCTTCCCATTGCTTGTGAACAATAATTTCTCAATCCTGGTTTCATTCAATTGAAACTTAGCTATACTGTTTCCATAGCTGCAATATCCTTCCTATAATGGGGTGTTCAGAACTGCATGCTATAATGTGGCCTAACCAATGTCTTGTACAAATACAAAATCTCTTACTTGCTTTAATCTAGAATCTTATTTGCATATTTGAGCTTTTCTACCTTCTCTCTCATCTTTAAAGGTCTGTATATTTGTTCACTGTGATTTCTCCGTTCCAAACCGTTTAAATCCATATACCTTAAAAGGTTTATTGGTTAAAAAGGCACCAGATGAACCCCTTCACCTTAACTTCTAATCAAAGAACTGTCTGCGTATTTACCTTCCAATTCTAGGGATTATTAGATGCCAAAAATTTAGCTTGCCTGAACCCTTTTGCATTAACATTTGTGCAAACCAACCACCCTATTAGGACACATGGTAGCTACTTATGGTAGCTGAATTATTTAATCTTTTCTTGCCAAATCATGAAAGAAGTCGGCAGACCATGAAATCATGCACTGACATTTTTTTAAACATTCATAACCAAGTAACAGTATTTTAATACTAAATATTAGAAATGTGCAAGGTACTTAAGCAGATGTTTTTAACTAATGGCAGTTCAAGTGTCTTACAGTAACTCGGCATCAGCTGGGCTCTACTTATTACAAGTTGATTAGCAAAGTTGGCTGGGTTAGTTTATTGTTAGATTCCTTGTATAGCTGGCAAGTTAACACCTTGAAATAACAAGTCTACAGGTTGTGTTTAAACTTATTTAGTTCAGTTTATTGGTGATAAACTTGCAGCATTAACAATGATTCTTTGATCTTATACAACCTCGTTCTTCTGAGTCAGCATAGTAGAGGTCTCCCCTTCCTCTGGGATGCTTCTGTTCACCTCAGGGACATCAGAACAATATTGGCCCGGAATTTGCGGTGGATAATAACAGCGAACTAACAGTGTTCGCTATCATTTCACCTTTGAAACTGACCGCAACTTCAGGATTTATCGCATGCGCATCCTAACGCGGAAAACCCGAAGTTGCGGTCAGTCATTCACTGCTCCGACACTGGCTGCGCTGTGGGACCCCCGCCCCCATAGCCTGTAATCAGGGAAATCAGTGAAACTGATGAAAACTTGGGCTTTTCCATGGTAATATCACTGTTAAATACTCCATTAAAAATGTTAGACCTTGTTAGATTAGGTGTAACTAGGGTTCTAACAGCGTATTGACTGCTAAACAAACGTTATGTCTCTGAAAAACTACTTTACATTTTTTAAAATTTGTTCATCTTTATTTCAGGTTTGCCTTTTCCCCATGTGAGAGCCCCAATCTTTGTTTTGCTCTCTAACATTTTTAAAAGGTTAGAATAAAAGGAACTCCTTCACTTCCTGGTTTCCTGTCTGTGAATTCTGCATTGTGATTGGCTGCTTAGACAGCTTGTTGACATCATACCAGCTCGCGCTATGGACTTCCCACTAAACTGCACTGATCTCAATTGAACGGCGGAAAAGCCGAACATCTCGCTACAGAGATCACTTTCTTCAGGGCCAGCGGAGAATGCCTTTGCTTCGCCGCTGACCGCAAATTTGTTGCCGTAGTATTTCTTCCTTCTCCCAAGGTCTGGTCTGGTCTCTCCCAACTTTACTTCTGTCCATAGAGACTTAACTCTTGCATGCAAGTGATGCATTTAGACATTTGCTTATATCTGGTGTAGCTTAAGTCTCACTCTTAACACTTTCTCAATTTGGAAGTCTTCACAACCTATTCTCTGTGTCCCTTACAATCTAAAATCTGTATCTTCTGCCATACTACATTAGATAGCTCAAGACTACTAATACCCCTTCTGTAAGGTAATCTGCTTATTTAAAATGTATATAGGATTCCCACTACGTCATCTGTTAATCCAAAAGTTGGAAAATATCAACCATTGGACTCACTTGATATAGGTTAAAACTAATGTTCAAATTTATAATTACATGATTTATGGAGGCAATCATAATAGGCAGGTACTATACAGCGTAAGTAATAATTTACAATAGGTGTAGGGGGACCTCCTAAGAGTTTGGGATAATAATATAAGAACATTTTTTATTTTTCAGAAAGCTGAGTGGATGACCACCACTTGTAACCATGCACTTTATGCTATCTGTGATGTATTCACTCAGTACTTTGAAGTACTCAGTGATGTCCTTCTAGATGATATATTTGCGCAGTTATACTGGTGTGTGCAGCAAGGTAAGAATAACAGAGAAAAGTATTCACAAGCGTGCAAGTAGTACAGCTTTTGCTATCTTGTAAAAAAAAGTAATTATCTTTTTTAATAAAGGATACATGTAGTTGTAAGATTTTCTGTGTTTCTATTATAAGAATTGTGCATGACCCCATATATAGATTATTGTGGTTATACATGGGAAAACTTGCCTCTTCAATTTGGAATAATAACTAAAGTACGTCTGAACATCTGTACTACTTATAAATGACCTGATACCCTAATGGTCTAAGACTAGTTGCTGTAAAGTGTGAAGTATGCAAACAAGTTCCAGAGTTGTACCACAAGCTGTGCCTCACACTTTACCTTCCAGGAGAAAACTCTTTGTATGTGCTTGCACAGAGTCTCCATTTCACCACCAGCATTTTTTGTGTGTTGGGGAAGTTGGGTAACATCATCTGTATTTTCATAACATTAAAGGATGTATTGAGCTATCTAAGCACTTTTTAAACCTGACTTCCCATCAGACTTAAGTTATACGCTACAGTGTGAAGTCCAAGCAGTGAGAGCTGGTCTTCTGGAGAGGATCTCGTGCAACTCAGCTTTCATGTGCACAGGAGTCAGATCGATCTGACTTTCAAGTTATAATGCACTTTTATATAGATGCAGACCCATAACTGCTTTGAATTGAAACTAAAGTGGCTGTATAACTGCAGACTTAAAAAGTCAACCAAAAATAGGTTTGGAGAACTGTCTGTCACTTAAAATCAACACCAAAGCAGTTGTTCTTCCTAGTGATGGCATGAAGAAGCTGATCTTCTGTTACTCAAATTTCACTTCATTCTGGCTGATCAAAGCTTGACATTAACGTAGTTTGTGAAAAAGTTTGGGGCTAAACCTTTGTACCATCTTGGCTGGAGAGAAGGTATATGGTGGCATGTGGTCTGAAAAAGAAATGCTTACGTTGAAGCCTGAATTTACACTACAACTGCACTATCACTCCAGAATGTTATCACTTGCACCAATGCTGAAGCGGTAGTGTAAATCCAGAGTCAATACTTGACCTGACTCTGGAGTGAAGCAAAATTAAACTTCCTGGAGGAAGGTTGCTGCACTTTGCTCTGGTGACAGTAAAACTGCTTTACACCTGTGCTATAGCTGTGGTATGAATGCAACCATACATAAATTGTTAAAAAGTTTCATAATTTTTTTTAATCCTTCTATTAATAAATCTCATTTTTCTCAGATAATGAACAACTAGCTCGTTCTGGTACTAATTGTCTGGAGAATGTTGTCATTCTGAATGGGGAAAAGTTTTTGCCAGAAACGTGGGACAAAACTTGCAACTGCATGTTGGACATCTTCAAGACCACTATTCCTCATGCGTAAGAAACCTCTTTAATGGGGAAATTTTTTTTTAACTTTCCTAACAATACATCCTGTGTAATGGGATTTATATTAATCCTTTAAAATGCAATAATATATTTTCTAAACTACTTTGTATAATTGCTTGAAGGTCCTAGTACATTATAAAGTTCCAGTAATGTGTTAGTAAAAGAAAATATGCTGGTGCAGTCTTTGAATGGTTAAAACATTAAATGTTTGACTTTACAGATTTTATTTTTTCTCACTGGTTTACTCCCTTTCCCACTTCTCCTGAATGAATAGACGCCATGGCTGGGTATGGTTCCATGGGCACCAGTGTCCATTAGCCAATTAGCGGATATTCATCCCTGAGGTCAACAGTAAGTGTTGGCAGGTTATTCAATCACGGTTGCCTCTCAACCAAACCTAATCTTGTTCTTGCCCAACATTGACATCAGTACACTTCAGTAATGATCACTGGATAGAAATCATGAGCCAGTTTTCCTGTTCCTAACCCAGAGTTGCTAAGACCAATTATAGGACCACTACCCCCAACTAGCTAAGATCAGATCACTCTGCATAGGCTGGGGATTGAACCCGGTATCATCTTGGTCTGTATAGTTCAGCTACTCATTGGATAAAAGATTTATTCTTTCTTATATAAGTTTGAAGTACAACCCAACTATGGCGATTGACTTAAATCATGGAGGTAGGTTTATAAAGGGCAATATCATATGAAGTGAGCCAATACAAGAAAAAGAGTTTGCTTTGTTGTAATTTAGCAGAATACTGCTGCTCATTGGATTTGATAACTACTGCTTGCAATATGGTCAACTGAGCTCATTGATTTGTCAGAAATAGGCCATGAAGTCTCACATGGTTGGCATTTGACCTTACAGTAAATTTGCAGTGAATACATTGGCCCGGAATTCGTGGTCAGCAGTGAAGCGAAGGTGTTCGCTTCTGGCCCTGAAGTACGCTTCACACAAGGATCTCGCGATCAGTGTGTTCAGAACTTCGGGTTTTTCGACAATCAATTCAAATCAACGAATTATGGTAGGGATCCCCTTATGCGAACTGCTGTGATGTCAGCAGGCTGTCTAAGCAGCCAATCAAAACGCAGAATTCTCACAGACCATGAACAAGGAAGTGAGTAAGCTCTTAAAATTCTAACTTTTTAAAAATGTTAGAGAGAGCAAAACACAGATTGGGGCTTTCACATGGGGAAAAAGCAAACCGATAATAGAGATGGACAAACTTAAAAAAATTAAAACGTTTTTTGAAAAGTTGCTTAAAAATTTTAATTTTTATTAAAATGGACAAATTTCACACTGCACATTAGTTTTCCAGGCCCTTAACATTTGTTTCGCAGTAATAACACTGCCAAAACCCCAGTTACACCTAATCCCTTTGGGTCTAATATTTACTGGGGAATTTAACCGTGTGTTTACAGCAGAAGAGCCAAAGTTTTCGTCAGTTTCCCTGATTTGGCGGATTACACAAATTGCCAACTCTGGAGGAAGAGGGGTACAGCTGTCATTGACAGACTGCTAACTTCAGGATTTCCGCATGGGCCAAATCCCGAAGTTGCGGTCAGTTTCAAAGGCAGAATAATCGCTGTCATCCCGAACGCAAATTCCGGGCCATTTATTTCCTGATTTAATCCAAATTGCACAATCTGAGTAGTACAAAACTGATGAATCCTAGGTGCTGCACTACATTAAAGCAACAACGGTATCATGGAGTGTTGGGACACAGGCTGAACTGCAGCCAGAAACCACAGAGTTAACGTTTTAGGTGGATGACCTATCGTCCGAACCGAAAGGTCATCGACCTGAAAGGCTAAGTCTGTTTTTCTCTCTCTACAGATGCTGCCTGACCTGCTGAGTATTTCTAGTATTTTCTGTTTTTATTTCAGTAAATGGCCTACTCCTGTTCCTAGGTTCATATATAGATTTTTTGCTAACCAAAGGTATTAAGGGATATGGGGCAAAGGCAGGTATATGGAGTTAGGTCACAGATTAGCCATGATCTTATTGAATGGCAGAACAGGCTTGAGGGGCTAAATGGCCTACTCCTGTTTCTATGTTCCTGCATGATGAGACCTAGGATCTTCTTTGTCTGTATGGCTCAATGTCACACCAGTTGTTATATTTACCCACTGAACTGACAATATTGCATTTTATCCCTGTACCTGTAATAGGACATCTCATTGCTGATCAAAGTTACTGGCCTAGAAATTCACTATGGCCCCGCCAGCTGCCTAGCGCCCAAAAGTTAGCGCTGGGCGGGAAGCCTATAGCGATCGTCAGATATTCATTGTTAGCGCCCCAATTCGGAAGCGGGCGCTATACCAGGGTGTGCCTGCCTCCGCTTGGTGCGCTGACACTGAATATCAGCGCTCTTGGCGCCACTGCGCCAGGCGCTGCGCAGCAGCAGGCTGCGGTACTGCAGACCTCCTCCTTCTCTTAAGGGGGAGCTGCCTGCAACGGGGAGATCGCCGCTGGATAGTGCCGGCAAATGAGCCTGGCACCACGGAGAAGTGCCGGGCTCGCGGAAAGCAGCCGGCAATGCCGCGGGGGGGGGGTGGAGGAGGCCGGGGAAGGAGGTGCGGGCAGGCGGCCGCCGCAAAAGCGGCCGGCCGCACCTTCCGCTTTAAAGCGCCCCACTATGGCAGCAGGACGGCCCCGTTTTCTGGTCGCTGTTTGCGGCCGCTTCGGAGGAGGCAGCCGCAACTAAATATGGGGATCGGCGCGGTTTCGGGGCGGAACCGGGGCACTGCGCACACCGATGACGTCATCGGTGCCGGCGCAGCGCTAACGGCTACCGCCGCCAATACCGCTGCGCTGAATATCTGCGCAAACTCATTTTTGGCGCAAAATCACCCTTTAGGCGTTAACTGGGCGCAAAGCTGGCAGCGCCTTAATGAATTTCTAGGCCACTGTTTGTAAATAATGTATTATGTAATATGAAATTTTAGTGGTACTCTGTCTCCAGCTTGGTCATATCATTCATTGAATTGGATGGAGATGTTAAATGACAGCTGATCATATCTGCATTTCACTTGAAGGATTGTAATTTGGCAGAAATTATAATCTGTCTACAGGCACTAACATTAATGAATTTTGCTGCAGCATAGCCTTACACATATTGCATTATGATTCATTTGTGAAAATTGGTATATTTCATCTTTCAGATTTGATGTTTTGTCTAAATTCTGAATTACAATTTTAAATGATGTACCACTAGTTTGAATAGAAAGCTAAAAATAACAGTTTGTATTGCATGACTTACTGTATGAGGACTATTTTAATAGAATCTATTTTTGTCGTGGTAGCACTGTTTAAAATTAATTTTTCAGTTGCAGCTGGATTAATGTTGCTATAATTTGTGTATTTTAGGTTATTATCATGGCGACCCTTACACTCTGAAGGTGACTCCTCATTACAAAATGATGCTGGAGAAAAACAGTTGGTATGCATTTCATTTTTTCCCCAATTAGCATATTGGCTTCAGCTTTCAAAAGGAATGTTGCTGTGGACCAGTTTAATAAATATCAGTGTAGTCTTAAAATCCATCTTTGAATTTTGGCAGCTATGTTATGTTAGGGTCAATTCAATTTCATATTAAATATTTTTATTAATATATTTATATATTAAATACGGTTCTCTCTCCTCGGGGTCTGTCCCCCTCCTTCAAATCTGCCATCATCACCCCTCGCAAAAAAAAAACCATGACCCCTCCGTCCTTACAAACTACCGCCCCCATCTCAAACCTCCCTTTCCTCTCCATAGTCCTTGAATGTGCTGTCGCCCATCTTTCCCGGAACTCCATGTTTGAATCCCTCTGATCACGTTTCCGCCCGTGCCACAGTACCGAAACGGCTCTTATCAAAGTCGCAAATGACTTCCAATGTGACTGTGACAATGGTAAACTATTCATCCTCGTCCTTCTCGACCTGTCTGCAGCCTTTGACATGATTGACCACACCATCCTCCTTCAACGCCTCTCCACTGTCTTCCAGCTGGGTGAGACTGCACTCGCATGGTTCTATTCTTATCTATCCAGTCGTAGCCAGAGAATCACCTGCACTGGCTTCTCTTCCTGCTCTCGCACCGTTGCTTCTGGTGTCCCTCCACTGTCTCTAAATGGTCAGACTGCTTGTCCAACATTCAGTACTGGATGAGCAGAGATTTTCTCCAATTAATTATTGGGAAGACCGAAGCCGTTGTTTTCGGTCCCCGCCACAAACTTTGTTCCCTAGCCACCAACTTCATCCCTCTCCCTGGCAACTGCCTGAGGCTGAACCAGACTGTTCATATTTGACCCCGAGATGAGCTTCCAACCCTATATCAGCGCCATCACTAAGACCGCCTATTTCCACCTCCATAATATCGCCTTACTCCGCCCCTGCCTCAGCTCATCTGCTGAAACCCTCATCCATGCCTTTGTTACCTCTAGACTTGACTATTCCAACATATTCCTGGCCTCCCAGCTTCCACCCTCCGTAAATTTGAGGTCATCCAAGACCCGTTCACCCATCACCCCTGTGCTCGCTGACCTATATTGGCTCCCGGTTAAGCAATGCCTCTTTTTTTAAATTCTCATCCTTGTTTTCAAATCCCTCCATGGCCTTGTCCCCCCCTATCTCTGTAACCTCCTCCAGCCCCACAACCCTCTGAGATACCTGCGCTCATCCAAATCTGGCTTCTTGAGCATCCCCACTTTTAATCACTCCACTGTTGGCAGCCATGCCTTCAGCTGCCAAAGCCCTAAGCTCTGGAATTCCCTCCCTAGACCTCTCCGCCTCTCTACCTCTCTTTCCTCCTTTAAGACGGTCCTTAAAATCTACTTCTTCCCTGTCTTAATATCTCCTTATGTAGCTTGGTGTCAAATTTTGTTTGATAACGTTCCTGTGAAACGCCTTGAGACATTAAAGGTGCTATATAAATAAAAGTTTTTAAAAAAAAAATAGATTACCTTGAAACTGAGATTTGTTTTTACTCGTATCTTGGAAGTACTACCGTGAAACTTCCAAATATCTGTATACTGTATGGTAATAGAAGAGATACTGATTTACAGTACAGTAATTCACTTATGCCATTCAAGTGATGTTGAAATCAGTGACTCATTTTTAAATGAGAGAGTATTACCGTTGTTGGGCCAGGACATTTGACCCTGCAAATCCTCAGCATTGCCATAATTTGTTACTGAACTTTACTCCATTGTCACTCATCTCACCCTTAACCTTCTATTCACTCTCCACCTTACCCTTACTCGCTCCCTCTAAGGGCAGGTTACAATAGGCCAGAGGCCCCTTCACCCTTAACCTATTTCCCTCTTCCCCTCCACTTCTCTGTTTCCACTCAGAAGCTCTGCTTTCTTTCAAAATGCAACTTTTAAAAATGAAAACAAATTAGAATGAGAAAGGAAACTGCCCATCTGCCTTTCTCCCTCTCGTGTGTTAGAAATTCAAATCTTTATTTTACACGTGGAAGCAATTATCATTAACCTGTGTCACCAAAATACAGCTAGAAATAATTAGTTGGCTTCAAAATTCAACTTTTTAAGAAAAATAATTGAAGTAACATTTAATAAAAACACATTATGACCCATGTGAGTGTTTCTGTCTCACTCTCATGTCCTTTTCTCTGACCTTTCTCCTCCCCATCTCACCGTAATACACTTTCTAAAGTTGAGAAAGCTAAAGGTGCATAATCCGAGCACTGTTGTTTCTCTCTCTCATTCACACACAGCTTTTCAGTCATGCAAAAAAAAAATCAACATAAATTTTATCTGAACAAAGTTTGAAATTTGTCTTCTGGCTTTTCTTCAAATCATTTTGGAAAACTTAATCTAGAAGCTAGAGAAAAATATCCCATCAATAGTGTTGACTGCCTGGTACTGAGACATTCTGGGAAATTAGGTTCATTGCACATGCTCAGGTTGTACAATCCAAATTCGGATCAGAGTCACCGTTCTAGGCAAAAATATCAAGTCCAAGCACAGGCTTTTCAGAGAGGCTGAGACCTTCAAATAAAACTCTAATGAAGGCATTAAAATACAATTCCATGGCAGCTGTTGAATTTAAATTTAGTTAATTAAAAAATCTGGGGGGGAAAGTTAGTGATGGTGACCATGAAACTACCGGATTGTCGTAAAAACCCATCTGGGTTCACTAATGTCCTTTAGGGAAGGAAATCTGCTGCCCTTACCCGTTCTGGACTATGTCAGTCAAACCCACAGCAGTGGGGTTGACTCTTAACTGCCCTCCAGAAATGGACTAGCAAGCCACTCAGTTGTATCAAACCGCTAGGAAAAACAATAAGAATAAAACCTGACGGACCATCTGGCAACGACCTAGGCACCGGATTCGGACATGGCAAAGGCACACCCAGCCCAGTCAACCCTGCAAAGTTCTCCTCACTAACATCTGGGGACTTGTGCCAAAATTGGGAGAGCTGTCCCACAGACTAGTCAAGCACCAGCCTGACATAGTCATACTCACAGAATCATACCTTTCAGACAATGTCCCAGACTCCTCCATCACTATCCCTGGGTATGTCCTGTCTCACCGGCAAGACAGACCCACCAGAGGTGGCGGCACAATGGTATGCAGTCGGGAAGGAGTGGCCCTGGGAGTCCTCAACATTGACTCTGGACCCCATGAAGACTCATGGCATCAGGTCAAGCATGGGCAAGGAAATCTCCTGCTGATTACCACCTACCACCCTCACTTAGCTGATGAATCTGTACTCCTTCATGTTGAACACCACTTGGAAAAAGTACTGAGGGTAACAAGGACACAGAATATACTCTGGGTGGGGGACTTCAATGTCCATCACCAAGAGTGGCTCAGTAGCACCACTACTGACCAAACTGGCTGAGTCCTGAAGGACATAGCTGCCAGTCTGGGCCTGCGGCAGATGGTGAAAGAACCAACACAAGGGAAAAACCTACTTGACCTCGTCCTCACCAATCTACCTGTAACAGATACATCAGTCCTTGGGGGAGACGAAGTCTCGTCTTCACACTGAGGACACCCGCCACCATGTTGTGTGGCTCTACCTCTGTGCTAAATGGGTTAGATTTGGAACAGATCTAGCAGTTCAAAACTGGGCATCCATGAGGCGCTATAGGCCATCAGCAGCAGCAGAATTGTATACCACCACAATCTGTAACCTCCTGGCCTGGCATATCCTTCACTCTACCATTATCATTAAGCCAGGGGACCAACCCTGGTTCAATGAGGAATGTAGAAGAGCATGCCAGGAGCAGCACCAGGCTTACCTAAAAATGAGGAGGCAACCTGGTGAAGCTACAACACAGGACTATATGCATGCTAAACAGCGGTAGCAGCATGCTATAGACAGAGCTAAGCAACCCCACAACCAACGGATCAGATCAATGCTCTGCAGTTCTGCCACATCCAGTCATGAATGGTAGTAGACAATTAAACAACTAACGGGAGGAGGAGGCTCCATGAACATCCCCATCCTCAATGATGGCAGAGCCCAGCGAGTGCCAAAGACAAATCTGAAGCGTTTACAACCATCTTCATCCAAAAGTGCTGAATGGATGATCCATCTCTGCCTCCTCCTGAGGTCCCCACCATCACAGAAGCCAGTCTTCAGCCAATTCGATTCGCTGCACATGATTATCAAGAAACGGCTGAGCGCACTGGATACAGGAAAATCTATGGGCACTGACAACATCCCGGTTGTAATGCTGAAGACTTCTGCTCCAGGAATAGCCGCACTTCTAGCCAAGCTGTTCCAGTACAGCTATAACACTGGCATCTACCCGACAAAGTGGAAAATTGCTCCGGTATGTCCTGTCCACAAAATAGCAGGACAAATCCAATCCGGCCAATTACCGCCCCATCAGCCTACTCTCAATCGTCAGAAAAATGATAGAAGGTGTCGTTGACAGTGCTCACCAATAACCTGCTTACCAATAACCTGCTCACCAGTGCTCAGTTTGGATTCTACTCTGCTCCAGACCTCATTATGGCCTTGGTCCAAACATGGACAAAAGAGCTGAATTCCAGAGGTGAGGTGAGAGTGACTGCCCTTGATATCAAGGCAACATTTGACCGGAGTGTGGCATCAAGGAGCCCTAGTAAAATTGAAGTCAATGGGAATCGGAGGAAATCTCCACTGGCTGGAGTCATAACTAGCACAAAGGAAGATGGTTGTGGTTGTTGGAGGCCAATCATCTCAACCCCAGGATATCGCTGCAGGAGTTCCTCAGGGCAGTGCCCTAGGCCCAACCATCTTCAGCTGCTTCATCAATGACCTTCCCTCCATCATAAAGTCAGAAGTGGGGATGTTTGCTGATGATTACGCCACGTGCAGTTCCATTCGCAACTCCTCTGATAATGAAGCAGTCCATGCCCTCATGCAGCAAGACCGGGACAACATTCAGGCTTGGGCTGGTGAGTGCCAGGCAATGACCACCTCCAAGAAGACAGTCTAGCCACCTCCCCTTGACATTCAACAGGATTACCATCGCCGAATCCCCCACCATCAACATCCTGGGGGATCACCATTGACCAGAAACTTAACTGGACCAGCCGCATAAATACTGTGGCTATAAGAGCAGGTCAGAGGCTGCATATTCTGCAGTGAGTGACTCTGCTCCTGACTCCCCAAAGTCTTTCCACCACCTACAAGGCACAAGTCAGGAGTGTGATGGAATACTCTCCATTTGCCTGGTTGAGTGCAGCTCCAACAACACTCAAGAAGCTTGACACCATTCAGAACAAAGCAGCCCGCTTGATTGGCACCTCATCCACCACCTTAAACATTCACTCCCTCCACCACCGGCGTACCGTGGCTGCAGTGTGTACCATCTACAAGATGCACGACAGCAACTCACCAAGGCTTCTTCGGCAGCACCTCCTAAACCCGCAACCTCTACCACCTAGAAGGACAAGGGCAGCAGGTGCCTGGGAACACCACTACCTGCAAGTTTCCCTCCAAGTCACATACCACCCTGACTTTAAAATATATCGCTGTTCCTTCACTGTCCCTGGGTCATAACCCTGGAACACCCTCCCCAACAGCATTGTGGGAGTACCTTCACCTTAAGGACTGTAGCAATTCAAGAAGGAAGCTCACCACCGCCTTCTCGCGGGCAATTAGGGATGAGCAATAAATGCTGGCCTTGCCAGCGACACCCACATCCCATGAATGGATAAAAAATATTTGCGAAAAATGAATTTAAAAAAAAAGTGTTTAAGCCCTTACTTTGAATCAGGAGTAACAGGTACTGCAGGTACTTATGAGTATTGATTGAAATATGCACGTCATGTACTGAATATAATATATAATAGTTAATGGCCCTGAAATTGCAGTCGGAGGTGTAACTAAGGAGTATGCCGCTGACCTCCGAATGTAATCCACACTTACCTGGTGTGAGGCCCCAAATGAAAACTTGTTTGAAACGTTGCAGAGTTGTGCGCAGCATAGCGGCCCATGGATCCCAGGGGCGTACCGTGTGCGTAAGCGTACCTGGGATCGCGTGGGGCAGTGCTCCTGTCACTATGCCAATCAGGAAATATAAATCTCCGATGCCCGACATCAATTGAATTTTAAATTAAACGGTGTGAATATTTATTTGACAAGTACAGTGACGTAAGAAAACTACTCGGCACTTGGTCTGAGTATTAAGGCTTTAATCAACTGTTTTTCAACATGGAGATCTAGTTTTGTCCTTCACTAGTTCCTGTTAAAAGCAAAAGATAGGAAGGAGAAAAACAAAAGTGACAGTCTGAGAAATCAACGGTTTAAATCAAACGTGGCCACAGTAAATAATAATTCTAATAGGTCTAAGAGCATTAAAAAAACAAGCCTGAAGGTTTTGTGTCTTAATGCGAGGAGCATTTGTAATAAGGTGGATGAATTGGCTGCGCAAATAGAGGTAAACGAATATGATTTGGTTGGGATTACGGAAACGTGGCTCAAGGATGGCCAAGACTGGGAACTCAACATCCAGGGGTATTCTATATTCAGGAAAGATAGGCGAAAGGGAGGTGGGGTAGCATTACTGGTTAAAGAAGGGATTAATACAATTGTAATGAAGGATATTAGCTCTGATGATGTGGAATCTGTATGGATAGAATTGAGAAATACTAAGGGGAAAAAAACATTAGTGGGAGTGGTATATAGACCTCCCAACAGTAAGGCGGAGGTTGGGGATGGCATTAAAAGGGAAATTAAAGAAGCGTGCAATAAGGGCACAGCAGTCATCATGGGTGACTTTAATCTACATATAGATTGGGCCAACCAAATTAGTAACAATACTGTGGAGGAGGAATTCCTGGAGTGTTTATGGGATGGTTTCCTGGACCAATATGTCGAGGAACCAACCAGAGACCAGGCCATCTTAGACTGGGTATTATGTAACGAGAGAGGATTAATTAGCAATCTTGTTGTACGAGGCCCCTTGGGTCTGAGTGATCATAATATGATCGAATTCTTCATTAAGATGGAGAATGAAGTAGTTGACTCAGAGACTAGGGTCCTCAATTTAAATAAAGGAAACTACGATGGTCTGAGGAGCGAGTTGGGTAGGATTGATTGGGGAATGGCACTCAAAGGGTTGACGGTGGATAGGCAATGGCAAACATTCAAAGACCGAATGGATGAGCTACAGAATTTGTTCATCCCAGTTTGGCATAAAAATAAAACAAAAAAGGTGACTCAATCGTGGCTAACAAGGGAAATTAGGGATAGCATAAGATCCAAGGAGACGACATATAAATTGGCCAGAAAAAGCAATAATCCTGAGGATTGGGAGCAGTTTAGGATTCAACAAAAGAGGACAAAGGGATTAATTAAGAAAGGGAAAATAGAATATGAGAGTAAGCTAGCAAGGAACATAAAAACTGACTAAAAGCTTTTATAGATATGTGAAGAGAAAAAGATTGGTGAAGTCAAGCATAGGTCCCTTAGAATCAGGGGAATTTATAATGGGAAACAAAGAAATGGCAGACCAACTAAATTCATACTTTGGTTCTGTCTTCACAAAAGAGGGGCAGCACGGTGGCATAGTGGTTAGCACTGTTGCCTCACAGCGCCAGGGACCCGGGTTCGAATCCGGCCTCGGGTGACTGTCTGTGTGGAGTTTGCACATTCTCCCCGTGTTTGCGTGGGTTTTCTCCGGGTGCTCCGGTTTCCTCCCACAGTCCAAAGATGTGCGGGTTAGGTTGTTTGGCTATGATAAATTGACCCTTAGTGTTAGGGGGATTAAATACGTGGGGTTACGGGGATCAGGTGGGATATGTGTCGGTGCAGGCTCGATGGGCCGAAATGGCCTCTATCTGCACTGTGGGGTTTCTGTGATATCTGTGAAATAACCTCCCAGAGATGCCGGAGAACATAGGGCCTGATGAAAGGGTGGAACTGAAAGAAATCAGTATTTGTAGGGAAATGGTGTTAGGAAAATTGATGGGACTGAAGGCCGATAAATCCCCAGGGCCTGATGATCTACATCCCAGGGTACTTAAGGAAGTGGCCCTAGAAATGGTAGATGCATTGCTGGTCATCTTCCAGAATTCGATAGACTCTGGAACAGTACCCATGGATTGGAGGGTAGCTAATGTTACTCCACTATTCAAAAAAGGTGGTCGAGAAGAAGCAGGGAATTATAGACCGACCGGTAAGCCTGACATCGGTAGTGGGGAAAATGCTAGAATCTATTATAAAAGATGTAATAGCAGAGCACTTGGTAAGCAGTGACAGGATCGGACAAAGTCAACATGGATTTACAAAAGGTAAACCATGCTTGACTAATCTACTGGAATTTTTTGAGGATGTAACTGGTAAAATAGATAAGGGAGAACCAGTGGATGTGGTGTATTTGGACTTTCAGAAGGCTTTCGATAAGGTCCCACATAAGAGATTAGCGTGCAAAATTAAGGCACATGGGATTGGGGGCAAGGTATTGACTTGGATAGAGAACTGGTTGGCGGACAGAAAGCAAAGAGTTGGAATAAACGGGTCGTTTTCCGAGTGGCAGGCAGTGACTAGTGGGGTACCGCAAGGATCGGTCCTAGGACCCCAGCTGTTCACAATATATATTAATGATCTGGACGAGGGAATTGGATGTAATATCTCCAAATTTGCAGACGACACCAAGCTGGGTGGGAGGGTAAGCTGTGAGGAGGATGTCGTGAAACTCCAGTACGATTTGGACAGGTTGGGTGATTGGGCAGAAACATGGCAAATGCACTATAATGTGGATAAATGTGAGGTTATCCACTTTGGTGGCAAAAACAGGAAGGCAGATTATTATTTGAATGGCAATAGATTGGGAGAAGGGGAAGTGCAGAGAGACCTGGGTGTTCTTGTGCACCAGTCGCTGAAGGTAAGCATGCAGGTGCAGCAGGCGGCTAAGAAGGCAAATGGTATGTTGGCCTTCGTAGCAAGAGGGTTCGAGTACAAGAACAAGGATGTCTTGCTGCAGTTGTACAGGGCCTTGGTGAGACCACACCTTGAGTATTGTGTGCAGTTTTGGTCGCCTTACCTGAGGAAGGATGTTCTTGCCATGGAAGGAGTGCAGCGAAGATTCACCAGGCTGATACCTGGGATGGCAGGAATGACGTATGAGGAGAGATTGTGTCGATTGGGCTTATACTCACTGGAGTTGAGAAGATTGAGAGGGGATCTCATCGAAACCTATAAAATTCTGTCAGGCCTGGACAGACTAGATGCAGGAAGGATGTTTATGATGGCCGGGGAGTCCAGAACCAGGGGTCATAGTCTAAGGATAAGGGGTAAGCCATTTAGGACTGAAATGAGGAGGAATTTCTTCACCCAGAGAGTGGTGAACCTGTGGAATTCTCTGCCACAGAGGGCGGTGGAGGCCAGTTCATTAAATATATTCAAAAAAGAGTTGGATATATTTCTTAAGGCTAAAGGGATCAAGGGATATGGGGAGAAGGCAGGGACAGGGTACTGAATTTGGATGATCAGCCATGATCTCATTGAATGGCGGAGCAGGCTCGAAGGGCCGAATGGCCTACTCCTGCTCCTATCTTCTATGTTTCTATGTTAAAGAATGTCCTGAGCAAGCTGGGCCCATGCCCGAGCATTTATACTCTCCCTGGACAGCGCCACCAGCAGGCCGCCCAGTATCACTTCATAAGTCATTTCCACATGAATGAAAAGATTCATGTCATGCAGTACTTGGCTTTAAAAAGCACAGGGAATACTTCGGCGTAACTACATTTATTTACTGGAAGACTGCAAGATTTTTTTTTTTTTAAATCATCCCTCAAACCAAGCCTTTACAGCTGCCTGGTAGGTTCTTTTACATGTTCAATTTTATGTTATGGCCCTGAAATTGCAAATTTCTCTTATCCCTCCCCTCCTTCCCCCCTCTCCCCCCCTCTTACGCTCCTGCGCTTGTTTGCACCAGCCATAAAACGTTAAAATTTTAATGTCATTAGTGGGTAGTGGGTGAGCAATTAGCCCAACTCTGTGCCAGCACGTTGATTGCAATGGGCAGCTGAAACGTGCAGTGGAGCCGGTGCACTGTCGGAACTTGACAGACCGCAAGTTTGGGATTTAGCACATATGGAAATCCAGAACTTGCAGTCAGTTTCAAAGGCGGTGTGACAGCGTACTATGAGTGTACGCCATCATACCACTGCAAATTCTAGCCCATTATACATAGAGAGCATTCCACAGGTGATCGACGTTATTGGTGTTCTTCCACGAGAGTGCAAGACTCTATACTAAATTGTTCAGTTTTCAGTAAGACCACTGGCAGTTGTTTCAGAGAAACGATCTGCAGTTTCGTTGCTGATTTGTTACTAATAAAATCATTGGAGCACTGCAGGTAGTAGCAACACTTATATTTAGACCTGGGAAGTACAGTTGTGCATGGCATGAAATAAAACTGTGAAAATAAAAATTCACAAATGTATAATAAATTGCAGTTTGAAATTCTTTAATATAGAAATCCAATTTTATTTGAAATTGTTTGCTTATTTGCCTTTCTAGGATGCTGTTTCTCAGAAGTCAGTGGACATCCTGAGTAAGGGTGATGACCAACAGTCTGTGACCAGTGCAGAGAGGTATCCTTTAGACTGGCGCCAGAGCCAGTTTAGTCTCGGATCCAATGCCAGTGATGATGCTGCTAAAGCTAAGACACCGTCAAGTAAGTTATTGGCAAGTGAAGTTAAAAGAAACAATTGGCCCAAATTTGTGATCGGAGGCTTTCTGCAGGCGATGCCTCCAAATGGCAAACAATCTACGCACCTACCAGATGGTCCTGGATCCACGGGGACTCGCGCTCCTGGGCCTCTATGCGTAGACATGCATAGAAGCCCATGTACCCCAGGGGTGCAGGCGGTTCGCAAGTGTCCCTGAGATCACGTGGCCCAACCAATGAAAGAATGGGGATCACATAAAAAACACATTTACATAACAATTTTTTTAAATTACATATTTAAAATTAATTAAAATATAATTTAATTAACCATTTAAAACAAATTTATTTTTTTGAAAAATACACTTAAATGTTTTAAAGGGGCTTAAAATAACCTTAACTTATTTTACAGGTGTTTTAATGTTTAAATAATTGAAATAAATGTTTTTGTATTCATTTACACTCTTATGCTGGTAAAAGCAGGCCGTACGATTCTTGACAGATCGCAAGTTCCAGGTTTTCGCACATGCACTTCGCATGCGAAAACCCGGAACTTACGGGCGCGTACACACCCATAGGCACCGGAAAATATGGGCCAATGTTTGTCTAACAATGTAATAAGGGTTTTACATGTTGGATTCCTTGCCCAATTTAAAAAATAATACTTCTCTAACTATGTCACAAAACATTCCTTGCTAGGATATGGAATCAACCTACAACCAAACCTGTGGCAGTATGTGACACAACTTGCTGTTAGGATATGCATGCAATTGACCTGGGTTAATTTTCCTTCCATTTAACTTCTCTTTCCCCAGATGCATGCCGCCCATCCCCAAAATAGGAATCTATTTTAACAAAAAGAAGTCCCTGAATATGCATCTATATAAAAAATTATTGCAGTATATTTATGTAACTAGAGATAGTTTTTCTCTATTGAAGCTATACGAATTTTGATATGGTGGCTTACAGTTAATTTTATTTTACCCCATATGGATGAATAGTATGTTCCGTAGGTCTACGTTGAATTGTAATCGCAAAGCCTGCACTATTCACTAGAAATTATGCGCAGCTTTCCCCTGTAATCATGCAAAGGAGTTCCATGAATTAAGTTCTTGCACTATTTGTCCAACAGCAATATTGAACACAAGAGGTGCTTCCCCGCGTACTAGATGCATTGTGCGTGTGATACTGTACCACACAGACCAGGAAGGTGTGCTGAGTTGGTGAATCTCAGCTGGGCCGGATATATAGGCTCAGTGCGCATAGCCTCAGCATCCCAGACTGATTGGCTACTAATGGGCTATCCATTTTGACCCCTGCTGGAATAGAATATGTAGGATTTTGGCAAGGACATGATCAAGCTTGTCTGTGTTACTTCCCACCCCTCAATGATAAATAACCTGATCGTATTTACTGCCCAGCTGTTTGAACTCATACTTGAGGAATGGGCAAAAGGGTGAGGAACCAGAGGACTGCCAATGCATGTGGATACGTACCACAGCATGAATCATGGCCTTTAGTAGAAGAAGTTTAAGGGAGAAGAAAACTTTGAAAAGGTAGCAGTGACTAAATCTGCATGCCCCTAAAGTTAATAAACTAAAGCAGCTTCTTTTTTGTATAACAGTTGATTTACAGTCAGCGTGCAGCTGCAACTATTTTAAACAAAAGATTGCACATTATCACACAATTTATGCTGAGTTAAGCCTTATATTACAGATATATATACTTATATAATATCTGACAGTTCACTTGTTAAATAATCCATATAGCCAGCATTTATAATTGATTTGCTGATTACATTTTCAGTTGCATTTGTTCAAAAACAGAAATGGTGATTGATAAAACAAACCATTCTCTTCCTTCAGGAGTACCAGAGCAGAAGTTATTTGCTGCACTTCTCATTAAATGTGTCGTCCAGCTAGAGTTAATTCAGACAATCGACAATATTGTGTTCTTTCCGGCAACCAGCAAAAAGGAGGATGCTGAGAACTTGGCTGCAGCTCAGGTACAGGCCAACTATTAACTACTAGCTGGGGGGGCCCGGCGTTGCCAGGGCAGTTTAGAGGGCCGCGCGGTTGACGGCCGGCCGCTGCCGCTCCCCCGCTCTGTGTCTCGGGCCGCACGGTTGACGGCCGAACGCTGCCGCTCCCCTGATCTGTGTCTCGGGCCGAGCGGTTGTGAGGCCCGGCCCGAGTGACCCGAACTCACCACCTGCTCCGGCGGGCCGACGCAGCTGCCCCGCTCGCTGTTGAGGAAAAGCAGGGGGAAAAATGGCGGCGAAGTTTCGGGAGGCTGCAGGATTAGGTCCCGCCCGTGACACACCGATTGGTCAACCATCAGGTCACTGAACTGTAGGATTGGCCAACCATCACGTCACTCAACGCTAATGAGCGGTAGGATTGGTCAACCGCTGATGAGCGGATTTTTGAAGGTTTTTTGTACACTGTCGGAACAATTTTTGTCTGACCAAAAAGTAAATATACCTATGACACTCCCCTAATCATAAGCTTTCTTTTGATATAACATATGTGTAGGTACGCTCTATAACTTTTGAGTGTACAGCAGACAGACAGACCAACTCCTTTATTATATACTAGCTGGGGGTGCCCGGCGGTGCCGAGGCTTTTATGAGGGCATGTTGTTGCTGGAAGAGAGAGAGCGAGAGACTGGGGGGAAGAGAGAGAGCGAGAGACTGGGGGGAAGAGAGAGAGCGAGAGACTGGGGGGAAGAGAGAGAGCGAGAGACTGGGGGGAAGAGAGAGAGCGAGAGACTGGGGGGAAGAGAGAGAGCGAGAGACTGGGGGGAAGAGAGAGAGCGAGAGACTGGGGGGGAAGAGAGAGAGCGAGAGACTGGGGGGAAGAGAGAGAGCGAGAGACTGGGGGGGAAGAGAGAGAGCGAGAGACTGGGGGGAAGAGAGAGAGCGAGAGACTGGGGGGAAGAGAGAGAGCGAGAGACTGGGGGGAAGAGAGAGAGCGAGAGACTGGGGGAAGAGAGAGCGAGAGACTGGGGGGAAGAGAGAGAGCGAGAGACTGGGGGGAAGAGAGAGAGCGAGAGACTGGGGGGAAGAGAGAGAGCGAGAGACTGGGGGGAAGAGAGAGAGCGAGAGACTGGGGGGAAGAGAGAGAGCGAGAGACTGGGGGGAAGAGAGAGAGCGAGAGACTGGGGGGAAGAGAGAGAGCGAGAGACTGGGGGGAAGAGGGAGAGCGAGAGACTGGGTGGAAGAGAGAGACGGGGGGAGGGGGGTAGGGAAGGGAGGGGGGGAGGGTGGGGGTATGGAAGGGAGGGGGGAAGAGAGAGGGGGGGGAGAGAGAGGGGGGAGAGAGGGGGAGAGGGGGGAGGAGAGAGGGAGAGGGGGAGGAGAGGGAGGGGGGAGGAGAGAGAGGGGAGAGAGGGGGAGGGGAGAGAGGGAGAGGGGGGAGAGAGGGAGGGGGGGAGAGGGGGGAGAGAGAGGGGGGGGGAGAGAGAGAGAGAGAGGGGGGGAGAGAGAGAGAGAGAGAGGGGGGGAGAGAGAGAGAGGGGGGAGAGAGAGAGGGAGAGGGGGGAGGGAGAGAGAGAGGGGGGTAGAGGGGGGAGAGAGAGGGAGGGGGGGGGGAGAGGGGGGAGGGGGGAGAGAGAGGGGGGAGAGGCCGGGTTGCCGGGGTAACCCTCGTCCCCCTCCCGCGCCCTGCCCCCCCCTCCAGAGCCCTGCCCTGCCCCGCCATCCAGAGCCCCCTCCCCCCCCCGCCCCACCCCTCCCCGGGCCCCGGCCTGAGGCGACTTGAGACGGCCGATTGCGGGTGGCCTGGCCGGGTTGCCGGGGTAACCCTCCTCCCCCTCCCGAGCCCCGCCCCGCCCCCCTCCAGAGCCCCGCCCCCCTCCCGAGGCCGGGTCTGAGGCGGCTTGAGACGGCCGATTGCGGCTGGCCAGGCCCGGGTGCCGGGGTAACCCTCCTCCCCTCTCCGCCCTCCCAATCTCCGGGACCGGGCCTGGGCCTGAGTGGCTTGAGACAGCCGATTGCGGCTGGCCGAGCCCAGTTGCCGGGTTAACCCTCTCCGATCCCCCTTCCCGCTACCCCCTCCCGACCCCTCGAGCCCCGTCCCCCAGCGGGACGGCCGGTGCGTAGCTCGGGCGTGGCTGGCAAGGAGAGGCCCAGGCTTCAAGGCCTGAGGCCTACAGACAGCAGACCTGGAGAAATGAAACAGATAATGGACTCATTTATTACACACAAATTATATAATGAGTTAGTTGGGCTCCTAAGTACCAAATTTGTGGTGGATAAAATCCCCTGCACACGTACAGAAAGTGGGGGAAAAAAAATAAACTTACGAATCAAGATGGCTGACACTCACCTCGGTTCAGAATGATAAGGCCCGCCCACACACACCGATTGGTCAACCGTCAGGTCACTGAACTGTAGGATTGGTCAATCATCACGTCACTCAACTGTAGGATGGCCCGCCCGCACACGCAATGAACCCGCCCCCGTGACGCAGCGATTGGTCAACCGTCAGCTCGCTCGACTGTACGATTGGTCAACCTTCACGTCACTCAATGCTAATGAGGGGATAATGAACGGAATTTTGAACACCGTCGGCACAATTTTTGTCTCACCGAAAAGTAAATACGCTTATGACCGTTCCGGAATCGTAAGCTTTCTTTTGATGTAACACACGTGTAGGTACGCTCTATAACTTTTGAGTGTATAGGGGACGGACGGACAGACAGAAGAGCAATTATATAGATATAGATTTGTCAAGTGAGACGTTTTTTAATCAGTGGAAAGGTGACTGGAAATTTCATAGTGACTAACCTACAAAAAAGCATGTAAAGAATTTCAGCATTTGTGAAAAATTATCTTCGTACCTACTGCTTTTAAAGCAACACTATAGTTTAATTAATGTTTCACTTTTTGTGGAAATTGTATAATCTGAAAGTATGAATTTTTATTTCCAATACCGTAACAACATTCTGTTAGTATATTTTTTCTAAACTATCATTTAAAATCCTAATTCTGATTAGATTTGTTATCCTAATTCTGATCAGACAACCTGTTACCATTACATAACCTTTCAAACGCAGGATTATTGTAGCAGCATACCCAAAAAACATTTTGACACCAGGCAGCTTTCGTTTATTTTCCAAATCTTTAACTTGATCCAAGACAGAGGTAATATAGGAAATGCGGTAGACAATTTGCGCACAGCAAGCTCCCACAAATAGCAATGTGATAATGACCAGATAATCTGTTTTAGTGATATTGGTTGAGGAATAAATATTGGCCAGGACACTGGGGATAACTCCCCTGCTCCTCTTCAAAATAGTGCCATGGGATCTTTTACGTCCACCTGAGAGAGCAGATGGGGCCTTGGTTTAACATCTCATCCAAAAGATGGCACCTCTGACAGTGCAGTGCTCCCTCAGCACTGCACTGGAGTGTCAGCCTAGATTTTTGTGCTCTAGTCGCTGGGATGGGACAAGAACCCACAGCTTTCTGACCTAGAGGCAAGAGTGCTACCCACTGAGCCATAGCTGACGCTACAACATTTGAAAAGGTGTGATTGAGCTATCAGTTCTTCATAAGATTATGACTAGAGCAGCATCACTGCTAGCACTTCATTCTAAATTGCATGTTTATGGCAAGATCATGAACTACTACAAGAGCAGAAGTATAACTCGGGGGAGCATCAGCTTGTTAATGGCTGACCTGACTTCCGAGTTATACTTTTGTTGTTCCTGAATATTAAGAGCTACTGCATTTTACACCTTAATATGTTACATAAATCCAAATATACCATACAAAGTACCAGGGGTGACACTTCATGCATTTGGGAAGAAGAGGAAAACTGCAGGACTGTTTTGCCAGCTGGGACACTGTCCATTGTTCAATTGTATAAGTAATCATCACTTGTTGAACCAAAGTTGACGGAGAAACCATTAAGCAATGGGAAATCTCTAACTTACTCCTTCGAACCCCGTTACAATGTTTCCCCAAGTCTTCTAGTGCATCTAGCAAGCACCATAATCAGATTTGTGGAACTTTTCTGCTTGTTGCACTTGCCTGCAACTGTGTCTTATTTTTATACCACTTTAAAAATATAATCTGGGAGAGGTAGAAAGGGACAGCTATATATAAGATATTACATGTTTCCAGGGTACAGTTCCAACTTCAAGCAACTAAATATTAATATGGGATCGAATATAGCTGGAGAGGTATGCTACGCATGGGTCATCCATGAAACATTTAGCTTTTCTACCGGAGGTGCTGAAGGAGTGAACCTTAAAATGAAAGGTGCCAATTGTTAAAGGAGAAATAGGATGAAATAAAAAGTGATAAATTGTGGAGTTTAGATTTACAATGTTTGATATGTTGACACTGCAAGGTGAAGAAATTTGTTTTGTGTGTTCTAGGAGGTGTCACTGATAGGGAAGTGTCCTGTAATAATGTCTAAGAACTCATTAAAACCAGAATAATTTTATTAAGTAACTGGTAAGGGAAATTATTCTTGGCAAAATGTTACTAACCTTTGCAAATGTATTATGCAAGCAATTCCACTCTACCAATACTATTATTTTATTGTGATGATTTAGCAAATATACATTTCTGGCTGGTGTGGCTTTGCTGATTATAAATCACCTGTTATAATTTAAGGTTACCAAAGTTCAGCTTGACTGGTTCCTCAGTTGTCGGATGATGTGAGGAACTTGAGTTTTAAAAACATGCATTGAAAATAGCATTTAGAAATGTGTGGTGTCTTTTTTTCTGATTATGTGACTATCTGTTGATCTTAATTTAACCTCTCTGTTGGGGTTAGTAGCCAATCCAATTCCTATTGGCACTCTTTTGAAAAATTAAAAATATAAAAAATTCTAAATATAGACTTATGGTGAGAGCTGCTGTCCCATTTTGTAATTTATCATTAAATTGTTATTCACCAGACTTAATTGTATTTTGGTTCTTTGTGGACATTTTTTTTAGGTGGAATTATGATCAAAAACTACAGCTTTTACAGATGGGGCAATTTCACAACCGAGTAACATAAGAACATAAGAAATAGGAGCAGGAGTAGGCCAATCGGCCCCTCAAGCCTGCTCCACCATTCAATAAGATCATGGCTGATCTGATCCTAACCTCAAATCTTCTATCACTGTGCATCCACCCGAACCCATGTGATCTCCCGGGAGAGGCGAAAAACCAGATAAAGACCCAATGGCCAATTTGGGAGAAAAAAATCTGGGAAATTCCTCTCCGACCCATCTAGGCGATCGAAATTCTTCCAGGAGATCACTCTGTCCCTATATTTTCTACAGTACTTACCTTCTGTAAAGGCGATCTCCACCCCAGCCAGGAACAGGAATAAAACCATCTCCTGAAATCTAACACAGAATTAGAACACAGTAGGAGCAGAACCAGGCTACACGGCCCCTGGGCCCACTCCACTACCCACAGAGCCATGACCATTCTGAACCTAGACTCATGTCCAATTTCCTGCCCGCTCCCCGTAACCCTTAATTCCCTTTACTTCTCGGAAACTATCTATTTCTGTTTTAAATTTATTTAATGATGTAGCTTCCACAGCTTTCTGGGGCAGCAAATTCCACAAACCTACCACCCTCTGAGTGAAGAAGTTTCTCCTCATCTCAGTTTTGAAAGAGCACCCCCTTATTCTAAGATTATGCCCCCTAGTTCTAGTTTCACCCATCATTGGGAACATCCTCACCGCATCCACCCGATCAAGCCCCTTCACAATCTTATGTTTCAATAAGATCGCCTCTCATTCTTCTGAACTCCAATGAGTAGAGTCCCAATCTACTCAACCTCTCCTCATATGGCCACCCCCTCATCCCCGGGATTAACCGAGTGAACCTTCTTTGTACTGACTCGAGAGCAAGTATGTCTTTTCTTAAGTATGGACACCAAAACTGTATGCAGTATTCCAGGTGCGGTCTCACCAATACCTTGTACAACTGCAGCAATACCTCCCTGTTTTTATATTCCATCCCCCTAGCAATAAAAGCCAACATTCCATTGGCCTTCTTGATCACTTGATGCACCTGCATACTAACTTTTTGAGTTTCGTGCACCAGGACCCCTAGATCCCTTTGTACTACAGTACTTTCCAGTTTCTTGCCATTAAGATAATAACTTGCTCTATGATTTTTCCTGCCAAAGTGCATAACCTCACACTTTCCAGTATTGTATTCCATCTGCCAAATCTCTGCCCACTTACTTAGCCTGTCTATGTCCCTTTGCAGGTTTTTTATGTCCTCCTCACTCACTACTTTCCGTCCCATCTTTGTATCATCTGCAAACTTTGATATGTTGCACTCGGTCCCCTCCAAATCGTTAATATAGATTGTAAAGAGTTGGGGACCCAGCACTGACCCCTGCGGAACACCACTAGTTACTGGTTGCCAAACTGAGAACGAACCATTTATCCCAACTCTCTGCTTTCTGTTAGAAAGCCAATCCTCCACCCACGCCAGAATATTACCCCCAATCCCGTGATTTTTTATCTTGAGCAATAATCTTTTGTGTGGCACCTTGTCAAATGCCTTTTGGAAGTCTAAATACACTACGTCCACTGGTTCCCCTTTATCCACCCTGTATGTTACTTCCTCAAAAAACTCCAGCAAATTTGTCAAACATGACTTCCCCTTCATGAAACCATGCTGAGTTTGTCCTATTAAATTATGTTTATCCAAATGTCCCGGTACTGTCTCCTTAATAATGGACTCTATCATTTTACCAACCACAGATGTTAGGCTAACAGGTCTATAGTTTCCAGCCTTCTGCCTACTACCCTTTTTAAATAAGGGTGTTACATTAGCAGTTTTCCAATCTGCCGGGACCTTTGCTGAGTCCAGTGAGTTTTGGAAAATTATTACCAATGCATCCACAATCCCTACCGCTACTTCCCTCAAGACCCTAGGATGCAAGCCATCAGGTCCAGGGGATTTATCCGCCTTGAGTCCCATTATTTTACCAAGTACCACTTCCTTAGTGATTTTAATCGTATTTAGTTCCTCCCCCCCCTAGAGCCCCCTGTTTGTCCAGTGTTGGGATATTCTTAGTATCCTCTACTGTAAAGACTGATATAAAATAATTGTTCAGTGTTTTTGCCATCTCCATGTTTCCCACCATTAAATTCCCGGTCTCATCCTCTAAGGGACCAACATTTACTTTAGCCACCCTTTTTCTTTTTATATAACTATAGAAACTTTTACTGTCTGTTTTTATATTTTTTGCTAATTTACTTTCATAATCTATCTTCCCTTTCTTAATCAATCTTTTAGTTATTTTTTGCTGTCTTTTAAAAACTTCCCAATCTTCCATCCTCCCACTAGATTTGGCTACCTTATATGCCCTTGTTTTTAGTCGGATACTATCCTTAATTACTTTACTTAGCCACGGATGGCTATCTTTTCTTTTACACCCTTTTTTCCTCAATGGAATATATTTTTTTTGGAAGTTGTAAAATAACTCCTTAAATGTACACCACTGATCATGTACCGTCTTACCCTTTAATCTATTTTCCCAGTCCACTCTAATCAATTCCGCTCTCATACCTTCATAGTCTCCTTTATTCAAGCTCAGCACGCTTGTTTGAGATCCAACCTTCTCACCCTCTAATTGAATATGGAACTCAACCATGTTATGGTCACTCATTCCAAGGGGATCCTTTACTAGGACATTTTTAATTAATCCTGTCTCATTACACAGGACCAAATCTAAGGTTCTCCAGCAAGAAGTCATGCTGCCAAGCATCACAGGCTGGAGAAATGGGCCTATGGTGTTGTAGCCCCATCTACAACCTGCTCTCTCTCTGAATGTGGCTTCCCTGCTAACAGCACAGAATCGCCCTATTAGGTTGACTTCTGTTCTACACTTCTAAGCCCCATATCCTGAGACTTCTCACTACTGGCAGTCTCACATTATGTGCAGTTCACAAAATCAGAAATGCAACTTAGTGTGCCCAATTCACACTAGATAATAATTTTCAGCAGCCAACTTGAGGTGAAAATGGACTCCACAGCGAGCTCACTTAAATAATTATATATGCTCCATACCAAATCTTGCAACTTTGGATAAGACTTGGCCCACAATGTGCACCATAGTGTACACCTTGCCCATAAGGGGAGTCTAGGGATCTGGCCTGGTTAAGTAGGCTTTCTAAAGGGCGAAGACCGTTTCAGTTGCTGGTAATTTTTTTGTTCTCTGCGTTATGTTTTTCAGGTTAGTCCACCATTTTTAGATTTTTTTTTTCTGCCGATATTTACCTTCATTATTCTTGTTTGCTGCTGACATTTAAATCACACAGTACAAAGTGGCGAGTGTCGGTTTTCCTTTAGGTGTTCCATACGTGTTGCATTTTGAGGATGGGGTGTTCACAAGTAGTCAACAATTTCAGGTGCAAAATGAGGTGTTTTATCCGCACCTGTCTTTACTCCTGGGCCTCCATTTATACATACCTCCATATTTACCTGGATGTGTCAGAGGGGACCGGTTTTCACTGTCACCACTTCACAAACCAAATTATCATAGAGTTGCACCATCTGCTGCAGGATGACCTGCAGACATGTGGAACAGGGATAGCTCTTCCAATAGAAGTGTAGGTTACCACAGCTTTAACTTATGAGCAACCTGATCCTTCCAAGCCACCACTGGGGATATGTGCCACAGTGCACGCTAGAATCAAACAAGTGACAAATTCTGTTTGCTAGGTCAACACCTTCTTCCCTTTCAATAGGGAAGGGAGGCATCAGCTGTACAGGGCTTGGAGCCTTCACCAGGTGGCAGGGTTCCCTCGAGTGCAAGGCATTGTAGATGACAGCCATGTGGGCATCAGGGTTCCTTATTTCAATTCCATGGCCTACATGAACAGCAAGGGTTTGCACTCATATATAGTCAGATGGAATCTAGCAATAGAAACATAATTCTACACATCAGTATCCATTATCGATGAAGCATACTTCATTGGCTGTGAAGCACTTTGGGATGTCCTGATGATGTGAAATATGGTTTATAAATGCAAGTTCTTATTTATTTCTTTGGTATACCTCCTGCAACCGTACCTCCAACCCTTCAGCATCAAAGGTAGCAGTGTTGCCCACATTGTTAATAATTAGTCAACTTTTATGTCACCACCACAACTTACTCTGTAGCAAGCTGTATCTGTTTAAGAGCTGCTGGCTCATTGGATTTTGTACTCTGCAGCCAAGTGTGCTACAAGCCAAGCTTTCTAGGTAAGGATTTCATATGCCATTAATCTATTCAAATTAGGAAATGGGGGGAGAGTAACTGATCTGGAAATTCAGCATGGCCTGCCCATTGGCTGCTAGTACAGCTAGACTGCATTTTTGCCACTTTCAGAAAATCGGGGCTCTCGTTCTTAGTTCTGTGGTGTGACTTTGTGGTGTATAGTGAAGGTTATGAACACTCCACTCATTGGGACATCTCAATCTTACTTTGTGTTGCTGTTCAAAGACTTAGGAAGTGTTGTGTAAACGTGCAAGTTCAGAACTGATGATGAGAATAAGCAAATTCAATGCTTTCCTTTACCATTTACAGAGAGATGCAATAGACACTGATGTACATGTTGAAAAACAAGACCAGGGAATGTATCACTACCTAACTTCAAAACAGCTTTTCAAACTTCTGGACTGCCTACTCGAGTCTCATCGATTTGCTAAGTCCTTTAATTCTAACAATGAACAGAGGACTGCACTATGGAAAGCAGGTGTGTAATGTTTCTCTAATAACATTGTCATGAAATTAGCCGTACATTACCAGCGCCACAGGAACAGTAGAAATGGCCTGAGAAATTGATCTACATCATAACTACAGTCATGAAAATTCATGTTGGAAGCAATCGATAATGCCAAATGTTTGAAAAGAAGTACGCTCATCAGCGTCTCTGGCACAGTATATTTGCACAATGATGTGGTATAGTGGTCAAATGCTGGTTTTACTCTACAATTCCTTGTGATATTAATTTCAATCGCTTTCAATTCTAATTGTAGTGATGAGAAGATGCTTTGTGTAAACATATATTATATATGCAGTGTTTGCTATTTCTCTATAATATGCAATTTAAAAGTAATTGCAATTGTAGCTATGTGAATCTGCCAATTATTGTTGCCCACGATAACACCCAATGATTACCAAAAAACTTAAAGAAATGCCATACAAGTCAACCAGTGTGTGTTTTGTAGAATAGCACAAGCTGGAAGGTATGTTAAGGGCAAAATACATCCTGGGGATTCAAATACAGTAATAATGTCTTGAAAATTGAGAGAGAAAATAGAATAACAATCAATCCATCAAACTGCATATATTATGGTCCCAAAATTCCAGGGACTGGATAGGGCATAAGTCACATTTACGCTGAAGGGGGAATGGGGTGGATCTTGCCCCATTTGATTGAACCTTTAAATACCTATCAGGGAGGCCATGGCGGATCTATTGTCCATGACCCTACGTCAAGCAGGTGTGCTGGGGGAGTTCTCGGGCAAAGATGAAAATTTACACCAGTGTGTCCTGGCTCAACATGAGCAATGCCATGGAGATTTCCCAGTTATTTAAAAAATATTCTGTGGTGGTGATTTACAAGCAGTTGCCTTAATTCTAGATTAAGATAACAATTATCTGCTCAAACCTGATTTTGCAATTTCTGATGTCATTTGAGCTCAGTTGCCTAGTAACAATCTGCAGCATATGTGTTGTTCTACATTAATGCACAACCTTATATATATATATATAAATACCTTAAAACTTATGCCAATCTTGATATTCACCAGTTTCTAACTGAGTTAGTAGCTGTCTCGCAAATGGAAAGATGACACTCTGTCATCCTTTCCTAATCTAATATATTCCCTACTGGTCAACCCATTGATTTGTTTCTAGTCCTGTTAAGACTGGAGAAAACTCCGCTGACCAGAAAAAATAATTTACTGCTAGGTAAGGTCAGAGCATTGTACTACTTGTAGTTACCACACAATTACACTTTTATGGAGTATAGAATCATAGAATAGTACAGCACAAAGGAGGCCATTCGGCCCATCGAGTCTGCGGCGGCTCTTTTGAGGAGCAATCCAATTAGTCCCACTCCACTGCTCTTTCCCCATATCCCTGCAATTTTTCTCCTTCAACTATTTATCCAATTTCCTTTTTGAAAACTACTGTTGACTCTGTTTCCACCACCCTAGCGGGCCGTGCATTCCAAATCCTAACCACCCGTTGCGTAAAAAAGCTTTTCCTCATGTTGTCTCTGGATCTTTTGCCAATCACTTTAAATCTGTGCCCTCTGGTTATCGACCCTTCAGCCATTGGAAACAGTTTCTCTTTATTTACTCAATATAAAAGTTTCATGATTTTAAAAAGTAGCAGTTTTTCTAGCAGTAACAAAATTGCTTTTAGGGTTTTCTTGATACAAATAGAGAAATTCAAAATATTAATTTGTCAGTTCGAGATATCACCTTGGCATATTACTCAAGGCTATTGTTTCAAATTTGAAATGAGCAGCACTTTTATTTACAGAAACAGATTAAAGGTGTTAACTACAATAAGATTTTTTCAGTAAAGGTGATATGATTACACTCTAACTGCAAATAGTAAATCGAGCTCGATTCTAGCTAAATAATTTATCCATCAGTTTATGCAAATAATGCTATTACCTCAATCTATTGTGTATAAATATATTTTATATGTATATATTTTGTCTCATGTATAAATATTAGTATATTGCCCACTCAGTTGATGAATATGTTTTATTTATACAAGGTTGTGACAGATTTGGGGGAGAGACTTCAGAAACTTGCTCCATATAAACCTAGTGACCAGTGCCTGCAACTATATAATGACATTTGACATAGCAGAATTGAATGGGAAATGTTCACCTAGCAATTTACAATGGAACATTTTGAACACAAGCTTGACCAAAAATTACGACAACAGGCAGCAAGATTTGTGGACAATATAATAACTAATTATTATTTATTTGCCTATGGGGAGTCAAGACAGTGTAATCTTCAAATGAAGTGGGGGTTAGAGAGTGGGGGATAATTGGACCAGGGTGTATATATAAATATAATTTAGTTCCCATTTTAAAGTCGTCCATTCTGCCCTTATTTTGTGCAATACTTTGGTTTTATTATGGGCTGGAATTTGCGGTTGTAATGGTGGTGAAACCGTCAGCGCTTGCCGTCATCACTGTGTAAAACTGACAGCAACTTCTGGCGTCCACACATGAGCAGTTAAACGCGGAAATCCAGAAGTTGCTGTCAGAGATAGCCTGCTCCTCCAGAGGGTACACTGTTGCAGTCTTTGCAGATGGAATCAACACAGAATCACTGATTTTACGTGAGCTTCAACTATTTATGCACTATTTTTGCTGTAAAAGAGCAATGAAAACGTCGAAATAAAACCAGAAAATGCTGGAAATACTCAGCAGGTCAGGCAGCACCTGTGGAGGGAGAAACAGTTAACGTTTCAGGTCGATGACCTTTTCGTCGGAACTGGAAAAAGTTAGCGATGTAACAGATTATGTTCTTATGTAACAGATTTTAGCAAGTGCAGGGGCAGGAAAAGGTGAGAGGGGAGGAAAGAATAAAAGGGAAGGCCTGTGATGGGGTGGAAGTTAGGAGAGATTAAAAGACAAAAGACATGGTAATGGGACAAGTAAAGAAACAAAAGATAGGCCTAGACGAGGTGTAAATGGGTATAGCAAAAGGTCCAATATGAAAGTGTTGAGCCTTGTTCAATCAGGAGTAACTGAGTTTTTAACAGCATACTGTCATACTGCTGAACAATCTCTCTGGCCTTGGAAGAACTAATTTTACAAGTGTGGAGTGCCACTCCCACAGAAGAACATTTAAAAATTGCAGATTTTAAAATAAGAATTCATTTTCATTTTATTTTTTTAAAGATTGTTTTATGATATTGAAGCCTCTCCCTTAATCTCATGTGTATGTCCCAATCTTATTTCGCTTTCTGTACAATGATTTAAATGTGAATTATATTCCCTGCTTTTTACTTTCTGCTTGATGTCTGAGACTTCTTCAATCCAATTGGCTGATCAGCCTGCCTGCTGCCTGCCCTGTTGCCACAGATCCACTATAGATGGCGCCAAATTCAAAGTGACATCATAAATTAGGAAATCTACTGTCTAGAGCCTGATAAATCATTGTGGGTAGCTTTTTTCGAGGTCAGCGGCGAGTGCCGTCCTTTCACCACTGACTGCAAAATCCGGGCTATTTTTATTTATAATTAAATAGTAAAACTTGGAACAATTTGGGATACAAAGAATTAAAATTGGTTGGACTGTAGGACTTTCTCTGCAGTATAGGTTGAGGAGTTGGGAGAGGCGCTACAGTGCTACTGCTGGCGGGAGAGTCATAGAATTATACAGCACAGAAAGAGGCCCATCGTGTCCGCGCCGGTCATCAAGCCCTGTCTATTCTAATCCCATTTTCCAGCACTTGGTCTGTAGCCTTGTATGCTATGGCATTTCAAGTGCTCATCTAAATGCTTCTTGAATGTTGTGAGGGTTCCTGCCTCTACCACCCTTTCAGGCAGTGAGTTCCAGATTCCAACCACCCTCTGGGTGAAAAAGTTTTTCCTCAAATCCCCTCTAAACCTCCTGCCCCTTACCTTCAAACTATGCCCCCTGGTTATTGACCCCTCTACTAAAGGGAAAAGATCCTTTCTATCTACCCTATCTATGCCCCTCATAATTTTGTACACCTCAATCAGGTCTCCCCTCAGCCTTCTCTGCTCTAAGGAAAACAACCCCAGCCTGTCCAGTCTCTCTTCATAGCTGAAGCGCTCCAGCCCAGTTAACATCCTGGTGAATCTCCTCTGCATCCTCTCCAATGCAATCACATCCCTCCTATAGTGTGGCAACCAGAACTGCACACAATATTCCAGCTGTGGCCTAACTAACGTTTTGTACAGCTCCATCATAACCTCCCTGCTCTTATATTCTATGCCTCGGCTAATGAAGGCAAGTATCCCATATGCCTTTTTAACCACCTTATCTACCTGTCCTGTTGCCTTCAGGGATCTATGTACATGCACACCAAGGTCTCTCTGATCCTCTGTTCTTCCTAGGGTCCTACCATTCATTGTGTATTCCCTTGCCTTGTTTGTCCTCCCAAAATGCATCACCTCACACTTTCCAGGGTTCTGCCCATCTAACCAACTCATCTATATCGTCCTGTAGCCTGAGGCTTCCCTCCTTGCTATTTACCACTCCACCAATTTTCGTGTCATCTGCGAACTTACTGATCATACCTCCTACATTCATATCTAAATCATTAATGTACACTACAAACCGCAAAGGACCCAGCACCGATCCTTGCGGTACACCACTGGACACAGTGTAATTACAGTATAAGTTTACATAGGCACTTTCCATTATAAATTTGGATATAGTAATTTATATTGGGAAAAGTTAACGGGGAGTAAGGTTTTGTAGATGAGAAGTGCAAGCAATCATAAGAATGTTAAAACATATCCTAGATTTTGTAATGTGGCAATCCTTGCTTGTATAGATCAATGTTAAATTTGTCTCATTAAAAGCAATAGAAAAGTGTTTCTAATATTGGAGCCTAAGGCTCGATGCATTGGAGTGGTACAATGTAGATTGACATCTACGATCCTCCACACTGTTAATTATCCAGTTTTAGTCATGTGAAGAGATGCTGAATGGAAGGAAGGGAAAAGAACATAAGAACATAAGAAATAGGAGCAGGAGTAGGCCAATCGGCCCCTCGAGCCTGCTCCGCCATTCAATAAGATCATGGCTGATCTGATCCTAACCGCCAATCTACTATCACAGAACCATCTCCGCTACCCACAGGGCCATGTCCGATCCGAACCTAGACTCATGTCCAAATTCCTGCCCGCTCCCCGTAACCCTTAATTCCCTTTACTTCTAGGAAACTGTCTATTTCTGTTTTAAATTTATGTAATGATGTAGCTTAAACTAGAGAGAAAGTGGTTTTCTGCACAGAATTGATGTAGTCTTGGAAGCTGATCTCCCACACTCCTCTTACATGTACATAGAACATGGTAGAGAATTAGGAAAAGAGGACAGAATAGCTGAACAAATAAAATTCAAGGGTCTATGATATCTTGCATATGGGGGGAAACTGTAACCAGGGGTCAGTCTATACATTAGGTTGCCATGCAAAATTCTGCAGATGCTGGAAATCTGAACTAAAAACAGAAAATGCTGGGAATACTCAGCATCTGTGGAGCGAGAAACAGAGTTAACATTTCAGGTCGATGACCATTCGTCAAAACTGGAAAAAGTTAGAGATGTAACCGATTTTAAACAAGTGCAGGGGCAGGGAAAGGGAGGAGGGGATGAAAGAGCAAAAGGGAAGGTCTGTGATGGGATGGAAGGCAGGAGTGATTAAATGACAAAAGGTATGATTGTGCAAAGCAAAAGGAGATGGTAATGGGACAAGTAAAGAAACAAAAGATGAATCTAGAAGAGGTGTAAATGGGAAGGGCAGAATCATCAACAGCTGCCATCTGAAAAAATCAGGGCAGAGGTTATGGTCTAAATTGTTGAAATCGATGTTGAGCCCAGAAGGCTGTAAAGTACCTAATCGAAAGACGAGGTGCTGTTCCTCGAGCTTACGTTGAGTTTCATTGGAACAGTGTAAGAGGCTGAGGTCTGTGTGGAAGTGGAGCGGAGAATTAAAGTGACAGGCGACTGGAAGCTTGGGGTCACGCTTGCGGTCTGAACGGAGGTGTTCTGCAAAGTGGTCACCCAATCTGTGTTTGGTCTCTCCAATGTAGAGGAGACCACATCGTGAGCAGCGAATATAGCATACTAAGTTGCAAGAAGTACAAGTAAATCGCTGTTTCACTTGGAAGGAGTGTTTTGGGCCCTGGATGGTGGGAAGGGAGAAGGTAAAAGGGCAGTTGTTGCATCTCCTGAGCTTGCACGGGAAGGTGCCGTGGGAAGGGGACGTTCGGGGTGATTGAGGAGTGGACCAGGGTGTCGTGGAGGGAGCGGTTCCTTCGGAATGCTGGGAGGGGTGGGGTAGATGTGTTTGGTGGTGGGATCATGTTGGAGGTGGCGGAAATGGTGGAGAATGATCCGTTGAATGTGGAGGCTGGTGGGGTGAAAGGTGAGGACAAGGGAAACCCTATCGTGGTTCTGGGAGGGAGGGGAAGGAGTGAGAGCAGAAGTGCAGGAAATGAAATGGACACATTCGAGGGATTTGTCAACCATGGTAGAGGGGAATCCTCAGTTGAGGGAAAAGGAAGACCTATCGGAAGCACAAGTATGGAAAGTGGCATCGTCAGAACTGATGTGACGGACCAAAGTCATCCTGTTCAGCAACATCAAAGGTAGCACCAGCACAGTGCATACAACAATTTTTACAAAATATGTATTCTTACTGACATTTTCTAAAGTGGGATTCATGTACTACAGCTTTCAGGTGTAGAATAAAGTTCTTCAATGAAATAAACAGTATATTGTTCAAAAATAATTAGCTCACCATGGATTGTCCTCTTTGATAATACTGGACAAGCTGCTTCTTAAAATGTCATGTTGATCTTTTCGTTATGCTATTGCCTGTAAACTCCTCCTGCCACCGTCTCTTTTGGAGACTTTTAATGAAAGTTGTAGTGATAATCATCTGCTTTGCCATTATTGGATGCTTTGAAAACTCAGTATGGTTGAACAAAAAAAAATTATTATTGAAATGGTAGATTTTCTTTGCAAAGTTCATGCAACAAGACCATTCCTTCAGCTTATCCACTCATTGTGAAAATTTCAGGTCTACAATGTTAGTTACAATTTTTAATATTTGCATGTGGGAGTCGCTGGAAATAAACAGACTGCGAGACTTTCATAGCAGCAAAGAAAAATGCGTGTTAGCTTTATTAACTCTCCACATGGACTGAGGGACCCGGCCTCGTCGCAGGGCTATGACGTCATCACACAATCGACGACTCTTAACGGGACCCTGCCCCAATAACCCAACCAAGTTCCGTACATAACGTGGAGCGATAACAACATTGGCTATATATAGTGAATTGTGTTACTGTCCCTATGTGGTCTCCACCACATGCAAACACTAACCCAATGTGAGCATAGTTAGTTCACTTTAATAGGTGACCCTGTAATCATCTTTCTGTCTTTATTAAATGAATAATTGGCGGATCTCCCATGTCATTGTTCTAGATTACTTTCATGCAGAGCAGAGAGAACAGTATCAAAAGAACTCTGAAGCTTCTGCAGGCACCAGTATTTACCTCGTTTCTTTGACTACCCTGAGGGGGACAGGGTAAATGTAGCGTTTAGCACACTGTGCCAAACTTCAGATGCAATTCAATTGGAGAACATCTCTGGATACATCCAGGCAAGAGGGAGGTTGGAAGCAAGGGGAAGGCTTGGACTGAACAGGGAGCACGAAAGATTTGGGCCAGAGAAGTCAGCAGGAAGCATTCCATGCGGAGCAAGGAGCAACACAGTTCTGGGATATCTGGGATCTGCATGCGTATTCTTCACAGTGGTCCTTGTTTGGGCTGGTCCATTGAGTACAGAGTTGTGAGCAGCTTTGTTACTATCTACTACCAAGGAAGGGTGTACCCAGGGTTGAGGCAGTCAGCAAGGCCCAATGCGGTACCTTGGACTGTGTGTGGTGGAGGGGGGGGGGAGGGAATTGTTGGACTGATTGGAAGATGGAATGGATAGTTTCAATTTTGTCTTGAATGTTTTTATTTTTACCTGTCGTGGTTCTGTGCCACAGAAGTTTTTTCCTATAATTTGAATAGTTCAGTCACAAAAATTACCATTTAGCAATGGCATTGCAGAACGATTCAGGGATTTAATTGGTCCCTCGTTATATAGTTCTGGGATATAATTGGTTTTGGGATATGATTGGTCAAAGGGACAGTGGTCTGTGAAATTTGATTGGTTCTGCAATCTTGTTGATTTGCGATTCTGCAATCTGTTTGCTTAAAGGAGTCTGTAACACTATAGATATACATTCATATAGAGACGAGGTTTTTAATAATATAGATTGATTTTTTTATATATAAAAGGATAGTGGTGTCTGTCTGTCTGTCCGGGCATCACTCAAAAGTTATAGAGCGTACCTACACATATGTTATATCAAAAGAAAGGTTATGATTAGGAGGGTGTCCTAGGCGTATTTACTTTTTGGTTAGACAAAAAAGTTCAAAATTCCGCTCATTAGCGGTTGGCCAATCATACGGGGGAAATCCGCTCATTAGCATTGAGTGACGTGAAGGTTGACCAATCCTACAGGGGGAGCGTGCTGCGTCATGGGGGGCGTTTCATGGCATGTGTGGGCAGGGCCTAATCTTTCAAACTGCCGTTAATTCGGCCATCTTTACCTCAGCTTTTACTTTTATTCACATTTTAACAGCTGCCACCTTCCTGTTCTATATGGCTTAATGCCAGATCATGTAGTGCAGTTGTCTTCTTAGCTATGGGGTGCTTAAAAACCTGAACTTTAATACAGGCAACTAAGGAAAAGAACAAATTAATTCAGTTTTAAATAGTCTTTAGGAACAGTAAGAAATGAAGTGATCCATTTCAAGTATGAAGGAACTCAGTTGTCTTCCAGGTAAGGTCTCCCCACCTTGTGGAGCTGGAGGCCCCAGCCGGGGACTCGGGCTGTCCCTCCCTCAGCCCGGTCCCGGGGCTCGGCTCCGTTTGCGGCCAGGCACTCGGGCTTTCCCCCCCTTGGCCCAGTAGTGCCTCACAAAATGGCGCCCGCGGGAAAACTACCTCCTTCCCTCACTCTCTCCTTTCCTCTCTCCTCTTCCCTCTCTCTCTCTCTCTCTCTCTCTCTCTCTCTCAATCTCTCTCTCTCTCTCTCTCTCCTTCCCCCTCTCTCTCTCACCATGAGTGTGGGACCAGGAAAACCGGGGCTTTCCAACGAGCCGTCCCCGACCGAAATCGGACACGGCAGTCCGCAGCGAAAGGCGTTCGTCTGCCGCACGGCCATCCGGGTCCAAAGGCCCGCCGCGTTAACCATGAGGAACCCCGGACTCGCTTCGGAGCGATGGGTACCCGGCCTCCCGGTGTCGGACTGACTCCGTTCTGGTACCGAAGTGAGTCGGGCCGGGCCTGAGGCGGGAGGGAGGGAGGGAGGGGGAGAGCCGTCCCCGACCGAAATCGGGCACGGGAGTCCGCAGCGAAAGACGTTCGTCTGCCGCCCAGCCAACCGGGTCCAAAGGCCCGCCGTGTTAACCATGAGGAGGGAGAGAGAGGGAGGGAGACAGCGGGGAGGGAGAGGGGCAGACCGGAAGGGAGAGGAGAGGGGAAGGGAAGGGGAGGGGCAGGGAGAGAGAGGGTGAGGGAGGGAAAGAGTGAAGGGGTGGGAGAGGGAGGGAGAGCTCGCCGCCTTCCTCCAGGCTAATCCCGAACTAAATCCAGCAGTCTCTCTTCCCCCCAGTCTCTCTCTCTCTCTCTCTATCTTCCCCCAGTCTCTCTCTCTCTCCACCAGTCTCTCTCTCTCTCTTCCCCC
>NC_140993.1:151492001-151646154 GCF_052327205.1 Somniosus microcephalus | reverse complement strand
TCTCTCTCTCTCTCTCCAGTCCCCCTCTCTCTCCAATCCCCCCCTCTCTCTCTCTCTCTCCCCCTCTCTCCAGTCTCTCTCTCTCTCTCTCTCTCTCTCTCTCTCTCTCTCTCTCTCTCCAGTCCCTCTCTCTCTCTGTCTCTCCAGTCCCCCTCTCTCCTTCCCACACAGACAGACAGACAAACTCATTTATATATATATATATTAAAAATTATTTCTACATTTTTCATAACAACATGCCCTCAAAAAACCCTCGGCACCGCCGGGCACTCCAGCTGGTAAATGATAAGTGTAAATTGAACCCTGAACTGGTGTTACTGTCTCCAACAATGTGAAGAAACTGAATTACCCATAGATCCAAAAAGTAACTTAGTGCTTTAATGAATGTCATTCAACTCTGCATGTTAATTCAGCTCACATACTGTCAGTCACAGTAGTAGTTGTTCTAAATTAGTTTCCCAATAATGTTAAAAAAATATTAGAAGAGAATAAATGTATGGGACTACGTGGTATAGCAGTTTAGTGCACTGTTTTACCTCTGGAAGCTTGGTTAGAATGTAATCTAGACTCTAATAAACTGAATATCTCTACCTTTTGCCAACTGTAAGTGCCCAATTTGGAAACAAATTTGAGGAGTCTCATAGGAACAGGAGGAGGCCATTCAGCCTCTTGAGCCTGTTCTGCCATTCAGTGAGATCACAGCTGATCTGTATCCTAACTCCACCCACCTTGGCTCCATATCCCTTAATATCCTTGGCTAGCAAAAATTTAGCAATCTCAGAATTAAAATTATTAATTAAGATAGCATCTGCAGCTTTTTGTGGGAGAGAGTGCCACACTTCTACCACCCTTTGCGTCAAGAAATGTTTCCTAAGTTCTCTCCGGAATGGCCTGGCTCTGATTTTAAAGTTATGTTCCCTTGTCTTGGACTTCCCCACCAGTGGAAAAAGCTTCTCTCCACTCTATCTTAATCCGTTCAAAATCCTATCTCAATTAAATCACCTTAACCTTCAATATTCCAGGGAATAGAAACCTAGTTTATATAATCTCTCCTCATAATCTAACCCTTGGAGCCCTGGTAACATTCTGCTGAGTCTGCGCTGTATTCCTGCCAAGGCCAATATATCCTTTCTAAGGTGCGGTGCTCAGAACTGTACACAGTGCTCCAGATGTGGTCTAACCAGGGCTTTGTATAGCTGTAGCAAAACTTCCTCCCCTTTCTATTTTAGCCCTCTAGTTATAAATGCTAACATTCCATTGCCTTTTTGATTATTTTTTATACCTGACAAATACATTTTAGTGATCTGTGTACATGGACCCCTAAATCTCTTTGGACCTCCACTGTTCTGAGCGTTTCACCATTTAAAAAATACTTGGATCTATCCTTTTTTGGTCCAGAATTGATGACCTCATACTTGCCTGTGTTGAAATCCATCTGCCACAGTTTTGCCCAATCATTTAATCTATCCCTGTCTCTTTGTAATTTTATGCTCCCATCTTACACTACTTACTATAACTCCAATCTGTGGATATATGGCTCTCTATTGTGTTATCATTAATGAATATAGTGAATAGTTGAGGCCCCAGCACAGCCCCTTGAGGGACACCACTAATCACTTCCTTCCAATTCGAGTACATACCCATTACCCCATCTCTCTTACACCTAACCAATCTCCTAATCAGGTCAATAATTTGCCTTAAAATTCCATGAGCTTTAATTTTAGCTAACAGTCTTTTATGTGGAACAGTATCGAATGCCTTCTGGAAGTCATTATAAATATAACCATACACGTTCGTTTGACACAACCTACCCTTTACAAATCCATGTTGGCTCTCTCTAATCAGCTGAAATTTTTCTAAGTGCTCAGTCACTTAATTATAGATTCCAATAACTTCCCCACAACAGATGTTGGACTAACAGGTCTATAATTTCCTGGTTTCTCTCTCTCACCTTTCTTAAATAATGGAGCTACATTTGCAATATTCCAATCTAAAGGGACAGATCCTGAATCGAGAGTGCTTTGGAAGATTATGGCTAAAGCATCTGCAATTTCCTCACCTACTTCCTTTAAAACCCTGCAGTGGAACCATCAGGTCCTAGGTAATTTTTCAGTTTAGTGCTATTTTTTCTATTAAAAAAAATTCTTGCTTTTATCAACTTTAGTGAGTTCCAGTCCTTGATTCATAAGAACATAAGAAATAGGAGCAGGAGTAGGCCAATCGGCCCCTCGAGCCTGCTCCGCCATTCAATAAGATCATGGCTGATCTGATCCTAACCGCCAATCTACTATCACAGAACCATCTCCTGAATCTAACAGAATTAGACACACGAAATAGGAGCAGGATCAGGCTACACGGCCCCTGGGCCCGCTCTGCTACCCACAGGGCCATGTCCGATCCGAACCTAGACTCATGTCCAAATTCCTGCCCGCTCCCCGTAACCCTTAATTCCCTTTACTTCTAGGAAACTGTCTATTTCTGTTTTAAATTTATGTAATGATATAGCTTCTACAGCTTTTTGGGGCAGCATATTCCATGGACCGACCACCCCCTGAGTGAAGTAGTTCCTCCTCATCTCAGTTTTGAAAGAGCAGCCCCTTATTCTAAGACTTTGCCCCCTAGTTCTAGTTTCACCCATCATCGGGAACATCCTCCCCGCATCCACCTGATCCAACCCCTTCACAATCTTATATGTTTCAATAAGATCGCCTCTCATTCTTCTGAACTCCAATGAGTAGAGTCCCAATCTACTCAACCTCTCCTCATATGTCCATCCCCTCATCCCCGGGATTAACCGAGTGAACCTTCTTTGTACTGACTCGAGAGCAATATGTCTTTTCTTAAGTATGGACACCAAAACTGTATGCAGTATTCCAGGTGCGGTCTCACCAATACCTTGTACAACTGAAGCAATACCTCCCTATTTTTATATTCTATCCCCCTTGCAATGAAAGCCAACATTCCATTGGCCTTCTTAATCACTTGCTGCACCTGCATACTAACCTTTTGAGTTTCGTGCACCAGGACCCCCAGATCCCTTTGTACTTCAGTACTTTCCAGTTTCTTGCCATTAAGATAATAACTTGCTCTACGATTTTTCCTGCCAAAGTGCATAACCTCACACTTTCCAGTATTGTATTCCATCTGCCAAATCTCTGCCCACTTACTTAGCCTGTCTATGTCCCCTTGCAGGTTTTTTATGTCCTCCTCACTCACTACTTTCCCTCCCATCTTAGTATCATCTGCAAACTTTGATATGTTACACTCGGTCCCCTTCTCCAAATCGTTAATATAGATGGTAAAGAGTTGGGGACCGAGCACTGACCCCTGCGGAACACCACTAGTTACTGATTGCCAGTCTGAGAATGAACCATTTATCCCAACTCTCTGCCTTCTGTTAGATAGCCAATCCTCTACCCATGCCAGAATATTACCCCCAATCCCGTGATTTTTTATCTTAAGCAATAATCTTTTGTGTGGCACCTTGTCAAATGCCTTTTGGAAGTCTAAATACACTACATCCACTGGTTCCCCTTTATCCACCCTATATGTTACTTCCTCAAAGAACTCCAGCAAATTTGTCAAACATGACTTCCCCTTCATAAAACCATGCTGACTTTGTCCTATTAAATTATGATTATCCAAATGTCCTGTTACTGTCTCATTAATAATGGACTCCAAAATTTTACCTACCACAGATGTTAGGCTAACCGGTCTATAGTTTCCAGCCTTCTGTCTACTGCCCTTTTTAAATAAGGGTGTTACATTAGCAGTTTTCCAGTCTGCCGGGACCTTTGCTGAGTCCAGGGAGTTTTCGAAAATTATTACCAATGCATCCACAATCCCTACCGCCACTTCCCTCAAGACCCTAGGATGTAAGCCATCAGGTCCAGGTGATTTATCCGCCTTGAGTCCCATTATTTTACCGAGTACCACTTCCTTAGTGATTTTGATCGTGTTTAGCTCCTCCCCCCCTATAGCCCCCTGTTTGTCCAGTGTTGGGATATTCTTAGTGTCTTCTACTGTAAAGACTGATACAAAATATTCATTGTGTTTTTGCCATCTCCATATTTCCCACCATTAATTTCCCGGTCTCATCCTCTAAGGGACCAACATTTACTTTAGCCACCCTTTTTCTTTTTATATAACTATAAAAACTTTTACTATCTGTTTTTATATTTTTTGCTAATTTACTTTCATAATCTATCTTCCCTTTCTTAATCAATCTTTTTGTTATTTTTTGCTGTCTTTTAAAGTTTTCCCAATCCTCTATCCTCCCACTAGATTTGGCTACCTTATATGCCCTTGTTTTTAGTCGAATACTATCCTTAATTTCTTTACTTAGCCACGGATGGCTGTCTTAGTTTCCCTGGACTGTCAGGTATATTATCCTCTTCCTCTACTGTGAAGACTGACTCAAAGTAATTATTCAACAAGTCTGCCATTTCCTTATTTTCATTTGCAATATTACCCCCATTTGTTTTAAAGGGCCCACATTACTCTGGACTACCCATTTTCTTCTAATATAATTGTAAAAACTTTTGTATTAATCTTGATCTCTCTCACAAGTTTCTTTTTGTATTCTCTTTTTGCAGCTCTTGCTATTTTTGTTGTCTTCTTTTGCCGTTCTTTATATTTCTCCCAGTCCCCTGGATCTACACTATTCTTGGCCCTTTTGTATGCTCTTTCCTTCAGTTGTAAGTTATCGCTCACTTATTTTATCAACCATGGTTGTTTTATTTGGTAAGTAGTGCTCTTGCCCCTTAGGGATATATGCTGGTCCTATATTAAGCTGAATTCTTCTTTGAATACCTCAATTCAGTTCCTTTTGGTTATGAGTTCCCACACAAAACTGTTTAGAAATAGACAGTCATTCAAGAGAGACTGCAAGAACGGCAGTTCTGTGAAGATTCACACTGATGCATAGGGCATACTCTTAAGGTTTGGGTTAAGACCTATTGTTGAGGCAGTGTAAAGGAAACTACATATTAATCTGCTTATGTTATTACCTGTCCTAGGAATGCTTTATGCTGCCACTGTGTGCCAAATGAAGATGGTAACCTTGCAATAATTATGTTGCAGTATCACATGGCAGAAATGTTGAGTATACTGAAAATTGGCATCTGTATGATGAGCACTGCCAGCAAAAAACCTGAATAAAACTATCTCTTAAATGCTGCAGTGCATCATTGAAACAGTGGTAGATACCCTGGAGTGACTACAAAGGTGTATTTTCCAAAAGCAAAATACTGCGGATGCTGGAAATCTGAACAAAAAACAGAAAATGATGGAAATACTCAGCACATCAAGCAGCATCTGTGGAGAGAGAAACAGAGTTAACGTTTCAGGTTGATGACCTTACGTCAAAACTGGAAAAAGTTAGAGATATAACACAAATAGAGATAAAGGCATGGATTAATCAAGGACAGCATGGATTTGTTAAGGGAAGATCATGTCTAACTTAATTGAATTTTTTGAGGAGGTAACGAGGGTTGATGAGGGTAGTGCGTTTGATGTGGTCTACATGGATTTTAGCAAGGCTTTTGACAAGGTGCCTCATGGCAGACTGGTCAGAAAAGTAAAAGCCCATGGGATCCAAGGGAAAGTGGCAAGTTGGATCCAAAATTGGTTCAGTGGCAGGAAGCAAAGGGTAATGGTCGACGGATGTTTTTGTGACTGGAAAGCTTTTCCATTGGGGTTCCGCAGGGCTCAGTACTAGGTCCCTTGCTTTTTATGGTATACATCAATGATTTAAACTTCAATGTAGGGGGCATGATTAAGAAGTTTACAGATGATACAAAAATTGGCCATGTGGTTGATAGTGAGGAAGAAAGCTGTAGACTGCAGGAAGATATCAATGGACTGGTCAGGTGGGCAGAAAAGTGGCCAAATGGATTTCAATCCGGAGAAGTGTGAGGTAATGCGTTTTAGGGAGGGCTAACAAGGCAAGGGAATACACAATAAATGGTAGGATAATCAGAAATGTAGAGGAAGAGGGACCTTGGAGTGCATGTCATAGTTATAGAGTCATAATGGCACAGAAGGGGGCCATTCGGCCCATCGAGTCCGTGCCAGCCCTCTGTAGAGCAATCTAGTAAGTCCCATTCCCTCTCTCTATCCCCGTAGCCCTGCAAGTTTATTTCCCTCAAGTGCCTAACCATTCTCCCCTTGAAAACATTGAGTGTCTCCGCTTCCACCACTTCGCGGAGGGTGGAACTTTAGAGTTTATTTGTGGAGTTCAGTAGGATGACAGCCCTGGGAAAGAAGCTGTTCCTAAATCTGGTCGTACGGGGTGCGAATGCATCTGTAGCGTCACCCTTCGGTGGAAAGGGTGGACAGCTTTAAGTTCCTCGGAGTCCACATCACGGAAGACCTCTCCTGGTCCCTCAATACCTCCTCTTTGGTGAAGAAGGCCCAGCAGCGCCTATATTTCCTAAGGAGGCTGAAGGGATGTAACCTGTCACCCCTGATCCCCTCTAACTTTTACCGCTGCACTATAGAGAGCATCCTGACAAACTGTATCACAGTATGGTATGGCAGCTGTAGCTACTATGACCGGAAAGCCCTGCAGTGGGTAGTCAAAACTGCCAACGCATTACCGGCACCTGGCTACCGACCATAGAGCACATATACCAGAAACGCTGTCTACGGAGGTCACGGTCCATCATCAAAGACCCTACCTGTAGTGTATGTACCCGTCTACCTTTAAGAGAACTATTGTATGTAACCGTCCACCTTTAAGAGAACTACTTTAGATGTTGCACTACTTTGTTGGCTTCTGTATACTGTAATACCGACGGTGACCACACCGGTATATAAGTGCTGTGTCAGGAAGTATTGGGCAGATTCGCCCTGACCTTCGAATAGTAAAGTCCTGTTTTAAGTTACTCTTGGAGTCTGTGCATTAATTAACTAAACAACCCACAGACTTTACAGTGGCGACGAGTCCGATCGTACCCTGCGGCAACATTGCGTCCGAAGCAGTTAACGAGCGTCGAGAAGAGGCAACCGCCCTCGTCGTTCTGCTGGAAAAAAACTCGAGGCTGCAGAACTAGAAAGGAGGAAGAATTTAGAGACAAAGACTTCCATCAGCAACAGGCACTGACTGTCCCTTCTGCCACGGTGAGGAGTGAGCCGATCAGCACGAGAAGCAAGGCGGCCACGGTGACTGTGAGTAAGGGAAAAGTAAAAAGAATAACCGGAGGATAAGGGCGGTGCACTCGACCACGGGTCGAGGGGGAAAGGAGCCGGACAGAAGTCGGGCCCAGAGGCGCTGAGACTGGGGCAGCGTGGAGCAAGGAAGCCGCGGTACTAATAGGCTGGGGGACGCAACGGCGTCGTGAGACAGCTAGACCGCGACCGGCGGGAAAAGCCGGGCAGCGACCGAAGCCACGAAGCGCTGCGACCGGGAGCGTAGGCGCGGGAAGAGATAAACTCAGCCGCAGCCGGGGAGGGAAGCACCGGACTGCGAGAGGGCTGGGAGGCGCGATTGGGAGCCCGAGCGAGCGGGAGAGGCAGAGCCGACCAAGGGGAACTGAGCGAGAGCCAGCCCAGCGGCTGAAACTGTTCGCCGTCAACGGGGTGTACCCAGCGCCGGTTGCCCTGCCGAGAAAAGGGAAAGCACTGAAGCCGACGCGCAGGCTGTGAACCTGAAAGCCAGTGGCCGTCGCCCGTGGGGAAAGTGTACCCCTCCCGCCAGGGGAAGAAACGCGGGAAGCCGCTATTAGGCGGAGAAGAAGACAGAAGCGGGGAACCGCCATTGAAGTGGGCGGGGAGAGAAGATAAGCGCGGGAAACCGCCATTTTCGCGGGAACCGCCATCTTGGAAAAAAAAAAAGAAAATTTAAAGAAATAATTCGTGGTGTTATCAGGAAGAGAGGAAGATGCCTAAGCGTGGTAACATCAACGATTTTAATTCCGAGGTAGAAGACTGGGCCACGTATGTGGAACGCATTGAGATCTATTGTGAGGCCAATAAAATAGAAGAAGATGACAAAGCTATAACCTTGCTAAACTCGATGGGCGCGAAGACATACGAGCTCTTGAAGCATCTACTAGCACCAGCTAAACCGGCGGATCAGACTTTCGATGATATTGTGACTGTTCTGAAGGATCACTTGAACCCCACACCGTTGATGTTGGCGGAACGATTCAAATTCTATGCGAGAACGCAAAGGAAAGACGAAAGCAACGCAGAATACTTGGTCGAACTGCGTAGACCTAGCGAAACACTGCCAGTTTGGAGGGAATCTGACAGAGGCGTTGCGAGACAAATTCGTGTGCGGAATGTCGAAGGAAGAAACACAAAAACGACTGCTCGAAGAGAACGATCTTACACTTGAGAAGGCTGTCCTTATTGCTGCATCGAACGAAGCCGCAGCGAAAGGAACGGCGGAAATGCAGCTAAAGGCAGCGGCACTCGGTGCAGCAAATTACTTCGGGTACAACGAAATGCTATCGTTGTGGGAAGACAACACACGACCAGAACCAATGCTGGTTTAAAAACCAGGAATGTAGGAAATGTGGCAAGCTCGGTCACATAGCTAAGGTATGCCGGTCAGGAAAGAAGACCAACAATAATGAGTCACCACAAAAGAGGTACAGAAAGGTACATGAGGTGACTAGGAAGAGTCCGGAAGAACAGAATTCGGACTCGCACTCCAACTGCAAGGAACTGGATAGTCTGAGAATTCACAATGTGAGTAATGAAGCTGACCGACAAGCTATCTGGATCACACTACAGATTGCAAAAGTCCAAGTGAAAATGGAAGTGGACACCGGATCGGCGTTGACGGTCATGAATAAGCATGATTATAAAAAGTTATTCAAGCATATTCCCCTACGGGATACGGAACTAGTATTGAAGACATACACGGGGCACAAAGTATACCCCATCGGAAAGATAGAAGTCAAGGTGAGATACAAGGACAAAGAGCACCAAAGGATGGATCTGTATGTGTTGCCTGAGGGAGGTCCACCACTTCTGGGACGGGAGTGGATCAGGAAAATAAAGATAGACTGGCATTCACTAAACACCATGACGGTAGATTCCGGAAAGGAAGATGTCAAACCTGAACGGTTGTCCAGAATATTAGACGAAGCTAAAGAGGTATTCCAGCAAGGACTGGGAACACTGCGAGGAATTAAAGCAAAGGTTAAGATTGCAGAACATGCAAGCCCAAAATTTTTCAAAGCCAGATCGGTACCTTACGCGATACGACCTGCTGTGGAGGCAGAACTGGAAGAACTTGAACGATCAGGGGTATTGTCAAAAGTGGACTGGAGTGAGTGGGCCACGCCCATTGTTCCCGTCATGAAGTCTTCACCAAGTAACAAGCCAGGGGGACCGGGGAAGGTCCGCATCTGCGGAGACTTCAAGATCACAGTGAATCCGGTGCTTCACACGGTACAATACCCCGCTTCCGCGGATTGAAGATATCTTTGCTTCGTTGGCTGGAGGGAAACACTTCACCAAGATAGACCTGGCACAGGCATACTTACAAATGGAAGTCGAGGAAGAGTCGCGTCAGTACCTCACCATCAACACACACAGAGGCTTGTATCGTTATAATAGACTGGTTTTTGGGGTAGCTTCGGCTCCAGCAAGTTTGGCAGAGGGCCATGGAGCAGGTATTACAAGGAATTCCAAGCACGCAGTGTTACTTAGACGATATCCTGATTACGGGAGAAGACGAGGAAGAACACCTCACAAATTTGAAACTGGTGCTCACTAGGTTGAAGGAATATGGCCTTCGAGTTAATCGCAAGAAATGTGAGTTCTTCCAAAAACGGATCTCGTACTGCGGTCATGTCATTGACCGAGAGGGGCTGCACAAGTCACCTGACAAGATAGAAGCTGTCGTGAAGGCCCCCCGCTCCGGAAAACGTATCACAGTTAAGATCATTCTTGGGGGTTGATTAATTATTATCACAAGTTTCTGCCGAATCTATGAATCTATCCACGGTGCTGCATCTGCTGAATGCTCTGTTGCGGAAAGAAGGTACCATGGAAGTGGAGTGAGGAATGTAAAAAGGCCTTTCGCAGAAGCAAGGCGTTGATTACCTCTGAAGAAGTGTTGGCTCATTTCAACCCAACGTTACCTCTTCGTCTAGCTTGTGATGCTTCCCCCTATGGAATTGGAAGCAGTACTTTCACACAAGTTACCAAATGGCTCGGAAAGGCCAGTGGCATTCGCGTCCCGATCATTGACCTCCGCGGAGCGAAATTATGCTCAAATAGATAGGGAGGCCCTCAGCCTTGTGTGGGGCGTAAGGAAAATTCAATCATTACCTGCAGGGCAAGAAGTTCACACTACTGACAGACCACCAGCCGTTGGTGTCCATATTCAACCCTAACAAGGCCGTTTCCACCATGACAGCGCAAAGGTTACAGAGGTGGTCCATGTTACTTGGGGCACACCAATATGACATCGAATACAAAAGGTCCAAACAGCATGGAAATGCTGATGGGTTATCGCGCTTGCCATTGCCGATAGCAGAAGAAGCGACTACAGTGGACCCGGGAGAGCTGTTCCACTCATCCATAGTGGAATGTCTACCAGTAACAAATTCGATGATCGAAAACGAAACCAGAAATGACCCGACTCTCCGAGTCTATGATTTAACGGTGGAGGGATGGCCAGCACAGGGCGAACCAACGCTGCCAGCATTTTCGCAGAGAAAAGAACAGCTGTCAGTGTGTCGAGGAACCCTGATGTGTGGATCTAGAGTGGTGATTCCACCCAAACTTCAACAGAAGGTGTTAAAGGAGCTGCACGAGGGACATCTGGGTGGAGTGAAAATGAAGAACCTAGCAAGAGCGTTTGTGTGGTGGCCAGGCATTGATGGGGACATCGAAGAAATCACTAAGAGCTGTCTAGGATGCCAGAAGGTCCAAAAACGTGACACCACAGGCTCCTCTGCATCCATGGGAGTGGCCCTCATCTCCTTGGCAAAGGGTACACATCGACTTTGCTGGTCCATTTATGGACTCAATGTTTCTAATAGCAGTGGATGCACACTCCAAGTGGCCGGAGGTAATAAAGATGTCCTCCACCACCACGGAAAAAACCATCACAGTAGTTAAGGACCATGTTTGCTAGGAATGGGCTGCCTGAACAGATCTGTTCTGATAATGGACTGCAATTTGTGTCCGAAGAATTCAGAGAAGTTCTTAAAAGCAATGGGGTTAAGCACTACACGTCAGCCCCATACCATCCCGCCTCCAATGGATTAGCTGAAAGGTTTGTCCAGACCTTCAAGAAGGCCATAAAGGCCATGGGTAATGAAGCCATTAACTTACAACATAAGGTGGATAACTTCTTGTTGGCGTACAGGAATGCAACACATGCGGTCACAAATCAAACTCCCGCCATGATGTTTTTTTAATAGACAAATAAGATGCCGGCTGGATTTGCTTAAGCAAACGTCAGAAGGGACGTAGAGAACCGGCAATTCTAGGGCATGAATGAAAGGCCAACTAGATCTTTTCAGGTAGGTCAACAAGTTTTGGCCCGGGACTACCGTACTGAGAAATGGCAGCCTGGAACTATCTGAAAAAGGCTAGGGCCGTTTTGGGGACAGTATAATAAGGCGCCATGTTGACCAGATCATAGGGTCAGCCACAAATGGCCAACCTACTCCACCACCTTACACGGTTAATGTTGAGACAGAGATACCCAGAACACCTACCTCCGATCTGGTAATACTGGAATCAGATGAACCTGACACTGTCCTTCAAGCCGAATCGACCTTGCCAGAAGCACCTACTACCCCGCCGGAAGTTACGACACCACCGAGGCGTTATCCGGACAGAGTCCGGAAACCTCCAGAGAGACTGAATCTGTGAACTGTCTTGCATAAAGTTGTATATATGTTATAATGTATGTTTAATGGGGAATCAGTATGTTGTAAGCTAAAAAGGGAGGATTGTAGTGTATGTACCCGTCTACCTTTAAGAGAACTATTGTATGTAACCGTCCACCTTTAAGAGAACTACTTTAGGTGTTGCACTACTTTGTTGGCTTCTGTATACTGTAATACCGACGGTGACCACACCGGTATAGAAGTGCTGTGTCAGGAAGTATTGGGCAGATTCGCCCTGACCTTCGAATAGTAAAGTCCTGTTTTAAGTTACTCTTGGAGTCTGTGTATTAATTAACTAAACAACCCACAGACTTTACACTACCCACCCCAGCCACAGTCTGTTCGCCCTCCTGCCATCTGGGAGACGCTACAGATGCATTCGCACCCATACGACCAGATTTAGGAACAGCTTCTTTCCCAGGGCTGTCATCCTACTGAACTCCACAAATAAACTCTAAAGCCTGCACACCTGCCAATGCACTTTATTATGGTTATATTTATGTTAATATACTACAAGCCAAATGTATGTTGAATGTTTAAATGTCTTAATCCAAATGTACACTCTCGGGAGCCGCAAGCCTACATTTCGTTGTACTGCACTTGTGCACTAACAATGACAATAAAAGTTGATTTGATTTGATTTGATTCCGTCGGCAGCGAATTCCAGGTCCTCACCACTCGCTGCGTAAAAAAGTTTTTCCTCACATCCCTCCTGTATCTCTTGCCCAAAACCTTAAATCTGTGTCCCCAGTCCTTGTACCATCAACTAGTGGGAACAGCCTTTCTCCATCTAGCCTATCCAAACCCATCATAATCTTGTACACCTCTATCAAATCACCCCTCAACCTCCTTTGCTCTAATGAAAACAAATCCAGCTTCAACAACCTGTCCTTGTAACTAAGATTCCCCCATCCCCAGAACCATTCTGGTAAATCTCCTCTGCACCCTCTCAAGGGCCTTCACGTCCTTCCTAAAGTGTGGTGACCAGACCTGGACGCAATACTCCAGTTGTGGCCTAACCAGCGCTTTATAAAGATTCAGCATAACTTCTCTACTTTTGTACTCAATACCTCTATTTATGAAGTCCAAGATCCCATATGCTTTGTTAACCACTCTCTCAATATGTCTTGCCACCTTCAGGGACCTATGCACATTAACTCCCAGGTCCCTCTGTCCCTGCAAACTCTTTAAAACTGTGCCATTAAGTGTATATTGCCTCTCCCTGTTCCTTCTGCCAAAATGCATCACCTCACACTTCTCTGTATTAAATTCCATCTGCCACTTGCCTGCCCATTCTGCTAGCCTTTCTATGTCCTGTTGCAGTGGATTGGTATCATCATCACTGTTTGCCACCCCCCCCCCCCCCCCCAAGTTTGGTGTCATCGGCAAATTTAGAAATTCTACTCTGTATTCCAATATCCAGGTCATTTATTTATAAGTGGCCCCAGCACTGACCCTTTGGGAACACCACTGTCTACCATCCTCCAGTCTGAAAAGTAACCATTTACCACATCTCGCTGTTTTCTGGCCTTAAGCCAATTCCTTATCCAAGCTGCCACTGACCCACCTATTCCATTAGCCTCAATTTTGTTAACCAGCCTTCTATGTGGCACTTTGTCAAATGCCTTCCGAAAATTCATGTAGACAACATCCATTGCATTCGCGTCATCAATCCTCTCTGTTACTTTATCAAAAAATTCAATTAAATTAGTCAAACACGATCTGCCTTTTACAAACCCATGTTGGCTCTCCTTAATAAGCTTAAACCTCTCCAATTCCCTGTTAATTTTTACCTTGATTATTATTTCTAAAACTTTACCCATCACTGATGTTAAACTGACCTGCCTGCAGTTACTAGGATTGTCCTTACACCCTTTCTTGAACAATGGTGTCACATTTGCCACTTTCCAATCCCCTGCATCTGGGGAAGATTGGAAAATTATGGCAAGCCCTTCTGCTATCTCCTCCCTCAATTCCCATGGCAACCTGGGATGCAAGCCATCTGGACCAGGTGACTTGTCCACTCTAAGCATACCCAGCCTTTCTAGTACATCCTGTCTATCAATTTTCACCCCTTCCATTGCTTCTACCTTTTCCACTTCTACCAATATTGTGTCAGCATCCATCTCCTTGGTAAACACCGATATAAAGTACTCATTGAGTATTCTAGCCTTGCCCTGCGCCTCTAAACATATATCACCACCTTTATCTCAAATAGGCCCCACGCTCCTCTTACTACCCGCTTACTGTTTACATGCCGGTAGAAGATGTCCACAGATCCCTGAAGGTAGCAGGACAGGTAGATAGGTGGTTAAGAAAGTATGCGGGATACTTTCCTTTATTAGCCGAGGCATAGAATATAAGAGCAGGGAGGTAATGCTTGAACTGTATAAAACACTAGTTAGGCCACAGCTAGAGTACTGCATACAGTTCTGGTTACCACATTACAGGAAAGATGTGATTACACTAGAGAGGGTACAGAGGTGAATTGCGAGGATGTTGCCAGGAGTGGAGAATTTTAGCTATGAGGAAAGATTGGATAGGCTGGGCATGTTTTCTTTGGAACAGAGGAAGCTGAGGGGAGACTTGATTGCGATGTATAAAATTATGAGGGGCCTAGATAGAGTGGATAGGAAGGACCTATTTCCCCTAGCAGAGAGGTCAATAACCAGGAGGCATAGATTTAAAGTAATTGGTTGAAGGATTAGAGGGGAGCTGAGGAGAACTTTTTTCACCGAGGGTGATGGAGGTCTGGAACTCACTGCCTGAAAGGGTGGTAAAGGCAGAAACGCTCATCACATTTAAAAAGTACTTCGATATGCACTTCAAGTGCCATAATCTACAAGGCTATGGACCAAGAGCTGGAAAGTGGGATTAGGCTAGATAGCTCTTTTTCAGCCGGCACAGCCACAATGGGTCAAATGGCCTCCTGTGCCATAAATTTCTATGATAGCATGTTTTAACCAAGTGGGGAGGGGAGGAGAGGAAAGAACAAAAGTGAAGGTCTATGATGGGGTGGAAGGCAGGAGAGATTAAATGAGAAAAGGTATGATTGTATCAGGCAAAAGTAGATGGTAATGGGGCAAGTAAAGAAACAAAAGATACATACATAGATACATAGAAGATAGGAGCAGAAGTAGGCCCTTCGAGCCTGCTCCGCCATTCAATGAGATCATGGCTGATCACCCAAATTCAGTACCCGGTCCCTGCCTTCTCTCCATATCCCTTGATCCCTTTAGCCTTAAGAAATATATCCAACTCTTTCTTGAATATACTTAATGAACTGGCCTCCACCGCCCTCTGTGGCAGAGAATTCCACAGGTTCACCACTCTCTGGGTGAAGAAATTCCTCCTCATTTCAGTCCTAAATGGCTTACCCCTTATCCTTAGACTATGACCCCTGGTTCTGGACTCCCCAGCCATCAGAAACATCCTTCCTGCATCTAGTCTGTCCAGGCCTGACAGAATTTTATAGGTTTCGATGAGATCCCCTCTCAATCTTCTCAACTCCAGTGAGTATAAGCCCAATCGACACAATCTCTCCTCATACGTCATTCCTGCCATCCCAGGTATCAGCCTGGTGAATCTTCGCTGCACTCCTTCCATGGTGTAGTGGCGCTTCTTAGTTTCCAAACAGGCAGCCACTGAGCTGTGGGGCTTTTAACAACGAGTAGACGCGTGTCGAAATAAAACGTTCCCAAACGTAGCTTTGTCTTTTAAACTGTTTACTATAACACTTTACGAACAGAATTACAAAGCAAACACGTATAAACGAACACGGTCAAAAACTGTATTGCTCCAAACCTCTCAACTTCTGCCTCCTTCAGCCACGTGGAGTTTAAACTGTAAAATGGCTGCATACCATGTGTGGCTTAGGGACTGTACCATTGTGGCAAGAATGAAGGGGGTGTCTCGGACTATACTACTGGAGCAAGAAAATAGGGGGTTTCTTAATACAATAAGTCAATCAGGTAAATTAACTGTATTATGCTATTTAACCAATATTTTAAAGTATTTTCTTAAGCTTTTATGGCTCTTACATTCCGGCCCCTAATTGACTAGGCACATGAAGCGTATCAATTACTCAAACATTAAGAGTCATAAACTAATGAGTTCAACATATTTACAGTATAAGTGTCCACTTTTTTCGTTCAGGAACTTTTCACGCTGCTTCTTGTAGCAGGCAGAGCTTTGTGATCGGTCTTTCCAGGGTACTGGTCTTGGTTTGCAAACAAACGCGACGAACGACGCCTCTGGAGTCTGGCATGGTCTTAATTATTTTTCCCATCAACCAAGAATTTCTAGGGGCTGAATCATCCACGATTAAGACAGTGTCTCCGACAATGAAGTTCCTCTTTATTTTGGACCATTTTTGACGCTCCTGTAGCAGAGGTAAGTATTCTCTTGTCCATCTGGTCCAGAAAAGGTCTGACATATACTGAACTTGCCTCCACTTCCGACGGGCATACAGATCTTCCTTTTTGAAGACCCCCGGGGGCATGGCTGGCTGTGTTTTCAACAACAACAGGTGGTTCGGAGTCAGGGCTTCGAGGTCATTGGGATCATCTGATGTCTTAGTTATCGGTCGGTCATTAATGATGGCTTCGACCTCGCACAGAACGGTTTGGAGTCCCTCGTCGTCGAGCGCTTGCTGCTTCAGTACAGAACTGAGTAGTTTTCTTACGGTGCGTATCTGTCTTTCCCAGACACCTCCATGGTGGGGTGCAACCGGAGGATTGAAGATCCACTTAATTCCTGTTTGCATCATGGCTTCCTGTATTTTAAGCCGATTCCAACCTTCAATAGCTTCCCGTAGTTCTCTCTCCGCTCCGACGAAATTAGTGCCATTATCAGAACGCATAATGGACACCTGACCTCTTCTACAGACAAAGCGCCGCAAGGCGTTAATACAGGAATCAGTGTCAAGCGTGTGTGCCACCTCAATATGAACTGCTCTGATGGTCAAACAAGTGAAAAGCACACCATATCTCTTGACAAGGCTCCGTCCTCGCTTTACCTCGAAAGGCCCGAAATAGTCCACCCCTACGTTTGTAAATGGGGGCTTGTCTGGTAACAAACGGTCTTCAGGCAGGTCTGCCATTTTCTGCTCCCCAGCTCTAGCGTGTAACCGTCTGCAAACAATGCATTCAGAGAGTATTTTTCTTTTTACAGAATTAGCTCCTGGAATCCAGTATCTTTGTCTTAGCTTCGCAAGCACGTGATTCCTCCCACTGTGTCCAATACTCTGGTGTATATGCTGAAGAATGAGAGTAGCAACCCGGAGGTCCTTAGAAAGGATAGCAGGATGCTTGGCCTCCTCTGGCATAGCAGATTTGTTTAGTCTCCCTCCCACCCTCAGTACTCCATCTTGCAGTGTAGGGTCCAGCTTGTAGATATGACTACCTTTCTTGATTGGAGTATTTCGCTGTAAAGCTTTGATTTCTTCTGGGTATCTTTGTCTTTGACTGACGCAAACTATCTCCATCTCAGCCTTGGCCAAATCCTCCACGGTCAATGAATTCTTACCCAATGTGGTCTTGTGCTGATGCATATACTGCTGTAGAAGCATTCTCTGCTTATCGGGGTTACTTTCAGACTGACTGATAGTGGCTCGGTACTCTTCTCTTACCGCTCAGGTGTAGCAGCAACTCTTTCAACCTTAGAAACCATGCAACTGCTTTCCTCAACTGGTGCCATCCTGAGAAATGGTTAACAAGCTTGTTCACTGTGTCAAAGTTCTCTTTCGTAGTTATGAGATTTACTGTGACTGATCTCTTGACTTCAACGTCGTCTTCAGCAATCTGACTTGGCATATCTGGTCTTTCTGGCCATGATCTCTCTGTTTCCAGCAGATAACTTGGGCCTTGTATCCAAGTTTCACTCCTCATGAAGTTTTCAGCCTTCAATCCCCGTGAGGCTTGATCTGCTGGGTTTAATGAGGTGTTTACATACCTCCATTGAGATGATTGTGTAGCTTCTCTAATGGATGAGATTCTGTTTGCTACGAAGGTCTTGAAGCGTATCTTCTCATTCTCTATATACTTCAGCACCGTCGTGCTATCCGTCCAGAAGACAGATTCTTCTAGTGGGAGCTGTAACTCTTTCCGCATCGCCTGGTCAACTTTAACTGCAACAACCGCTGCCGTCAACTCCAGTCTCGGGATGGTGACCTGCTTCAGCGGAGCCACCCTGGATTTCCCCATGAGGAAGGCACAATGTTTCTGGCCCTGTTTATTTGTCAGCAAGAGGTAAGTAGCCGTGCCATAGCCGTCCTCACTGGCGTCCGAGAAATGATGTAGTTGAGCCGTCTTTGTAACTCCAAAACTCACGGGCTTGATGCATCTACTGACGTTGAAGCAAGAAAGTTGTTGCAAATCTGTCAACCATCTGTGCCATCTCTGAGCTTGACCTTCTGGGATATCTTCATCCCATCCTCTCTTGTCTCTACACAGCTCTCGTAGCATCAGCTTCACCGGTAGAATGAGTGGTGCCAGGAATCCAAGAGGGTCGTAGATGGAGCTGACCACGGAGAGAATCCCTCGTCTTGTGGATGGTCTTTCGTTCACCATTATCCTGAAGTTGAACGTGTCTGACTCAATGCACCATTGTACACCAAGAGCTCTCTCGATAGGAAGGACATCGTGGCTCAGGTCCAGATCTTTGACTTCAGTGGCTCTTTCCTTTTCTGGGATAGAAGCTAGAACTGCTCTGCTGTTGCTTATCCACTTAGTCAGATGGAATCCTCCATTCGAACACAGAGTTCTAAGGTCTCTTGACAGTGCGATGGCATCGTCTTCTGTTGACACGGACTTCAGACAGTCATCGACATAAAAGTTTCTGAAGATTGTCTCCACAGCCTCTGATGGTGCTTTGCCTTTGCCATCTTCTGCAGTTTTTCTGAGAGCGTAGCTTGCACAGCTGGGAGATGATGTGGCTCCGAACAAGTGTACAGCCATTCTACATTCCACCATCGCTTGACTAACGTCGCCATCTGGCCACCAAAGGAAACGCAGGAGATCAGCATCTTCATCAGGGATTCTGACTTGGTAGAACATTGATTCTATGTCTGCCATCATGGCAACGAGCTCTTGTCTAAACCTAGTCAAGACGCCAATGAGGGTATTAGTAAGATCAGGACCTTGAAGCAGCTGGTCGTTCAGTGAAGTTCCTCTGAATGAGGCGGCGCAGTCAAACACTATACACGGATCTTTTTCTTCTTTGGGTGATACACACCGTGATGAGGAATGTACCAGACCCTTCCATCGTCTCTGTTCAACTGTTCCTCGGGCACTTTTACAGCATAGCCTTTCGCTATGATGTTTCTCATGAAGCCTTTGTAGTCTTCGTGAAAGTCGGGGTTCTTGTTCAGCTTTCTCTTTAGACTGATGGCGCGTTGCTCTGCTATGCAGCGATTGTTCGGCATCTTCGCGGTCTGTCTTCTCAGTGGCCAACCAATGTGATAGTGGCCATCGATGAACTGTGTAGACCTTGTCATCAAATCCATGAACTGATGGTCTTCTTGTGACATCTCTGTCTTTTCCTCGCAGCTGCGTTCTGAAAAGTCTGCGTTGAACTGCTGTATCAACAGCTCTTCAATGCTTGCGATAGAGATGCGATTAACTGTGACATTTTGTCGTTCCTCCTTGTTCGACTTGTTGCCATCATCTCTCCTTAACGGTCCATTGACTACCCATCCAAGGGCTGTCCTTACGGCGTAGGGTCCGTCATCCTTGCTGTTTATCACCTGCCATGGCTCCATAGTTTTGTAGGCATTGGTTCCAATTAATAGGCCAATTTCTGCTTCAATGTATGGGAGACGCACCTTTTCTAGGTAAGGCCATCTATCCACATCCTTCTGCAGGGCTAAGTTCCCTATTCTAACAGGAATCTCCCTCTGTGTGAAAACATTAGGCAGGTCTATGAAGTCCTTCTCTTCAAGTCCACACACTTCTAGGTCTGACAGGATATAACTTTGCATTGACTTCTCATGACCCATGCTGCGTAATAGGATTTCTGTTCTTCTGCCTCTAACGTTCAGCTGTCGCATGAGTGATTCTGTGCAGAACGTTGCTGAACTACCTGGATCCATGAAGGCGTAAGTCGCCACGAACTTCTCACTCCTCTTAGACTTGATCTTTACTGGTACGATGGCAAGAATACAATCACTGTCACCGGCCCCAGTGAATCCACAAGTCTCTGGTTCTAGCGACACCAGAGCACTTGAAACAACCTTCTCGTCGGTATTGTTTTCTTCACTCTTAGAGACTTGTTCTTCTTTATGGATATGCAGCAGACTGGGATGTTTCCGAGTGCACTCTCTGCATGTCGTTCTTTGCTTACAGTTTCTACTCAGGTGCCCCTGAGAGAGACATCCAAAACATAGGCCATTGTACTTCAGGAATTCGATTCTGTCCTTATGTGGCTGTGCTTTGATGTCACTGCAGAAATCCAATGTATGATTCTTCTGGCAGAATAAACATGGCTTCTGAAAGGCATTAGCAGGCGTCACTGTGCTGCTCTTTTTGGGAGATGAGTTCTGAGACCTTTCTTCCCCAGCCTGAGTGACGATAGTTGCAAAGCTGCTTCCCCTGGAACCACCTTTCCTGAGAGTCTTTGATTCAACAGGCTTGGCTTTCACTCTTCCATCAGTAGTCGGGCTGACATCCTGGATGTTTCCAAACAATGGGTCCCTAGCAATTTTAGCCTGTTTGTCTATGAAATTCACTAAGTCTGCAAACCTGGCTCTACTTTTCCGTCTCTCCATTATCTCAAAGGCTGTTCTTCTCCATTGTTCTCTCATCCTGTAAGGAAGCTTAGAGATGATGATTCGCATAGTCGTAGGATTGTCCATCTCTTCCATGAATTCAACATCCTCCATGGTGTTGCGACATCCTATGAGGAAAAGAACATATGCGTTCAGTGCCTCTCCGTCCTCCGATCTGATCTGTGGCCACTTGGTAGCCTTTTCAATATATGCAGTGGCTATCTTCAGCTCGTTACCATAGTGCTCCTGCAGCAACTTCCTGGCTTCTATGTATCCCCGGTCCGGTCTCGTGTTCACAGCTTCTGACCAGGTCTTGTGGTTTACCACTGGTGTACTGTCCCAGGTAGTACAACTTATCACTGCTGCTCTCTGTTTTGGAGTCAATGGCTTGTTCGAAGGATCTGATGAAGGGCTTATACTTGAGTGGGTCGCCTTGGAACACTGGTATGTCTCTTTGAGGGAGTCGAAACAGATTCTGTTGTTTTACAAGCATCTCTGTAATTTCGTCCTGACGTTGCATCACTCGGTATAGGCTTCTCCCTGTGTCTTCAGGCCTCTGGTGGTCATCAGCAGGGTCTAGTCTAGACCGTCTGACGTCTGGGGTAGCATCACGTGCTCCTGTTAGTGGAGAGGCCACTCTTCCACGCTGTAATGCCAGGGGATTGCCTTCGGACTCTCTTGTAACTCTTGAAGGTGCCCTGGATCCAACTCTATGTGACAACATTGACTGGCAGTATTCGCTCCCGCCGTCCCGTGAGCCTTCATAATCTTCATACGCACTCAGCCTGGCGTCTGAGACCGCGATAGCTGTTTTTATCTCCAGCTGTTCTTTCTTTGCCTGCACCTGGGCCTGCACTTGGGCCTGCAGTTGGGCCTCTTGGACCTGCAGTTGGGCCTCTTCCCGTTCAAGAGCTTGCTTCTCCGCTAAAGATGCTGCGCGCGCCATCAACGCCGCCCGTTCAACCTCCTCTCTCATGCATCGCGACGAGCTTGTGGTAGAAGCGACTGACCTGCGTCCAGAAACAGAGCTACCTTCTTTTCGATTTTTGCTCGGTCTGGCGGAAGTCTCTGAAATGCTATCGTCTGGTCCGACTTCATTGTCAACTTTATCTTTCTCTGCTGTATCAGCATCTTGACGAATCTTTCATCCACTGTTCTGTGGCCTTGATATAGTCCTTAATGCTGGTTGATTTAAGATCAAACCAGTTGTGCTGATCAGCGTTTCCTTCTTCTTCAGACAGAAGTGCTAATACATCTTCATTGAGTACATTAAATTCTTCATGCAGCTTGGAGAAATCGTAATACATTATGTCTTCAGCTTTCTTAATATTAGCATTATCTTCCATGAGACGATCAATTATCTTCATTTTTCCAGTTATCTGAGCTAATTTAGCCTTCCTTGCACCTATGCTTCTATGTAACTTCTCTTCCATTGCCTTTGGGGGGAGCTTTATTTCCCTCTTTTGGCCAGCAATCCTTCTGGCTGGGGGAAGCTCCTGGCTCCGTAAGGCCTCGGCCATTTTACCCGCAGCTCTTATTTAGCTTCTCAATAGAATGAACAAAGCAAGTAACAGTCACTGTACCTTCGCTTTCTTATATTGTCGTCTGGCTCCGTGACCATTCATGTATACGTTCGCCGACAATTCCGTCCTTTCCTTCTTAGGGAGCTAGTTTTTGACTAATGTAGTGGCGCTTCTTAGTTTCCAAACAGGCAGCCACTGAGCTGTGGGGCTTTTAACAACAAGTAGACGCGTGTTGAAATAAAACGTTCCCAAACGTAGCTTTGTCTTTTAAACTGTTTACTATAACACTTTACGAACAGAATTACAAAGCAAACACGTATAAACGAACACGGTCAAAAACTGTATTGCTCCAAACCTCACAACTTCTGCCTCCTTCAGCCACGTGGAGTTTAAACTGTAAAATGGCTGCATACCATGTGTGGCTTAGGGACTGTACCATTGTGGCAAGAATGAAGGGGGTGTCTCGGACTATACTACTGGAGCAAGAAAATAGGGGGTTTCTTAATACAATAAGTCAATCAGGTAAATTAACTGTATTCTATTTAACCAATATTTTAAAGTATTTTCTTAAGCTTTTATGGCTCTTACACATGGCAAGAACGTCCTTCCTCAGGTAAGGCGACCAAAACTGCACACAATACTCAAGGTGTGGTCTCACCAAGGCCCTGTACAACTGCAGCAAGGCATCCTTGTTCTTGTACTCGAACCCTCTTGCTACGAAGGCCAACATACCATTTGCCTTCTTAACCGCCTGCTGCACCTGGTGTACAAGAACACCCAGGTCTCTTTGCACTTCCCCTTCTCCCAATCTATTACCATTCAAATAATCTGCCTTCCTGTTTTTGCCACCAAAGTGGATAACCTCACATTTATCCACATTATAGTGCATTTGCCATGTTTCTGCCCAATCACCCAACCTGTCCAAATCGTGCTGGAGTTTCACAACATCCTCCTCACAGCATACCCTCCCCCCCAGCTTTGTGTCGTCTGCAAATTTGGAGATATTACATCCAATTCCCTCGTCCAGATCATTAATATATATTGTGAACAGCTGGGGTCCTAGGACCGATCCTTGCGGTACCCCACTAGTCACTGCCTGCCACTCGGAAAACGACCCGTTTATTCGAACTCTTTGCTTTGGGTCTAGAAGAGATGTAAATGGGAAAAATCTCTCTTTTTCGACTTTGTGCTCCTGGTGGGAAGTCCGTATCAGAAATTTTCTGATCATTAAATTAATTGGTCTGAAAACCATGTGGTACATGTGTCTAAATCTCCAGTACCTACTTCTGATCAATGCGGCTCCTTACTTAGTACACAACGCCCGAAAATTACCTGTAAGTTCGTACCATCTGCTCCTTCTCTGTCCGTGCGTGTCTCTGTCCCATACTTGCTGCTTGTTCTCTCTACATTGCATTCTTTCTGCCAACTTGTGTACTTAGGATAGAGTTTAAAGTATATTTTGTTTGTTTAATCATACAGATGTACATATGATTGACGAGTATGGATCAGCATTGTTATAGAAATTGTTTGATGAGTAAATCTTTGATTTATTTCAGAATGGAAAGTAATATATTAAGGATTATAATTGTAATCCTATTTATTGTACTTTCCATCATTTTTATAATGTGGTAAAGACACCTAACCTTTGTAAAAAAAATTTTTTTTAAAGGTTGACCGTTGGTACAATACAAAAGTTATTTGATATATTACTGTAGATGGAAAATAATTTATAAAATTTTCTAGACTTTTTTATTGGCATATCCAGAATTTTTGTTTTAACGAGTGTTTCTTCTTTTTCTATCCATGCAGGCTTCAAAGGCAAATCAAAGCCGAATCTTTTGAAACAAGAGACCAGTAGCGTTGCTTGTGGTCTGCGGATTTTATTCCGTATGTACACAGATAAAAATCGTAGTGATGCTTGGGTGGAAGTTCAGCAACGATTACTAAAGTAAGTAGCAATTCCTGTGACTAGTTGGAAAACGCAGCAGCTTGTGGTTCTGATGAAAGAACACTGAAAACTAAAAGGGGGAAAACATCATCAAACCCCGAGTAGTTTTGTTTTTAATATCCTTAAGATCACATATCTTCTTCATTTGCAATTTTCAGGTTTCCATTATTTCTTTGAGGTTTTCGTTTGGGGGATGATTACTACTGTATTAGACCAAATTTTTGGCCAGATTGTAACTAGGTTGATCAGCCGCTGAAAGAGAAAGATATTTTAATGTTTTTAGTGTAACTCTTCATTAATTCTCTTTCAGATGTTGATCATCTGCTGTACATTTTCAGAATTTTCTGTTCTTTCAAGTTTCTGTGTTTTTACTTTAATCGTATGTTTCCATGGATGATTTCTTTGTTAGGACTGTTTATCATCCCAGAGCAAACCTCCATCTTTCACAGTGTAGGTGCAATTCAGTCGTGACCACACCGGCTTACTGCATCTTGCCCAAAACACCAATGTATGATTTTCCATCTCATTATCATTCTATATTCAAGCCATTGACTGTTGAGACTCTCATCCATGCCTTTGTCATCTTCAGACTCGACTATTCCAGTTTTTTCCTGGCCAGCCTCCCACCCTCCATGCTTTGTAAACTTAAGTACATCCAAAACTCTGCTGCCCGTATCCTATCTCGCAGCAAGTCCCATTCACTCATCACTGCCGTCCTTGCTGACCTACATTGGCTCCTGGTCCTTCTCCAATTTAAAATTCTCATCCTCGTGTTTAAATCCCTTCATGACTCTGTACCTCCTCCAGTCCAAAACCCTCCATTTACCTAGCGTTCTTTAGGCAATTTGGGGTCCATCTCACAATATCCCTAATAACATAGAAACATAGAAGATAGGAGCAGGAGTAGGCCATTCGGCCCTTCGAGCCTGCTCCGCCATTCAACGAGATCATGGCTGATCATCCAAACCCAGCACCCGGTCCCTACACCGACAGCCATCCCACCCAAGCCCTATCCCCGTAACCCCACGTATTTAATCCCCCCTAACACTAAGGGTCAATTTTTATCATGGCCAATCAACCTAACCCGCACATCTTTGGACTGTGGGAGGAAACCGGAGCACCCGGAGGAAACCCACGCAAACACGGGGAGAATGTGCAAACTCCACACAGACAGTCACCCAAGGCCGGATTCGAACCCGGGTCCCTGGCGCTGTGAGGCAACAGTGCTAACCACTATGCCACCGTGCTATGGGACTTAATTTTAGCAGTGTCCCTCATGTAACACTTTATTGAAAGTTTTTTGGAGATCCAAGTAGATGATATCTGCTGGATCTTCCTGAATTAATGTTCTAGTAACTTCTTTAAAAAAAACTGGGTCAGATTTGTCAAGCATGACCTCTGCTTTCTGATGCCATGTTAAGTATCCCCATCAAACTCGAGCATACTAGGTGATCATTAATAGCATTGCTAATGATCCTCTCCATTTATTTCTCCATAACTGAGGTTAAACCCGGCAGTCTATATTTGCCAGGTTGTGATTTTAATACTTGTTTTAAAATAAGGGCATCACCTGCGCTTTCCTCCAATCCAGGACCTCCCCAGTACTCAGTGAAGTATTAAAATGCTGACTGTGGCATCAAGAACTTCAGCCATTTCCTTCAGTATCCCAGGATAAATTAAATCTGTTCATAGTGCTTTTTCCACCTTGAGCCCCTTTAATTTAGTCTGTGCCATTTCTCGTGAGATGTTTTAGCAACCCCTTTTATTTTATACCCAGTCTACAAGTGGGCAGGTCCATCCCTCTCAGTTAAGAACAGATATAAAGGGGGGAATTTTCCCAGCCCTGGGGAGGTGGGACTGCCGGGAAAATGGCAGAAACTGGGAGTGGGTACAGACCCCACTCCCAACCTGCCTCCGTGCCATCTTCCCGGGAGGCGGGTCCCCAAGTCGCGCAGGGACCCGTCTCCTCGAGGCGGGATGGGGATTAGAGCCAATTAACTGCCTGTTAACAGGTATTTAACAGGCAGTTTTGAGGCTTTTCCCCATTTTAAGCCTGCAATTGCGGGCTTCCCGATGGCTGCAAACCTCATCAGGGTCAGCAAGGCGAGCAGTTGGTCTGCGGGGGTGAGAGGGGTCGAAATGTCAGCTGTACAGGTGAGTGATGGGTGCAAGTGTAGACAGGGTAAGTATGAGAGGTGAGTGTAAAGTGTTGGAAAAAGTTTCCTTACCTTTGCTTCTTTCTGCAGGCTTCAACCTTTGAGGATCCGGAGGTGCCTCATCTCAACGGCAGAGATGACAGAATGGCTGCTGCATTCTCAGATGCAGCAGCCGTCTGCTTTCTGCTGAGGAGAGAGGTCTTGGTGAGCCTGTGTTCAAGGGCTCACCTTAGAACAGAGATTGTCAGTGTTTGACAGCTTCTCAAAGCTGTCAAACGCTGACAATTCATCTGTCAAAAATTTTTCGACAGATGAAGCATCATACGCTGACGTCATCTGTCACCAGCTTTCCCTTAATTGGCCGGCTAAGCCCGCAATGGAAACCAGAAGTCCCGCCTCCAGCACGTCTCCATTGAGAAAATCCAGCCTATTGTTTCTGCTTATCTCTTCTGCCATGCCCTTATCATTATCTAATTCTACCCGAGTCATCCTGTAACAGTCTTAGATGTTCTCTAATCGACTTAAGACTTCTAACATAAGCAAAAAATGCTTTCCAATTATTTTAGTCATGTTCAACTATCCTCCTTTCTCGATTCATTTTAGCTTGCCTAATATTTCTTTTTGTTAATGCTAATGGCTTTTTATACTTTTTCCTACCCGAAGAACTATTATTCCTTTTCTAATCCTTGAAATACTTTTTCTTGAGTACAAGTCCCCACAAAGCCATAGTGGCTTTCTTTCATCATGCACACTCCTCCTTCTCACAAGACTTCAAAACCTTTTGGGAACTTTTTTGAAGTTGTCCCTTTTCCTTTCTGTGTAGCAATAATCCTCATTTAGTTCACACTCTCCCTTTTTTAACCACCACTAGATGTCTCTTCATTTCCAGAAATCGAGCCTTCTGAAATTGTAGCACCAGCATACTTTTAACCGTGAACCTGCTGCAGCCCCATATTTGAAATCTTCAGATAGTGATCTGAATCAGTATGGTACTCCTCCACCGTTAGATCATCTATCAATTGTAGCTCATTACTGAAAATCATGTCTAAGATGTTATCCCCTCTAATGCTAGTCTTCACATGGTGTTATTGACTCTGTTAATAAATGGATGCTGAAAGTAGTTGGCATGGGGTAACTTTGAAGAGAGGAAGGGGGGGGGAAACAATACCTTTGTTTTTAAAATTGTTGTTAATTTGACCAAATGTATTCAAACTAGAATACATGCCCCAAAAGGGTTCTGGGTTTACATCTGAGTTGTATATTTTTTAATACAGTACTGTATATTCATTTTGTGTATTGTAACTGATACCAACAATTTTCTTTCAATAGTGTTTGCAGTGAAGCTCTCAGCTACTTCCTGACACTTACCTCAGAAAGTCACCGGGAGGCCTGGACCAATCTCCTACTACTTTTTTTAACTAAAGTCCTTAAAATAAATGATGAAAGGGTAAGAATCAGAATTAAAACAGCCTATTTCTGTAAGCATTACAATAAAATCTTTTGTTTATGTTAAGTCTTTAGTGATTCGTCACAAGGTGGACATTATTGTTAGATGCAAGTTATGCCTTTTTTTATATATATATTTGCACTGCAATCAGCCCCATCTATTTTATGATTCTCTCGTTTACTCTGACCACACATCATAACTATCTTGCTCTGAATTTAAGCTGTTAGCTTCCTTTTGAAAGAATCTACAGGCCTAAATTATAGCAAGCAGTAATTTCATAAGTAAAAGCTGTGAAACACTTCTTTAAAAATGCATTTAGCTGGGGCCTTCTAAATTTTGCTAACACATCCTGTTACTGTGCAGTCTCAAACACTATTACATTTACAATATTAAATGGCATAGTTTGTTCAGAAAGCACTGCCAGGTATCCTAAATAAATTTATAGCTCTGTTATGGGCACCTTGCTTGTAACATTCAATTTTTTTATCAACATATAATTAAACATCCCTCTTCAAGCCATGTATTGTATTTTAGGTAATGTTATTGAAGCCAGCTTGTGCTCCTCCTCTCTACTATTAAATGTTTCAGAGAATTCTGGCTGATTTAATACTTCAAAAATGTACCAAAGATCACAGCAGAAAGTTTATAATGTCGTTATACAGTATAAACTGACCAAATGGATATCAAGCCCCTTTCAGTATTTGCGCAAAAAAGAAGCGGTACCATTTTTCTAGGGGAAAAGGCTGATATTTCAGCACAACAGCACAGACTTCAGAACACATGGCAGTCTTCCTCATGAGTTAAAAATTGAAAGATAATTTATTTTAAAATGGGATAGGATTTTCTCCTTTTGCAAAATTTATAAGCATTTATTTTAATCTCCAATAATTTTAAAGACTTCAATCCCATCTACTTGTTCCTTTTAATTATAAATCATGGAGCTAGAGGAGAGGCACCAGAGAAAGTCTTTGTTACTCCATGAACCATTTTTAATGCATAAGTATTATGATTTCCATGTTCTACGCTGACATTAAGCATTGTTTGCAGTTTTCACAAAAAAATAGATGGAATCACAATCGCTAAAGGACCAGAAAATAATCCAAGAATCCTACATAATGAAATGGAATTTGTATTATTTAGTCACCAGAAACCAGTGGCATGGTTAATCTGTATTTCACAGCAAATGTTTACAAGCATTTTTTTCAATGCTACTCTGCGATGGAGTTGTCTGAGCTATTGACATGTTTAATAAATTTTGTTTCCAACATCAGTTAACTGCGGAGAATTATGTAAAATGTAAATTGATGATCTTGACTTGCTGAAATTATACAGGAACTGTTGAGATTAAGTGGCTTTTGAGAATTCTAAATCAAAGATTACAATCTGGTTCTCAGCAGGTCAGGCAGCATCTGTGGAGAGAACAGACAAATTTACACTTAGGTGCAGACTCTTTGTCAAAATCATTGTAGAAACATTTTGGGTGGGGACTGTTTCAACCAAGGGTCTGTACCCTAAACGTTAACTTGTCTGTTTATCCACTGAAGAAAAGTTGGTGGGAAATTGACCATCATTCCTATCACACCACTAAATAAGTGGATCAATAACAATGACATTAATGAGGAAAGATACCTAATATTATGACCGAGCAATAGTGTTTGTGTTTTTTTTAATTGTCCTAAGATTAAGTTAGCATTTTGGAGTAAATAACACCAGTGACTAATTTGGTTCACTCACTTGTCAACTTGAAGTTTAATTCCCTGGATATGATATAACTATATGATGATGGTTGAGCCCTCGTCCAAGATTAATGTGGGAATTAATAAACCTTAGTTATTTTTAAATAATATTTATAGCATTTGGATAACAATTCAAACATTATACCAAGGGGCCCCTGGAACTCTGCAGCACCTGAAGGCTAATCTCTACAGCATGAGAATGTAGATTCCCTGGCAGGTCTGCCCCTGATTTGGAGACACCTCAACCGCTATAATTTTTAATGTAATGTATAATATAGTGCTAAATTGGTGGCTTTCGTTTAGAAAAATTGTGCAAACTTAAAGCAGTTTACTGTGCTTAGCATATGAGTTCCTATTTATAGTGAAAGTTGCTACTTAATACCTAACTATTCTTATATCCAGGTGACACAGCTGAGTGTTAAGTAGTAAATACTTGATGCCTGTTTTTCTGAATTACACCAGTATCTGTAGACACCAGTCTTGTAATCCTCATTGACCTGAAGCTTGTTGAGATCCGTATATATCACCCCTTATATGCTGAACTGGACTCGAGAGTTTTTGCAAAGCCAGTTTATGAAGGTCATGTGAAATCAATGGGCTATATAATCCCCACATTTCATGCTTTTCACAGTACCCATGCAGGTGAAATGTGCAAAATATAAATGCATTAAGACTGAGAACCAATGTAATGTAGGTGTGGTTGGGGGGGGGGGGGGGGCGGTGGCGGTCAGAAGATTAGTGTCAGCTGACGTTAGTTAGAATCAGCACAAGGTATTGGTACATCAGACTTTGGTTCCATTGGGGAAAGCTGTATTTAAAAAGGTAAACAAGGGCAGAAGATTCAGCCGTGATGGAGCACTAAGGACATTGATGATACCTGTTTAAAATATGGGCAGAAATATTGTGCAATGATATGGGTGCTTTTTTCAATATTTTAATTAGCTATCCTTTTGTCTTTGTTTTCTTTCCAGTTCAAGGCCCATGCGTCAAAGTACTACCCCCTTTTGTGTGAAATTATGCAATTTAATCTGATTCCTGAATTGAGAGCTGTTCTACGCAAATTTTATCTCCGCATTGGTATAGTCTTTAAAATATCTCATCCTTCAGGACAAGAGCATGGATCCACCAAGCAGTAATGATGACTGAGATCTTAGCTAAGGCAATCTGTCTATAAATCCGAAAAGGACCAGGCTGCAGTTGCCTACTTTGGCTCTCTCTTCCTGCCTCGATCCCTCCTTGATCTTTTTGTAAAGGATGGTGCTTTAACTCTATTGGTTTGTAACCTGCCTAAAAGATGCAGATGAATGAACTGTAATCTTAGTTTAAAATGCTCTATTCGATTGAATTAATTATCTGAAGGATCCAAGGGTAAGGACTGAGCACTGTCACGTGCTGAGCATGGAATCAGCATTTCATGGTTTGGTCACACTTTGAAATGCAGTTTAGTATGGAGAAGAACACTGTGACTCAAACACAAACATGGACAGGATGCAGTGCACATTGTACAGTGGAGAAAATATTTAAATGAGTACTGTAGTTTTAACTTCTGGGGCAGAAGAATTTGACGCAGTGAGTAATATATGTGCTGTAAGGGAAATATAATCTTGTAGCATCTTACAGGCAGGTTAGAAGGTATAATTAAATCTGCATTTGTTACAGATACTAGCAAAGATCAGTTGAACATTGTCCAGTAACTATTTTTTGTTTGCACAGCTCATGACCTTTAAAGTTACAATGACCATCCTTCTGTGAAATCTGTTGTACAGAGATACAAATCTGTAAAATACAATATTAACACTATATAGTTCTTCCAGAATGGGTTTCTTTTATTTCAATATTTTATGTTGATTTGTTGCAGTCACAGCTATTTTATTGTTCATTGTATGCACTGGGTTGTTTTTGTTTTTGGCTTTGTGAATTTTTTTTAAAATTTTCTTTAATGTTGCTCATGCAGTTGTATTGGAACCTGGGGAGTTAAGTGTGGACAATTATTAGAGGAAAGAGGCACTAAGGTCATTGCGATAATGTAATTAGCGGAATGGTTACCCTGTCAATAAAGATGAGTTTTCCCCTACCTGTATATTACAGACTAGGGCCTGTTATTAAAAAAAAAAAAGGATTGATCCTGTCAACTGGAACTTGAATCACTGCAGGTTGATCTGAGGTGCATCTGCACTGACATAAAACTGTCTCCATGTTTGATGTAGGTTCTGCTGTCTATGTATAAAATTTGATGTTAAATTAAATATATTGAATAATGAATCTGTTTTGGGGCTTGGGATGATGAAATATACTGAAACCTAATTATTAAGAAGCTGTGAACTGGGCTTTAATAAAAAAAAAAGGATACAACGGAGTTCCAAGCATTCCTAGTCACTGTGGATGTAGAAAGTAAATATTTGGAGAAGGTTGAAATGTATATGGTACAGACATGTAAAGTTTTCTATGTAAAAAATATGTACAACTTTCTGTACAATATTGGTTATCATCTGGCATATTCTAATCAGGTCATAGCTCAATAAAGTTTTTGAACTCTCTTTTACCAGTGCAGTCCCACTTTGATTACCAGTATCCTCATCTTCTGTTTGCAGAATTTTAAGCAGCCAAAGTTTAGTTACCACCTGAAGCAACAATTCATCTGACTTGCTGTCATTTTATTTTGTGGGATTAAGGAAATAGCTTGAACATTTCCAGTGGGACCGAAAAGGGTTCATAATTCTAATGCTCTTTTCAATATGTATGTGTATACATGTGTAACAGATCTAGATGGGGCTGTTAACGGGAGGAGAAGGTTCCATGAATATCCCCATCCTCAACGATGGCAGAGCCCAGCACGAGTGCAAAAGACAAGGCTGAAGCATTTGCAACCATCTTCAGCCAGAAGCACCAAGTGGATGATCCATCTTGGCCTCCTCCTGAGGTCCCCACCATCACAGAAGCTGGTCTTCAGCCAATTCGATTCATTCCACGTGATATTAAGAAGTGGCTGAGTGCACTGGATACAGCAAAAGCTATGGGCCCCAACAACATCCCAGCTGTAGTGCTGAAGACTTGTACTCCAGAACTAGCCGCGCCTTAACCAAGCTGTTTCAGTAACAGCTAAAACACTGGCATCTACCCGACAAAGTGGAAAATTGCCCAGGTATGTCCTGTCTACAAAAAGCAGTACAAATCCAATCCAGCCTACTCTCAATCATCAGCAAAGTGATGGAAATTGTCATTGACAGTGCTATCAAGTGGCACTTACTCACCAATAACAAAAAAGCTGAATTCCAGAGGTGAGAGTGAGTGCATTTGACATCAAGGCAGCATTTGACTAAATGAGATAATACTGTGATAAAGAAGTTGTATTGATTCTCTTCAAATTTTTGTGATGATGGCTCAATTGATCTAGTCCCACTTGGCCATGGCCAAATGCAGTGCAAGACCTGGTTTTCAGCCTTTTGCATTTACCCCTGCTCAGTACTGCAAAGGGAAAACTGGGTCAGTTTGCAGGACAATGGGTATGCACTGATGTTTCTCTCTCAACTTGTGTGCATAAAAAAGTGTTTTTCTAGCAGTCTGACAATTTGCCATATTAATGTAGTAAATATGTTGGTGACCAATATAGGCTCTATATAAAGTTTTTTTTTTAACGTTGTGTAAAGGCAGATTTCCATCTAAGCACCATTCCATTGCCAAGGATTGGCTGTCCACTGAAGCATTGAGTTGGTAATGTTAATACGCAACCTTGTCTAGCAGGTTTCCTAGACTACTTCAAGGCATTTTTGGGTGAAATGTCATTTTTAAGTGTGCAGCAGAGAGTTGAAAGTTGTCATAATAAGCAGAAAATTGTGAGGGATTGTCTGTGCTGCAGTCAGTCACCACATCAAATTAACCTCTTTTAAAGTTGGAACAATAATGAGTACAGTGGTCTGCACAGAGTGATTGTAAATGGAGTGCTTCTAAACTGTTAAATTTGGAATTTGGAGAGAGTGGGAATTTGGAGCAAAGGGGGAAGGAGGTGCTGCTTTTTGCCTCCAAAACTTGTGCTTTGTGTTACAGGCAGATGATATTAAATATTTAAGTGTAACCGTATAACACAGAGTGAGCAGGATCACTGCTCAAATTGAAAAACTGAGCTATTGAAAGGTCGATATGTAAGGAAGAGAGAGGTAAATAACAACCTGAAGAATTAACTTAATCCTCCGAACTTGGTCCTAACCTAATATCGGGAAGGAAAGAAAGTTAACTCGCATTATTCTTAACCATAGGGTCATTCTCATTTCGTAATTCATCGCACATCACACATTGCACATTAGTTGACACACACACTCCATGCAACTTCAGTCACAATTTCAAGCAGCAATCTCGAGAGAGAGAGAGAGAGAGAGAGAGAGAGAAAGCGCGCAGCCTGCGACCTTGAAGAGGGAAGCACAGGCTTTTAAAGAGACAGTACACTGAAGATGAATGAACACACACTTGGCAATTTTTTTTATCCTCAGCCTGAGGGTTAGGGGAAATTTCTTCCCTGGTTGTCACCATGGGCTTAGTCTGGCTCCAGTGTCTCCACCTTGCATCAGATTTTCCCTTCAAGCAAACTGAGGTACCTGTACTAAGGAGGATCTGGAAGGGTCCATCCCACCATGGCTCAAAAATACCTCGAACTGGTCGCTGAACCATTACCCATTGTCCCACACAAGGGGGTGTTTTCCAAACTCCCTCTAACTTTTTGGCATCCCGTGCTTCTTGGAGGTGTTGAACTCGAAAGTGATTAATCTGATTGGTCTCACTGAGTACACGTAGGTACTTCAGGAGGGTAGTCTGGAATTGAGAGGTGTCCCCCGTACCCTGGGGGGGTGCATCTTGGGGCAACGCCATTGCGCGGAGGACGGAGTGCCATCCCCTCCCGGGTCTCTGAAATAGCCTTAGTGATGGACTGTTTTAGAGTATGGTTCATTTTTTGCAGCCGCTTCAGATGTATTCTGTCTGGTGGGGAAGGCCTCGACCCAACGAGTGAAAAGGTCTATGATTACAAAGACATGGTTGTACCCGCCACTGGGAGGGTGAGGTTCTGTAAAATCCATTTGTAAGTGTGTCCACGGTCCCCTTGGCCATCGGGCGGGTCCCATATGTGTACCCGTACGTGACCCCCGATTCCCGTTTTTTGGAGGCAAGGCAGACATAGGCGCCCATACTCGTGGATTTCTCTGGCCATGCTGGGCCACCACCAGGTGTCTGCTATGAGGTAGTATAGTTTATACCCTCCCAGATGTGCAGGTTCGTGATACGATTGTATCAGGGCTCGTCTGAGCGACGTAGGGACCATGTACTGTGCCTCATGACGCCAAAACCCACTAGGGTCTTGGTGTGCTCCCTCTTGCACCCAAAAGCGTACATTCGAGGGACTCAGAGATACACGTCAGGAGTGCATCCTTTGTCACATCATTGGTCTGGGACGCCTCTTCTTGGCGTATTATATCTGCAGGACTAAGGGCGGTCACAGGGAGTGCCAAAGCAGCCTGTCTAGCAGCCAAATCATCCACCCGGTTACCTTGGATTTCCGGGGACTCTCCGGTTTGGTGGGCGCGAACCTTCATTACAGCCCCCAAGGTGGGGCAATCCGCGGCCCGAATGAGTTCCGCAATCGCGGAAGCGTGTTTAATTGAGTGTCCTAAAGTAGTCAAATAACCCCGTTGTTGCCAAAGGCAGACATAATCGTGGACAACGGAGTAGGCATATTGGCTGTCAGTATATATGTTCGCAGTTGTTCCTTCTGCTAATTTAAGAGCTTTAGTTGGGCCCGTGAGGAGTTTAGCTAGGCTGTGGCGGGTGTGGAGAATTACCTTACCGGGGCCTACCATGGGCCCTATTGCCCACCCAGTTCCACAGGTGGAAGGGTTTTGCAGGGTCTGGGAGACCCAGGGCAGGTGCATTGGCCAAAGTGATTTTGACCATATCAAAGGCTTTGACTGCCTTAGGTGTCCAATCCAGTCTTCCCTCTCCCGGGGGCTCTCCCTTTAGGAGGTTATTTAAGAGACTTGCCAATTCAGTGAAGTCGGCTACGTACGTGCGGCAGTAGTTGAACAATCCCCATCACGCTCCGCAGGCCAGAAACAGTGACAGGTCGTGGCATTTGTATAAGTGCTTGAACCCTCTTGGGAGAAGGACAACGCTAGATCGATCTTGGGGCGTGAAAGGCTGGGACTCTACCACCTATTTCTCCATTGTTGGCATTAACTCCCGGATTCATCTGGACGGGGGCCAGCCATGGGTTGGGATTTCCCGGCCCCAGATTGAGGCGCTGCTGAAGGGCTGATATGGTTATATTCGGGAGGGGGGGGCACGTAGGTTGTGGGGTCTTGTTTTGTTGGGCTTCCATGGCCTTAACAATTCCCAACCATCCATTAAATCGTCTAAATCCTGAGCACCTGCCGGCTCCAGGTGCAGGAGACTACTAACTCGAACTTTAGCCTCATGAACAGGTCTCAAAAAGTTCTGTAGTGGGGACGGTTTTCCCCTTTTATCCACAATTATGGGTCCCATCATCTCCAACCAACTAGCACACAAAACCACCCCGTAGTTAGCTTGCTTAGCATCCTTTTGTTCCGCCCACCACTTTATTTGATCAACTAACGGACTTGTTTCTTTCCATCCATCTTTAACCATTTCACTTTGGTATTTCAAATTTGCCTCTTGGACCCGGTTTTACAACAGTGACACGTCCGGTGAAAGAGGTCTTCCCCCGTCACTCATGTCTAATTATTACATAATATCCTTATGCTCTATCTTACTTCACTTTAATCTTGTACTTTAATCGGCACAAACGTAACACCTTATACTCCAAATTAGAAATACACATGCAGGTCTAGTCAATTCCGTCAATCCGTGGTCTCCATGAGGAGTAATTTAACTATGTGGATAATTTAATACTGCGGCAGGTGAGGTCTGCGGCGAGCATGACTCGTCTCGAGGGCGTTTACCAGGGGCCCTTATTCAGGTCCGCCCCTGCTGCAGAGTTACAGGGCCAATCCCTGCCTCTAGTTTCTCAGTCGGGTTCCCCTCGCAACCCCACGGACCTTACGCCCTACGGACCTTACGTCCTACCTGCTCCCTGCGCACCCAGTATCCCACTTCTGACACCAACTGTTAGATTCAAATTTTTGGAGCAAAACCACACGGAGATGGAACTGCTGACAAAGTAAAAGTTTTATTAGTAAATAGCTAGAAAGCTTGTGCACAAGGGAGAGAGGCTGATTTCCCCAGAATCGAACCTTTCCTCTCAATGAAATACAATCTACAAGCCTTGATATACCTTCCGATAGGTAACGCCCATTAAGCTGCAAAGTAGGCGTACACATGCAAACAGCGTCACTACCGTCACTCCCTTATTGGTTGGCGTGATTAGTCACTCAATGTCGGGAGCCGCCCTGAAGTGTTCTGACATACAGCATAACATCTAGTTTCTAGCTTCTGTGAGCAAGGTCGCTTAATTCTTGAGATGATAAACAATATCCACTTTTGGTTGCGAGCAGACATTACAAAGGAAGATAAGGTGTTTGAGGCAGAGATAGAAATGGCCGACTCCCTATGAAGTTCAGTTCCCCTTACCTCTCAGAAGGCCAGCTGCATTAAACACAGTCTCTGTTGTTATCAGTGTTACAGAAGCAAAGAGTCTAGTAAATATGTTATTTCTACTGTACTTGGTTAAGAGGGTTAATATGATGGTCAAGTATCCCATCATGCTTCGCAGCTACCTAAATGCTACATGTACGTTTTATATATATTTCCTAATACGTGAAGCTAAATATCCTTTGAATGGTTTCTAGTACTACAGCCCTCTCTACAGCTTTGGTTAATATATTTAAAGACTAGAGGATTCAGGCTTTGATTCACAGGCCTATTTTTGCAATCCAACAATAGAAAAGAATGGAACCTCACCAGGCCAGTCCCAGTCAGCTGGACAACGGAGAAGAGGTGTTGGTGTAGGATGATATGGTCAACCGTGTCAAAGGCTGCAGAGAGGTCAAGAAAGATGAGGAGGGATAGTTTACCACGGTCATAGTCACATAGGATGTCATTTGTGACTTTGATTGGAGCCATTTCAGTACTGTGGCACGGGTGGAAACCTGATTGGAGAGCTTCAAACATGGAGTTGCGAGAAAGATGGGCACGGATTTGGGAAGCGACAACACGTTCAAGTTTTCTGGTGCTTATCATTTGTGGTAGTGTGTTTAGGGTCTTTAGAGATGGATTGTGGAATCCATTTCTTCAGATTTACCAAATATTTGATAAGATATATGCCTATCAGTTATTTTAAGGTGACACTTGAGCTATAATTTCATCATGTTATTAACAGATACAAATACAAAACATTTAAACAGCTTAAATAGAACTGCTACAATGTGCAATGGATACCTAGCAACAGCAGAACAATAAATTATATAACTTATGTTCTTCCTCTTTCATTTAGCCTTCATATACAAATATAATATGCCATCATCCATAGAAGGGGAAAATCACCGAGCAACACTCCCACTCCAGTACACATGGCATTGATCTCAAACACACTTTTTTCTTGTTTCTGCAGTGATGAATTTTGTCTACGGACGTATAAATAAATAATTGTTTACCATTTTTTGGTGTTTTCTGCTGTGTTAAATAGTTCTTAGCTGCCCTGTATACGTCTTTTATAAACTTTAGTAAAGTTTTTTCTGCTTTTTGGCAACATTTTAGTTTTGTAAGTTGCAGATGCCATCATCTTGGTTAAGACTTACTTCACTTTTGCATTTCAGTAGCTGTCTACTGAGGCTAAGGTGTGTAATGATATCAGCAAATAGAGATGGTATTTGCCTGTTCGATTATGATGCCTTAGCAGCATGATTGCAGGTATTGATTGCTTGTGCCTGACCAGAGGTCATGTGACCGAGACAAGCAAGGCAGTGGAGTTTTAGTTTCAGTTTCGTTCTAGATGCATCACAGCATCGTGTCTCCTGTAAAAGCTGTATAAAAGAGTTGAACAAAGCTTTAGATTAAAAGACATTCTCTTTCATAAATGTCTCCTCATTGAACCCACAAAGAAATCAATACATGGTGTCACAAGTGACTGAAAGAGATGAAGAGAAAAATTCTGAAGTTAAATCAGCTCTCCACAGATTAGCAAGCCAAAAGTGAACATCGTTGCTTACCATTGGAGAATAGCTAACGAAGTGAAAAAATGGAAGGTTTACACCCACCGGCGACGCTTCAGTTGACAGGTAATGTGGCTGAAAATTGGAGAAGGTTCAAACAACGTGTGGGGTTGTATTTATCAGCAATCGGAGCTGACGAGAAAAGTAATAAAAATAAATCGTCACTGTTCTTACATGTCGTGGGTGATGAAGCGCTGGAGGTGTATAATAATTTCACATTCACTGCTAATGGAGACAAAATGAAGCTAGATAAAATAATGGAACAGTTTGAGGCCTACTGCATACCTAAACGTAACGTGACGTTTGAGAGGCACAGATTTTTCACGTGTACAGAAAACGGGTGAGACTATTGATCAGTATGTGACTGAACTGAGAAACAGAAGCAAATCGTGTGAATTTGGGGGACTGACAGACTCGCTGATAAAAGACAGACTGGTGTGTGGTATTCCAGATAATGGTCTAAGGGAAAGACTGCTAAGAGAGCAAGATCTAGACCTGGGAAAAGCCATAGCACTGTGCAGGGCTACAGAGACTGTGAAGTTGCAGGCAAAGGAGCTGTTCAGTGACGATAACTGCAACGTGGATGCAGTGAGAAAGAACGGATACAAACTGTTTAACAAAACGAGCGTCAATGTGAAAAAAGAGGCGTGGCCAGCGAACAAAAATGAAAGGGACAATCGAAAGTCATGTAGTCGATGCGGTACACAGCATCCACCAAGAAAGTGTCCAGCATATGGTAAAACATGCAATAGTTGCAACAAGAACAACCATTATGCCCGTTGCTGTAAGAACCAAGTGCAACAAAGCAAGGTCCATGCAGTAGATGAAAGCGACATAGAGGAGTTCTATGTAGATGTTGTGTCTGAAAACAAACAAGAAGAAAGAGACTGGATGTTGACACTAAAAGTGAATGACATACACATTCCATTTAAATTGGATACTGGAGCACAAGTTAATGTGATATCAGAGACTGATTTTAAGAAAATTAGACCCAGACCAAAGATACATGGAATAAAAGTGAAAGTGACAGGATACTCAGGTACTGATATACCAGTGAAAGGAAGATGCATTGTCAAAGTAACACACAAGGACAGAGAGCACACACTAGCATTAATCGTGGTGCCAAAGGATGTGCAAGCCATACTAGGTTTAAAAGCCTGTGAGAGACTGAACCTGGTAAAGAGAGTCCTCGTTGTGGAAAGCAAAGGAGAGACAGTCTATGATGAACTGAATGTTGCGTACACACCGGGTAAGCTGATGTATACAGCAGACACGTTGTCCAGAGCTGTTGACCCAGGAGAGCCCGCAAACACAGTGAAAAGACTGATGTACAAGGCAAAAGACAGTGGAACTGACTTCTACCAGAGCATGCTTGTATACCGCACAATGCCGCTCGAGTGTGGTGAGTCACCAGCCCAACTCCTGATGGGACGTCAGCTAAGGTCAAACCTACCCATCCCGGAGAACCTCCTGAAAACAAAAGAGGGGGAGAAAGTGAGGAAGTTCAAAGAACAACAGAAAGAAAAGCAAAAGTACTACTATGACTGACAGAGGAACACAAAGCCTACCTGAACTCCACACTGGTGACCAAGTAAGGTTGAAAGACAAAACAAACACATGGACTCAGAAGGGAACTGTCCTGAGTGAAGTTCAACCAAGATCATACACCATTCAGACAGATGAGGGTGCTGTTCTGAGAAGAAATCGTCGAGATCTTCTCATGGGACCAGCCACAGCAGGTCAAGAGACTGATACTGTTGAACAACCTGATCACACAGCTGAGAACCAATCATCTGAGGCAACAACTCAGATTCAAGGACAATCAATCAGAAAATCCTCAAGACACGTGAAGCCTCCTGAGAGACTCATTGAGCAAATTTAAGGACTATTGTTATAGAAGGAAGTAATGTTATCTTATTCTTTCTTCAAGTTCTAGTGTATTGACATATTTCATGTGAACACACAAAGCAAGGTTAAAAAACCTTGATAATGATAATGTAAGTTCATTAAGTGTTACAGTTAAAATGCAGATTAATACAAAGAAAACATGTTAGTTAAAAGTAAAATACTTTTGTTTTAAGGAAAGGAGATGTAATGATATCAGCAAATAGAGATGGTATTTGCCTGTTCGATTATGATGTCTTAGCAGCATGATTGCAGGTATTGATTGCTTGTGCCTGACCAGCAGAGGTCATGTGACCGAGACAAGCAAGGCAGTGGAGTTTTAGTTTCGGTTTCGTTCTAGATGCATCACAGCATCGTGTCTCCTGTAAAAGCTGTATAAAAGAGTTGAACAAAGCTTTAGATTAAAAGACATTCTCTTTCATAAATGTCTCCTCATTGAACCCACAAAGAAATCAATACAAGGTGGATCAATTCCATTTGATTCATCAGCCTCCATCTGATGCTAGCTTCTGGTTTCAAGATATCTTGAACATTGTGGAGCCTTTCCAGTGACCAATACCACAATTCCTGCTTGCTTTTCCTTCCTCCCCCAATATTGCATGATATACCTGCTCCAAACAATGGGAGAGAGTAGACAATGGTAATACAGTAGATGTAATTTATCTGGATTTTCAAAAGGCCTTCGATAAGGTAGCCCATAATAGACTGATGAACAAGGTCAGAGAATGCGGAGTCAGCGGACAAGTAGCAGAATGGATTGCTGGCTGGCTTCAGGACAGAAAGCAGAGAGTGGGAGTAAAGGGTAGCTATTCACAGTGGCGGAAGGTGGGTAGTGGTGTTCCACAAGGATCAGTGCTGGGACCACTGCTGTTCACAATTTACATTAACGATTTAGACTTAGGAATCAAAAACACAATTTCTAAATTTGCAGATGACACCAAATTTGGGGGGGGGTCAATACTGAGGAGGACTGCAACAAGTTACAGGAGGACATTAATAAACTTGCAGAATGGGCATATAATTGGCAAATTAAGTTCAACACAGATAAATGAGAGTTATTACATTTTGGTAGGAAGAATAGGGTGGCTGGGGTCGAGGAACAAAGGGATCTAGGTGTACAAATACACAAATCACTAAAGGTTGTGACACAGGTTAGCAAGGCCATAAAAAAGCAAACCAAGCATTGGGTTTATTTCTAGAGGTATAGAATTGAAAAGTCGGGAAGTTATACTAAACCTGTATCGAATCTTGGTTAGACCACGGAGTACTGCGTACAGTTCTGGTCGCCATATTATAAAAAGGATATAGAGGCACTGGAGAAGGTGCAGAGAAGATTTACAAGGATGATACCAGAAATTAGAGGGTATACATATCAGGAAAGGATGAACAGGCTTGGTTTATTTTTTCTTGAAAAAATGCTGAGGGTTGACTGAATGGAGGTCTTTTAAATTATGAAAAATATTGATGTGTGGATACAGAGAGAATGTTTCTACTTGTGGGGAAGAGCATAACTAGAGACCATCAATATAAGATAGTCACCAAGAAATCCAATAGGGAATTCAGAAGAAACTTCTTTACCCAAAGAGGGGTGAGAATGTGGAACTCACTTACCACGGAGTGGTTGAAGCGAATAGTATGGATGCATTTAAGGGGAGGCTAAACGAGCATATGAGGGAAAAGGGAATAGAGGATTACGCTGATAGATTTTAGATGAGGAAAGACGGGAGGAGGCTCGTGTGGAGCATAAATGCCGGCATGGACTGGTTGGGCCGAATGGCCTGTTTCTGTGCCGTATATCCTATGTAACTTAAACTAGATTTAGTAATTAGTTAAAAACTAAACTATAAGCTAAATTAATGAAATACATAAACTTTAATTAATTAAATAACAAAAACAAGGTTATATAGGGATGGCAGTGTTGGCGGTGTGCTGCAATTGCAGCATGTGGGAGCTTTAACTAAAGAAGTTAAGGATAGTATTAGATTACAAGAGGAGGCTTATAATGTTGCGAGGAAATACAGGGGAACAGTTAGCCTGACATCAGTTGTTGGGAAAATGCTGGAATCCATTACTGTATTAAGGAAGGGGTAACGGGGCATAATACTAAAATTGAAGTCAGTGGGAATCGAGGGGGAAAATTCTCCAGGGGCTAGTCATACCTAGCACAAAGGACAATGGTTGTGGATGTTGGAAGCCAATCATCGCAGCCCCAGGACATCGCTGCAGGAGTTCCTGAGGGCAGTGTCCTAGGTCCAACCATCTTCAGCTGCTTCATCAATGACCTTCCCTCCATCACAAGGCCAGAAGTGGGGATGTTTGCACAGTGTTCAGTTCCATTTGCAATTCTTCAAATAATGAAGCAATCTGTGCCCACATGCAGCAAGACCTGGACACCATCTAGGCTTGGGCTGATAAGTAGCAAGTAATATTCATACCACATAAGTGCCAGCCAATGACTATCTCCAACAATAAAGTATTTAACCACCTCCACTTGACATTCAATTCAATTCAAATCCTCCACCATTAACATCCTGGGAGTCACCATTGACCAGAAACTTAATAGAACCAGCCACATAACTACTATGGCTATACAAATCGGTCAGAGGCTGGGTATTCTGCAGTGAATGAGTCACTTCCTGACTCCCCAAAGCCTTTCCACCATCTGCAAGGCACAAGACGGGGAGTGTGATGGAATATTCTCCACTTGCCTGGATGAGTGCAGCTCCAACACCATTCAAAGTTCAACACCATCCAGGACAAAGCAACTCGCTTGATCGGTCCTATCGGTACCATCCTATTGGTAACTCCCCTCTATTCTGATTCAACCACCATCAAAATGGAAATTGACACGGTAGGTTTAAAAATGATGCAGTATTCTTTCTATTACAGTATACAGTGCCATTTTTAGAACTTGAGAAATTGAATGAGATAAGTGTTCGGCTAATCCTTCCAAAGTTTAAGTGCAATCTATCTCGGATTCTGTTTCAATTGTTTAATCTCCTGAGGAAAGTTCTGCATAAGTATTCCCTGATCCCCAGTGGTATTCAAACAAAACTTGGGAATGTTTACACATCTCTAATATTCAGTTCTAGCATTGCTGTACTCCAGAATATTCCCTTTCCTGACCCCAAAACACAGGAATCATGTCCTATGGACCATTCGATCATCTCAGTTACACTTATCACAGGAACCTCCGATGCTGATCCTAACCATGTGCTTATCCATCTCTTTTTTTTGACAAAGATTGTCATATAACATCAACAGCTTTTGCTTAAGTCCATTCCACATATTTACCAATCAAGCTGAACATTTCTGACCTCATCTTTCAGGAAACTTGTTCATTTTAACTCGTAGGTCAGGAGCCTGTTCCTCTCAAAAATTGTGAATTTTTACAATAACTAATTGCATTCTGGTTAATGTTCAGCACTTTTGACATAAGCGTCAGTTTCCATCTGCACACTGACGACACCCAGCTCTACCTCACCACCACTTCTCTCAACCCCTCCACGGTCTCTAAATTGTCAGACTGCATATCTGACATCCAGTACTGCAAGAGCAGGAATTTTCTCCAATTAAATATTGGGAAGACCGAAGCCATTATTTTTGGTCCCCTCCACTCTATATGACTGGGATTACTCCTCTTGAAAGAAACCCTGGTTTGGTCCACTTCAGTAGGAGTTGAGGAGCCACCAGGGGAACGGGCCGAAGAGCAGAAAAGGAGTGCCTGGTTCATGCTAATTCTTCTCGGCATATTCTGACACATTGACCAGGTGCTCCAAACAATAACTGTTGGCATCATCAATTTTTTTAAGTCAAAAATCAAGTTGGGTCAAGAACAGTCCACTAAGATCCAAAAGAGTAAAAGAAGATAATGAAGCAAAGCAGTGACACCATGATGGGGTTTTAAAAGCCTGAAGGAAAAGACAGAAGGCGATGAGTACCCATTCCTTCTCAGGACCTAAAACTATGGAAAAGATAAAGGGAGGAAGAAATGTGTTTTTAGCTTAGAAGGAAGAGAGAAACTGACCACACTGCTAACCAGAAATGGGGCAAGAAGAAAACAGCCCACCTGAAAATTGAGGGTATGAGATGCAACATTCTGAACATAGCTGTCACATAGTTGCTCATTCATCAACAGCAGAGGTAGAATGCCCAATAGCAGGCAGCAGTTATGAGTCTTTCATTTTAAGAGAATCCTGCCTGACCCAAGGATTCAGAATGTACTCTTCAAAAACACAAGGGCTTAAAATTGCATAGCTCTCAAATGCAGATTTTTATGAATAAATATGCATTGTAGCTAGATTTTGTTGGAAGCTTGCTTTGTGGTTTCACCTTTAGAGATAATGTGACAATAGTTCTTATTTTAAATGTCAATTAAAGTTTACTCTGCTGCATTCTGGACACGTGAAGTTATGAAAGAGCTTTGGGGTTGGCTGTGCTTTGCATGTGGGCTCAGTCAAAATGCAACAGATTGAGAGGAAACCCTTTGTGATGTACAATACTTTGCCTTAACCTTGGAAGAGTTCCTGATACTAAAAAACTTGAACTCCCAGATGCTTAACTATTGTACCAGGAACAAGGATGTCTTGCTGCAGTTGTACAGGGCCTCGGTGAGACCACATCTCAAGTATTGTGTGCAGTTTTGGTCGCCTTATCTGAGGAAGGATGTACTCGCCATGGAAGGAGTGCAGCGAAGATTCACCAGGCTGATACCTGGGATGGCAGGAATGATGTATGAGGAGAAATTGGGTCGATTGGGCTTGTACTCGCTGCAGTTTAGAAGAATGAGAGGGGATCTCATCGAAACTTATAAAATTCTAACAGGACTAGACAGACTAGATGCTGGAAGGATGTTCCTGATGGTTGGGGAGTCCAGAACCAGGGGTCACAGGCTAAGGATAAGGGGTAAGCCATTTAGGACTGAGATGAGGAGGAATTTCTTCACCCAGAGAGTGGTGAACCTGTGGAATTCTCTGCCAAAGAAGGCAGTAGAGGCCAATTCATTAAATATATTCAAGAAAGAGTTGGATATATTTCTTGAGGCTAAAGGGATCAAGGGATATGGAGAGAAGGCAGGAACAGGGTACTGAATTTGGATGATCAGCCATGATCTCATTGAATGGCGGAGCAGGCTCGAGGGGCCGAATGGCCTACTCCTGCTCCTATCTTCTATGTTTCTATGTTAACGTTGGACACCACCTCATCTCTGTGCCTTTTCTCGCAGTCCAGATGTTCAGTTCTAATGAAGCAACTCCACAGTTACATCAGTAAATGGGAGAGTTTTTGTAATTGTAGCACCATTCTTCAGCAACTAGTACTGCAGAAAGAAAACAGTTATAAACTTTAAATTGCAGCTATATTCCTGCATCAGATTTTCCCACAGAAATCCCATGGCAGGAAGCGAAATCCAACCTGGGGGCTGGCACTGAACATATAATTAGATTAATCCCAAAAGAATGACCAGCCACTGAACATATAATTAGATTGATCCCAAAGAAATGATCAGCCATTCCTAATACCTGCAAGCCCAAGCACCAGACCATGAAGAGTAGTGGAAGTAATAAGCCAATATTTGGAAATGGGAATTGTGCTAAAGGACTAGAGGGTGGCATATGTGACAGAACCTATTCAACAAAGAGACAAGGGATAAGCCAGGAAATAAGCCAGTTAGTTTTACCTTCGTTCTAGGTAAACTTCTAAAGTCCATAGGGGATAAAATTAGTGAACACTTAAAAGGCATGGGCTAATTAGGAGCAGTCAGCATGGATTCATAAAGGGCAGGTCATGCTTGACTAATTGAATTTTCTGAGTATAGATAAGAGAACATGGTACACATTGAATTGGAGACGTTAGGAAAATTAAGGCATATGGTATTCAAGAATGTAGGCACACGGATAGTGAGATGGCTAGCGGACAGAAAATAAAGAGTTGGGGTAAATGGCTATTTTTCAAATTGGCAGAATGTGAGTAGTGCTAGGACCTCTTGTAGAAATATTTGGACGGTCACAGGAAGAATGATATCAAAATGTACTGATGACAAATTTGTGGTTGTAGCAAAGAATACAAGCATTTACAGGAGTATATTGGTTAGCAGAATGGGTACATAAGTGGAAGGTGCAGAGAAATGTAATGTAGCGCATGTTGGGAGAAATACAAGGAAAGGAAGTATACCCTAAATAGTAAGATTCTTAATTGAGTGGAGAAACAGATCTAGAGGTATATGGATATCTATCCATTAAAAAAAGGGTAAATGGATTTCTGGATTTTATGCATAAAGGCATTGAAAGCAAGAAAGTGTGTGCAAGATATTGGTTAGGCCACGGTTGGAGTACGGTGTGCAGTTCTAGGCACCCCATTAAAAAGCAATGGAGAGGGTACAGTAAACATTCTCTAGAATGATACCAGGCATAAGAGGTTATAGTTCTAGGAACAGGAGTATGCCATTCAGCCCCTCGAGCCTGTTCCACCATTCAATTGGATCATTGATCATCTGTGCCTTTGCTCCATATCCCTTCATACCCTTACCTTACAAAAAATGATCACTCTCAGTTTTGAATTTTTCAATTAACCTAGCCTCAACAGCTTTCTGAGGCCCAGATTTCCACTATCCTTTGTGTGAAGTGCTCAGTGACAGCATCCCTGAATGATATAGCTCTAATTTTAAGGTCATGTCCCCTTGTTCTAGACTTCCCCACCAGAGGAAATAGTTTCTTTCTATCTACCTATCAATACCTTTAATCATCTTGAATCACCCCTTAATCTTCTATACGCAAGGAAATACAAGCCTAGTCTATGCAACCCGTCTTCATAATTTAACCCTTTTAACCCTGGTATCATTCTGGTGAATATGCACTGCACCCCCTCCAAGGCCACATCCTTCCTGAGGTGCAGTGTCCAGAACTGAACATAGTACTCCAGATGCGGTCTAACTAGGGCTTTACACAACTGTAGCGTAACTTCCACCCCTTTATATTCTAGCCCCCGTGAGATAAAGACCCAACAGTCCCTTAGCCTTTTAAATTATTTTTGTACCTGTCCACTAGCTGTGATTTCTGTAGATGGACTGCTAAATCTCACTGCTCCTCCACAGTTCCTAGCCTTTTACCATTTAGAAAATACTGTGCTACTGTGCTCTATCTTTCTTGGTTCAAAGTGGATGACCCCCCACTTTGAGCTCCATCTGTCAGTTTTGTCCACTCACTTAATCAAGCAATGTCCCTTTGCAGCTTTCTGCTCCAATCTACACTATGGTACCACCTAATTTAGAATCATCAGCAAACTTGGATATATACATCTCTATTCCTTCACTTAAGTCATTTACAATTGATAAGCCCTACAACCCTCTGAGATCTCTGCGCTCCTCCATTTCTGGCCTCTTGCACATCCCTGATATTAATCTAAAGTGTGAAGTGATGCACTTTGGGAGAAACATGGAGAGGCAGTATTATCTAAATGGTATTATTTTGAAGTGGGGGTGGGGGGGGGGGAGAACAAAGGGACCTGGGGGTGTGTATTCACAAGTTCTTGAAGGTGGCAGGACAAGTTGATCAGGCAGTTAAGAAAGTTTATGGGATATTTGGTTTTTGTTGAACACAAAAACAAGGAAGTCATGCTAAACCTTTACAAACCCCTGGTTAGGTCTCAGCTGGAGTATTGTATACAATTCTGGGCACCACACTTTAGGAAGGATGCCAAAGCCCTGGAGAGGGTACAGAGGCGATTTACCAGGGATGAGGGAGTTCAGTTATGGGGAGAGATTGGAGAAGCTGGGATTGTTCTCCTCAGAGTAGAGAAGGTTAAGGGGAGACCTAATAGGGGTTTTGATAAAGCAAATAGGGAGAAACTATTTCCTCTGGCAAGTGGGTCAGTAACCAGAGGGCACAGATTTAAAATAATTGGCAAAAGAACTAGAGGGGAAATTAGGAGAAATGTCTTCATACAGAGGGTTGTTAAGATGGGGGAAAGCACGACCTGAAAGGGTGGTGGAATCAGGTTCCATAGAAACTTTCAAAAGGCAATTGGACAAGTACTTGAAGAGAACTAATTTGCAGGGTTATGGGGAAAAGCTGGGGTGTGGGACTAAATTGCACAGTTCTGTCAAAGAGCCGGACGGCCTCTTTCTATACTGTAAGATTTTATGATTCTAAGAATAAGGGAGGACCTAATAGAGGTTTTTTGGATTTATCAATGATTTTGAAGTTAAATAGTGAGTGATTATTTCTACTGCTTGGCTAGCTGGTAATAAGGGGGCATGAACTCAGGATTATCATCAGAAGGAGGAAGAAGGGAAATTGGAATACTTGTTCCTTCCCCATACAAAATATTATATAATACAATTGTATTACACTTTACAAGTGGCAACTGAAACTGATATTTCATGATATTTGCTTTTAAAAATACACAAGGCGTACACTTAAAAATAGAATTTTATTAAGTTTTGCACACACCTTCATTATAACAAATTAACTACCAACATAAATTAAAGAATAATGCAGGAATGAAAAACAGAACAATGATGCATAAATAGTACATTCAGCCATCAGCACTGGTTAGTGCCTGGTCTAGTAACCAAGATGCAAAATTTGTTTTGACTTTTTCCAGTGTAATTTTGTGAAATAATGATCCATATTACTATTGAGCACACTTCAGTGATCAACAACAAACATGGATATAAGATAATTTATGTTTTTTTTTGCATTTTATTTATTCAAGGCCACATGCTGGTTAGCAGAGAAAAACATTCATATACATCCTGAATGTAGGTACCTAATAACGGAAAGTGCATCAAGAGTCTGTAATTAAACCATTTTTCCTACTAAAGGCACATATAGTCTCTGTCTAATTTTCCCAGCCAATTCAGTCATGTGCTGTAGAATAGCGTTGCTTCCAGTTGAAGGATGTGTTGGCTATAGGTCCACAGTCAAGTTGTGTATGATCAGACATAAACCTCTTTAAAGTTTCTGATGTTCCTGGTCGTAACCATACTTCAGTAGCCATTGTTTCAACAGAGCTCGGTCTTTCGTTATCTTTTGAAATGAACTGGCTCAGAATGTCATCATCTTCCACTGTAACATTATTACCTGGCAATGAAAGCTAAAAGTCAACTCAATAGTATAATAATCAAACCTTTCCCACAGATTTCAGGAATTTCATTTCCAATAAGAATTCAAATTCATTGTTGCTATTTAGTGAAATGGCCAAAGAGGCAAAATAAAAGGACGGTAGCACAACATCAGCATAAAGGACTTCCTCCTCCCTCCCATATCTATGTAATCTTAAAATAGTTTAAAAATCTACCTGCTAGAAAATGCTAATTCTAATTGAGATTCAGGGAGCCTGGCATCCATGGGTCACTTGCCATGTCTATGCTGCTCAATCTGTTTCCCGTAGACCAGTGCAGACGAGTACACCTAAATGAAACTGCTCTTATGCCACAGAGTCACTGCTGGCATCTATTGTACCAGGGATAGAGAATGCCATGCAACAGCAGTGTGGGCTCAACTGACTGTTCTTTGGGGGAGGGGGGCCCACATCAGGCACCTCCTCATTGGCATTAGGGCTCATCTCCAATGGCTTTGCCTAGGATTCCTTTGACAGCTACTTGCTTAATGCACTTGTATTGGGTCTCAACAGAGTATCTCACTGGTGCTAGGAAAGTCTTTAAAATAAACAACAGAAATAAAGAAAAAAAAACAGAAACCTATCAGGTAGGAGATTTTTTGCATTTTTTTAGTATTACATAGTTCAGCATAGATTGGTGTGAGAGGGAGGATTTCCTTTTCCTTCAAATAAAAATACAATTTCACATCCACATACTTCATACGTGTACTCCTCAAAACATTCCCACCGTTGAATTCGGATTCCATTCACCCATTTTAGAAACAAATGTAACTCTAAACTAAGTCAGTTTCAATATGTTCCACATTTTACTACTTCACAGTATTTATAGGTATACTGCAACAATTTAGCATAATCAATACTGAGCATATTATTTCGGGAAACTATTGTAAATTTTCACACATTTTCATGTCAAAGTTCCCAATGTGCTTTTGAGTGTGGCGTCTGAGAAAAGACCACCATTAACAAGTTTAACTCTGGAGATTGAAAGTCAGTGTCTATGACTGCTTAAAAGTATAAGGAATTGCATCTCAAGCTTACCCTATATTAGAAAGAACTACCGAGAAAAAGACCCTAAATCAAGTTTAGTGAAACCCAAAAAAGCGAAGTCATCAAAGAACATTAGTGCTCAAGTACACAATAGTTATAAATCTAATGCTTTGACATGAGGAAGGCACTAATCAAATTTAGGGTAAATACATTTTTTTTACATACAAGTTATGAATGTGACGTCACTTTTTAAAAGTCACAAAATATGACAAATATCCCATTTTCAAAAGGAACCCACTGCCTGACGAAAAGAAATATATATTTGCTTAAAATTTGGCTTCAATGGAGAGTAAAATCAGGCAGGGTGTAAAACCAGCACTGCACCTAATCCTATCAATTTCCAGATGGGCAAGTTAGGTTAAAATTGCCCCCAATAAGTCAATAGGTTATTTAAGGGCATGGAACATCATTGCAAACCTCCAACTGGAGTTATTGGATAGTGGTCAGTCGTGGGTAACCTGACCAATTTGTCCCTCCCTAATCCAAGAGGGCTGATTTCAATAATATGCCTTTACTGCTACCCAATAGAGATTTGTTATCTCACCACAAATTGGATAATGAACCTGGGATCAATTAGCACACGTACATACAGCAAACTACTGCACTGCTCATCAGTCACTGCAAACATGAAAACTGAAATTGGTCAGCTAGCCACTGAATTAAGTAGCTCAACTGTCACCTGGGAGAGGGAAAGGAAGAAATTCCCACCCATTTTTATGTAATGTTCTTGTTCATTGCAAAATTTAAAGAAATGTCAATTCTTGTATATTTCCCCATTTTAAATAAAATGGTATCAGTAGGTATACCTGAATGCTGAAGATCATCCAAACGTTTCATACGTTGTTCATTCCTGGCTCTTACTTGATCCACATTAAAACTGGATACAGAGTGTAGAGAGATACTGTCTGATTGTGGTACTGGTTGTATGCTAGGATGAATATCCTTTCATTGATTAAACAAAAACAATGAATGATCAGATTTTGCCATCAAGTATACATACAGCAAAGCACTGCACTGCTTATCAATCACTGCAAACTTGAAAATCTCAAAACCTACAAAGCTATCAACTGAGTACGAAGTTAGCAACTGTAAAAGAATGAGAAATAGTGAGCACTGTATTTAGTGCTGTTCACAAAGGCTAAAGTTGATTGCTAAACAAAGTAATATAACCAGTAATAACAGTATATTAATTTTATTATAGATCACTACTCAAAATTCTTTTGGAACTGAATGTAGATTATTCTGTTATCTCAAACATTTATGCAAAAAAAATTCACTAAAACAACAAAAAGTAACCACCATCCTGCATTTTGCACCAGAGGGTTTGTGGCATAAAGCTAATTATTTCTTGCTCTTTTGGACTGAAATAATATAAAGTTGAATTGTTTGTAATGGGGCTATAGTTTGTGGGCTAGCGATCTATTGCGACAGACCATGGGGAACACAGGCTTGCTGCCCAAGCAACTGTGTCCCGATCTTAGTCTTGTTGACTTCCTAGCAGCCAGTTCACAGCAGTTGCGTGATCTCTCACAGACGATGTATGTTTTGAGAAGGCCCGCAAACTGGGGCGAATACAGAGGAATACCCTCACAAAATACAACAAGAATACAGAATTATTTGAGTTGCATAGCACTGAAGGGAAAGCACCAGCATTTGTGTGTACAATATAAACTTGAAAGTAAGTTGCAAGAGAAAATATGTAAAAGAAATATATTAATGATCATTAAGATTTCCTATTTTCAAACAGTTTTTAAAGAGTCTTTAGTTACTTAAAAATGTTGCAAAATTGTACCAAATTAATTCGGAGCAAACCTGCAGAAATTGTTGCAGTGCAATAGATTCAACCTAAGATTATATTAATGAAAAGAGTAACAAAATAAAACAAAGCAATAATAAAATCAATAGGCAACATACAGAATCAAAGTCCAGTCTACTTTTATTGCGGCGGTGTCTCTCTCGTGGAGGTAGTTCAGACGATGTTGTTTCAACATCCACTGGAAAAGGGAAAGTTTCTCCATGGCTTCCTGCTTAACAGAGGTTAAATTGAATTTAACAGGGGCTCTGAAAGTGTACCTTTGCAAGTGTTTCCAGAGATTGGGAATGTAGCACTTACCTATAAAGGCACTTTCTGATTCAAGCAATGAGTTTTTCATCAAGTCTTCGTGTGAATCCCTTGTCTGTTGAAGTAATTGCCACGGAATTAATACAGGAAACACACACATGGCAGGCAGTATTATATGTAGAAGTACAATAAGATGAATAATTATAAATAAAGTAAAATCTTTTCAAGTGAACCAACATTTGACAATGTGCAATACTTTCTCAATACACAGTATTCACATCAGCATATTGACTCAACACACACACAATGCAAATTTCAGCATTTCATCTTATAAAAAGGAACTCGGCAGTAAAATATTTTCTTTCACATTTGGAGTTAAACTGTAACCATTTATATTAAAAACATTTTTACAATTTTACCAAAAGGGGCAAAGAAGGAATATTCCTCCAATCTCTTGTGACAACACTGAATTTGAAAGTAAGTGAATTCAATTTATTTGTGTAAAATGTAATGATCTGTGGTTGGACGGCACCAAGATTTAAATCCCCCGTGATTGCAGAATAAGTGTGCAGCGAGATTATAAAATTGAAAAGTGAAAGATTTAGAAACATTTCAAATTAGCCCACAATATGGAAATTACGTTGAATATAACAGCTATATCTGCAGAAGCATATAGCTTTGTTAATTCAAAGTCATTTTTGCTTGGAATAAAAACCAAGTTATCCAGCAATGTCAATAAAATAGCACAGGAGACTTTTATTTGAATGAACAGAAAAATTGAATTAAGCAACTTTGAATCAAGAGGAGTATGCTGTATATAGTTTTTACTTAGAAAATAATGCTGCTATCAGTCTATTGTCAGAGTATGGAATTCTTTTAGGACTATAGGCATAAAACTGCTCACAGCAAGATTTTACTTACCAGTTCAATATCACGTGGATTCATACTAGCAACTAGAAAAGGCATAAAAAGAAAAAAAGATTTTGAGGAAAACTTCACAAAAGATAGGATAAAAAATATAATCCTTAAGGGCATTAACCTGCAGTGACCATTGCTGGTCTTAACAAGCAATGGAATGTCCAGAGAAGGGTGGAAACCAAGTCACCACTGCCAGAGCCCCAGTAGGAAACTTTAAACATTCAGTTACCCACCAATGTTAGTCTGTCAGTACTATGTCCCTTATTCTTTGAAGGAAGTACAATCTTCACATGGAATGCAATTTGCATTAATGATACGATTGGGCTTGGAGATAACACAAGTTAATATACCTTTAAGAAACTCAAGATTCACATACTTGTGTGATAGCTTCTAGATAGATCAGCTTCCTACCCCCATGCTCTCAGTATGTAGGGTCTGGTTCTGATTCTTAGTTCTTTATCCCAGAAGAGGTAGCAAGGAGACCAAGAACAACACAACACAATTACAAAGAAATTAAACATCTCCAAACTCTTTCAGATCTGGTGCTGCATAAAAGAGCATCTTGGTTGAGCACTTTGTACATTGAGTTTAAAGTCTTTTAAAAGACTAACTTACAGTTGGCAATCTAGCCTTCTTAATCAGTTCAACGAAAAACAAAAAACTCCAGCTGCTGGAAATCTGAAATAAATACAGAAAATGCTGGAAACACTCAGCAGGTCAGACAGCATCTGTGGAGAGAGAAACGTAGGGTTAACACTTCAGATTGAAGACCCGACAAAAGGTCTTTGACCGAAAGCGTAACTCTACGTTTCTCTCTCCACAAATACTGCCTGACCTGCTGAGTGTTTCCAGCATTTTCTGTTTTTTACTCTTAATTGGTTCTACATAAAAATAGGATTTTACCAAGATAGTACAGGTACTTGTGGCGAGACTCGTGACCTAAGGGCTGGATTTTGCTGGCACTCAGAGGGCGGGTCAAAGGTTAAAATCATTTTCATTGACAGCGGGTTGTGATCCCGCCGTCAACCCGCCTCCAAACAATTTTCCCAAATGTCGGGTCCCCAATTTGCGCATGGACCCGACACCTAGCGGCAGGAAGAGGATTAAAGGCAATTACCTGCCTACTAACAGGTAGTTGCTAGTAGTTGACAGGCTATTTTTGAATTTTGCCGCTTTTGGCTCGGGTTTCCCGACGTCCGGACACCAAGCCAGGTAAGTGGGGTGTGCTGTGAGTCTGCTCTAATGTTTCTGGATTAATGACAGCTGCAGGAGTGTTGTGAAGGATCCAGTGTTGCACTGGTGAGTCTCAGGTAAGACAATGTTGGGAAATGCATTTTTAATACATTTACACATTTCTTTAGGTTACAAGTTTTGAAATCCATGTCCAGTGCCACCTCATTGGGAGAACTTCTCTCACCAGTGACAGATTGCTTCTGTCACCTCACCTGCAGCTGCCATCTATTCCAGCCTATGGAGGGAGTCATTGGATAGCCTGGATGCAAGAGGTGACCTTTGTGCAGTGATTGTCAGTGTTTGCAGCACCTCAATGCTGTCAAATACTGAGAAATCAACTGTCAAAAAAAATGTGTGCGTGGTCCCTTTAAGAAAATCAGCAGATGACGCGTTATCAGATGACATCATCTGACCGGCTTCCTCTTACTTGGCCAGCAAGCCCGCAGGGCGGGCTTAACAAGGTCAATCAATGTAAAATCATGTCTGTGGGCCGGATGCAGTTGGGCGCGGGACTGGAAGCCGGAAACCACCTGACCTGCACCCAACCTGCCTCCATTGATAAAATCGCGGCCTAAATGTTCAGCCAGCTTAGAACACCACAATGCAGAAGCATTTGTCACAAGCTATCAGTGTGGCTAAAAGGGCAATCGGTCATATTTCAAATCAGAAGCCTGTATTTTTAATATCTGCTTCTGAGCTTTGGTGATCATTTTGAAACTTAGTTACTGTGGCAGGCAGTCTAGCTAGAATATACATGCAATCACCAGTTGATGTCGATGCTGTTGCATTCAGACTCCAGGGGTAGAGTATCTAAAGCAAATAAAGTGTGACTGCAGATCAATCACAAACCATCTAAAACATCTGCCTGTTTTGTTATACTGTATGGCTACTCATTTTGAGTCAAAAATGAAATCACAATTAGGTAACAAGTGATTGTGTCAAACATTCATTAGGAGTCTATAAACACATCAGGCTGTGCAATTCCATGGTTGCAGATCACCTCCGTTTTAAATCTAATGGATAATTGAAAGATTTATTTAATTGTAATTTGTTACTTTGGCGAGCAGTCTAGCTAGAATATGTGCAATCATCAGTTGATATTCATGACCGTTCATACTCACTCTATAGGCAGAGCATTCTTAAGAATATACAGTAGTGAATATTTTCAACAGCTCACTGAGAAATGAAGTAATGCTTCTCTCTAATTATCTAGCACATGCGATGTCCTTATTTTAAAAAGGGTTAAAAATCAATACTGGAAACTATAGACCAGTGAATTTAACTTCTGTGGTGGGGAAGTTAATGGTAAGCATCATTAGAGATACCACAAATGATCATCCAAAATGTATGAGGCCAATAGGGGATACCCAGCTATTAAGTCAGACTGATGCCTTGGGTTTCCATTCACTTAAAAGATGTGGACTTAGGGAAGATTTGATCCAGATAGTTAAAATTGTTAAAGACATTAACAACATGCAAGTAGATACAGTGCCTGAAGTGATGGGGTCAGGTGGAACTATATGAACAGAGAAAACAGTGAGTGAGGGTGGACGCCCAGAAATGTTATTTTCTCAGAGGGTGAATGACCTGTGAAACAGGATTCTGTAGGTGGTGGCGAGGACTGATTCTTTGCAGTTCTTCAAGAAGGCATTAGACAGACTTTTAAAAAACAAGATGATCATGTCATACTCCAGAAAATAACTAATGGGTTTTGGAGCCTGATCACCTGTGAGGGGTCGGAGAGGAATGTTTGACAGAGTACTCCTACATTGGCTACAGGTCTCTTTTGGTGCCTCTTAGGAATATTAAGGCTTTGGAAAGGGTACAGAGGAGGGCCACAAGATTAACTCCCAGTTTAAAACCCCTTAGTTACCCATATAGGTTCAAAGAACTGGGTCGCTATACTTTATAGAAGCGTAGACTTAGGGGTGATTTGATCGAGGTTTATAAAATAATGAAGGGATTATATTGTGTTTATGTAGACCAATTATTTCAACTGGATAGGTTAGGGAGGACCAGCAGCCACATTTATAAATTATGTAAAGGCAGAACTAGGTTCAGTGTTAAGCAGTTCTTCTTTTCCCAGAGAATAATGGACCTGTAGAACAGGTTGCTAGCTTGTGTGGTGAATGCCGATTCGTTGTACTCCTTCAAGCGAGAGCTAGACATGTTTTTGGCTGGGGCAGAGATCACCTCGTACAAGAGGTACTTAGGTATCCTATAGCATAAATCATGACCGATGTGATCTCCTCTTCGACTCCCTAAGGAGGTCAGAGAGGAATTTTCAATTTTTTCCCCCCTATATGACCTGGGTTTTTAATCTATTTTTTCACCTCTACCAGGAGATTACATGGCTTCAAATGGGTGAGGAGTGTATTAGTGCATAAGGCATCACAATGTATGGGACAGACATGATGAACCAGTAGGTCTTTTCCTGTCCATCATTTACATATGTTCCTATGTCTCTCAGGAGGTGTTGGGAAAAGGCTGAGCACATGGGAATGCAACTTGACAAAAAATGGAGCGAGCACATATGGGCCTGATGGCTTTTACTCGTCCTAGTTACAAACATAAGGGGGAAAAAAACTATTTGGGGTTCCTTGTCCCAGTTCGAACTTCAAAGGAAACATGGAGCATATCTGATGCAAGCCAGCAACAGATTGTCACGTTCTACTGTATTGCAGCCATTGTACAGATGGATATGAGGACATATAAAATTGCAAAATACTGCGGATGCTGGAAATCTGAAATAACAACAGAAAATGCTGGAAATACTCAGCAGGCCAGGCAGCATCCGTGGAGAGAGAAACAGAGTTAACGTTTCAGGTCTGATGAAGGGTCCCAGACCTGAAACGTTAACTCTGTTTCTCTCTCCACGGATGCTGCCTGGCCTGCTGAGTATTTCCAGCATTTTCTGTGGATATGGGGACAGTTCTGTTTGAAGGGATTGAGGGCTCGCTTATGGAAGTAGTTCTTCAGCTGAATACAAGAGAAACATGAGGGTTCTGAGGATAGATTAATCCTACATGTAAGTTTGTGTTTAGGATACCGGGCCAGGTTTGGAGTTAGGAGTGCTAACAAAGTGATGCTACTTTAATTTTGTTTTGTGTCTAAGGAAGTACAAGTTAAAAATTCTGTAATCAAGTGAAATCTACTTTATTAACTTTCAACTATGGTTTAATTTTTGGTTTTAATAAAACTGATTCACAGTTTATAACTTAAGTAGCACAGCCCAAGGTGTAAGGTTCGCAAAATTCTACAGATTCCCCCAAACCAAGAAAAGAAGAGATTTTGGACTGTTTAAAAGAATATTGGGCCAAAAGGGGGCTTAAAGTTAAAACCCCAGGATTTTGGTTATTTTAAAAGGACATGTCCAGGCCTGTGGAAAGCTGCGACAAAGGAGTTGGGATGGGCCCCTGTAAAACAAACAGTTTGAGTATTGGCATAGGCCAGATTGTCTGGTAATGTTCTGGACCGTCTCAGTCATTCCACATAAATGGCAATAGGCTTACGGAAGGACAGCTCCCGCCAAAATTACAGAGCCATCAAGAATATGAATAATACAGTACATGCCACTGATCAACAAAAGGGACCCTGACCCCAGCAGGAAAAGACAAAACTCACTAATCAGACCAAAGTTTAAACAGTCATTAAACACTAATTTAAGTTTCGACGAACCATCCCGAAACTAGTTTACACCAACTTAAGTCAATTAAAAGTAGATGGGGCCAGCCCGGAACTCGTTAAAGAATTTTAAAACTATTAAACGAGCCCGCCAAAATTAACAATGGGCCAGAGAAAATTTGGCGGGCAGATAAGCAAGGCCTCAAAACGGTATAATTGAGGCCTGCTTTTACACACAGATGGTTATTAGGACAGAAGAGTGAATTTGAAGGTACAGTTCATACAGACAGAGGCACAGCTCATTCGAAAGACATCAGCCTCGGGACGATCAGTCGACGGAAGGACAACAGAAGGAGGACGCAAAGGAATTGCAGGCAACCAAGGGCCCCAAGAAACAAACAACCAACAATATTACCAACCACTAGGTAATATTGGGCTACCGCGACCAACAAGAAACCAACCTGGAAGAAACCGAAGATTCGCAAGTTTGTTTCCACTCTACAAGCTATCCTGACTTACCCCTGGGTAAGATTTGATGAAAAAGACCCTGAACCCTATACCTAACCAAAGGAAATTGGGTACTTACCCAATAGATCCAAATACACACCCGACCGCATCAGCAGACACGTGAAGACTGAAAACCCAATGCAGGTGAAGTCTTCTACCACGTCCGGGGTGAGGCAGGCCCCAACCGCCACACCTAAAGAGAACCCCGAAATCGCAAGCTTCTACAACTGTCAAGAAAGTCGTTTGGTGAGCATTTCCCTGGTCCTCTGGAATCCAACCTAGTTAGTGAAGTGGGATTGGGAGGGGTGAAGTACTTTGTCTATTGTCATTCTCCCTCGTATATTCCGAAGTGTTCCCCCCTTTTAGAGTGATAAGATTATTGTGTTGTGTATATTTTCCTGTCTCAAATAAAAATCCAAGTTCTTTTCACCAACTCAGTTGTCTGTTGCAATTTCATTACAACCCCCAAATAAGTCCAAAGTCTAGAACCAAGGGAGTGGGAGCGATTCAAACCGCTCAGGGAGTCAGAGGCAAAGCTGACCACACACACCACCCCCTACAAAGGGTAGGAGAACAGTCCAAGTCTCATGTCAATTTCACTGAGATAATTACAGTATCATGGATATTTTGTTCACCCCTGACCAATAATACATTACCAGATATCGCACATATAAGGTGACACTTCTGTCCAAAGAGAATGAAAATCACTTACAGAGGTAGTCCTTAATGCTCAGCATGAGAGAAATATTTGGCAAAACTAAGTCAGATAAAGAAAATGGAGTCAAACTGTGTCGCCATTGTAGTGTATGTACCCGTCTATCTTTAAGGGAACTATTGAATGTAACCGTTCACCTTTAAGGGAACTACTTTAGGTGTGGCACTATTTGTTTGGCTTCTGTATATTGTAATACCGATAGTGACCACACCAGTATATAAGTGTTGTAGCAGGATTGCTGGGGCAGATTCGCCCGGACCTTCGAATAGTAAAGACCTGTTTGTTTGTTACTTCTGAAGTCTGTGTATTTATTAACTGCACAACCCACAGACTTTACAGTGGCGACGAGTCCGATCGTACCCTGCGGCAAGATTACCAAAAGCAACGAAGAGCGTCGAAGAGAGACAACCGCCCTCGTCGTGCTACCAAAAGAAAACATGAGGCTGCAACAACAGAAAGCAGGAAGACTAACAACAAAAGCTGTATCAGCAACAGGCACTGACTACCCTTCTGCCACGGTGCGGAGTGAGCCGACCAGCAAGAAACAAGGCGGCCGAAGAGACTGTGAGTAGGGGAAGGTGTAGAAGTATCCGGAGGATAAGGGCAGAGCACTTGACCTCGGTCGAGGGGGAGCTGTGCCGGCCAAAAGTCGGGTCCAACGGCGTCGGGTGACAGCCGGACCGCAATCGGCGGGAAAAATCCGGGCAGCGACCGCAGCCACGAAGCGCTGAGCCTGCGAGTAGACGCGGGAAGAGAAACCCAGCCGCAGCCGGGGAGGGAAACACCGGTCTGCGAGAGGGCTGGGGAGGCGAACGGGAACCGTGTGGGTGAGAGCCGGGTGCGGAGAGAGAGACTGCGAGGAGCCAGTCCAGCGGCTGAGCTGTTCTCCACCAACGGGGTACTCAGAGCCGGCAAAACCGAATGTGCGGGAGTGGGTGAGAGACACAGCCGAAAACGGGGTGAGAGACTGCGCGAGAGCCAGTCCAGCGGCTGAGCTGTTCTCCACCAACGGGGTACCCAGGGCCGGTAACACCGAACGTGCGGGTGAGAGAGCGACAGAGCCGGGTACGGAGAGAGAGACTGCGCGAGAGCCAGTCCAGCGGCTGAACTGTCCTCCGTTAACAGGGTGTACCCAGCGCCAGTAGAGCCGTGCGGGCGGGAGGAAAAGACATAGCCGAGTAAGGGGAGCTGTGCGGTAGCCAGCCAGCGGCTGAACCTGTCCGCTGTGGGGGAAGCGTACCCCTTCCACCGGGAAGAAACGCGGGAAGCCGCCATTAGGCGGAGAAGACGCCAGAAGCGGGAAACCGCCATTGAAGTGGGCGGGGCGAGAAAGGAAGAGCGGGAAACCGCCATTTTCGCGGGAAAACCGCCATCTTGATTGACATACCGCCATTGAAGTGGGCGGGGAGAGAAGGAAAGAGCGGGAAACCGCCGATTTCGTGGGAAAACCGCCATCTTAGAAACAAACAAGTAAATAAGAATACTTAAAGAAATACTGGTGCTGCTCCCAAGGGAAGAAAGATGCCTAAGCGAGGGAATATTAACGACTTTAATTCTGAAATAGAAGACTGGGCCACGTACGTGGAACGCATAGAGATCTATTGCGAAGCCAACAAAATAGAGGAAGACGACAAGGCGATAACATTGCTAAACTCGATGGGGGCAAAAACATACGGGCTCTTGAAGCATCTAATAGCACCAGCTAAACCAGCGGATCAGACCTTCGAAGAAATTGTGGCTGTGCTGAAGGACCACTTGAACCCCACACCGTTGATGCTGGCTGAACGATTCAAATTCTACGCAAGAACGCAGAGGAAAGACGAAAGCAATGCGGAATACTTGGTCGAGCTGCGTAGGCTGGCGAAATACTGCCAGTTCGGAGGGAATCTGACAGAGGCACTGCGGGACAAGTTCGTATGCGGATTGTCCAAAGAAGGAACGCAGAAGCGACTACTGGAAGAAAACGACCTCACACTGGACAGGGCTGTCCTCATAGCTGCATCACACGAAGCCGCAGCGAAAGGGACGGCGGAAATGCAGCTAAAGGCGGCGGCACTCGGGGTGGACCAAATTACTGCGAGCACAACAAAATGCTACCGTTGTGGGAAGACAACGCACGACCAGAATCAATGTTGGTTTAAGAACCAAGAGTGTAGGAAATGTGGCAAACTGGGTCACATCGCGAAGGTATGCCGGTCCAGGAGAAAGACCAACAATCAACGGAAGCCACCACAAGAAAAGTACAACAAGGTACATCAGGTGGCTGAGAAGAGTGCAGACGAACAGAATTCAGACTCAGACCCAAACAACCAGGAGCTGGGTAGTCTGAGAATCCACAATGTGGGGAAAGAGACGGATCTACAAACGATCTGGGTCGTACTAAAAATAGCTGGAGTCCAAGTAAGAATGGAGCTGGACACTGGATCAGCTCTATCAGTCATCAACCGAAGGGACTACCACCGGCTATTCTCTCACATACCTTTAAGAAATACCAAGTTCGTATTACAGACATACACGGGGCAGAACGTATACCCCATGGGGAAAATAAGAGTCAAGGTGAGAGATAGAGGTAAAGAACACCCAAGAATGAATTTGTACGTAGTACCTGAAGGAGGACCACCACTTCTAGGACGGGAGTGGATTAAGAAAATAGATATGGAATGGCACTACCTAAAAGCCATAATGAGGGAGGACTCGGTGCAAGCTATCAGCTCAGATTCTGAAATGGATGACGATAAGACCAATGCAAATATGGAAGACAAGGCTAAAAGGGACTTGCCGACGATGGGGAAGGAAACGCAGACATGCAGAAGGACTTATGTTACCAAGAAGAATAAAGCTGCAGAGCAGAACTCCAGGTTGACAGGGAATTCTGAGCCTGTTCAAAGGATTCATCCACGACGGAAGAACACCGAGTTCGGACTCAAACTTATGTCAAAGTACGACAACAATTAGAACAGTTGAGTGACCGTCTCATACAAGAGATGAAAAATATGGAAAAGTTCTGGGACACCGAATGGGAGAACCTGGAAAGACTAGAGAGACAGCTAGCTCAAGCAGAGAGCGACCATAGAGCCATCGTGGTCAAATACCAATCACATTCCCCTGATGCTGTTCAGGAACTAGAATATTTACAGAATGAACCAAAGGAAGAGGAATCTTCAGGGAGCCAGGATTTTATTCCAGTTCTTCTCTACGACTCCTTACAAGCAGAGTGTGAGAAGTTGAAAGAACAGTATGAACAGGCCCAGGCTACAATTCTGGAGGGGGTTAACTCGGCAGCCTCCGAAAAGCTAGTTTCAGTAGAAGCTTATGAACAACTAAAGGTTGAACATGAGCAAGAAGTCCAAAGGCTGCAGGAAATTCTTGATGAGCTCAAGGCCAAGACAGACTCATCGATAGAAGCTCCATCCATAGATGAGAAATTAGAGGTGAAAATCATGGCAGAGCATGAAAGACAGGATGTCCAAGAACTTATAAAAACATTGAAGGACACCCAAGACAAATATGAGGCGGCAATGACCGAGGTTCAACAACTTGAGGAACAGATTCAACTGGGAATCCTTTCAGTGGAAGAACAGGACACTGTAAGAATGGTCCCTGAACATGAACTAGAGAGCATCAGGGCGCAACTTTTCCGAGCGCTGAAAGCCAAAGTTCAAGAGGAACGTAAGGTGGAAGTATTGGAGAAAGAGGTGGATGAAATGGAGAAGACTCTGATCCACCGTGTTCCCAGGGAAGAGTTAACGGTCAGCCAACTCCTTCATATGCTGCAGGACAAGACTCTGCAAGGGGAACAATCTGAACACGAGCTTCAATCTTCAGGGGGAACGAGTTCGGAGCTCTCAAAAGTCACGGAGATAGCTGAGGTGGCAACACAAATTTTACAAGGATGCCAAAAGTACGTTGAATCACGTCAAGGTGAACAGAAGAATGTGGAAACCGTTACTGCAGTAGAAGGGTTAAATAGCCTGATAACGCAATTACCGATGGAAAGGAAGGTATTGAGCTCACAAATGAGGTCCGTCGTGAAGGAATGGCAGATAACCCAGGAAGAGCGGGATGAATATGAATGCATGAAGAAGGCTATGGAGGAGTCATGCTAGCCAGGTGAACCGGCTACACCAAAGAAATGTTGTTCGGAACGAGTCAAGATCAGAGACTGAATCTATGAACTGTTTCCGCAGAGACTGAACCTGTGAACTGTTTCCACCGAGATTATATCTGTAATTTGTTTTATAGGAAGTTGAAGATATGTATGTTTAACGGGGACTCTGTAAGTAATAAGCTAAAAAAGGAGGATTGTAGTGTATGTACCCGTCTATCTTTAAGGGAACTATTGAATGTAACCGTTCACCTTTAAGGGAACTACTTTAGGTGTGGCACTATTTGTTTGGCTTCTGTATACTGTAATACCGATAGTGACCACACCAGTATATAAGTGTTGTAGCAGGATTGCTGGGGCAGATTCGCCCGGACCTTCGAATAGTAAAGACCTGTTTGTTTGTTACTTCTGAAGTCTGTGTATTTATTAACTGCACAACCCACAGACTTTACAGCCATTATAGCCCACAGTATCTGAACTACATCCCAGGTGGTCTGAAATTAGACTCTTGTAAAGGATAGATCTTTTATTAGTTGTAGCTAGGATTTTCCTGAACTTAAGATAAACATAGAAACATAGAAGATAGGAGCAGGAGTAGGCCATTCGGCCCCTCGAGCCTGCTCCGCCATTCAATGAGATCCAAATTCAGTACCCTGTCCCTGCCTTCTCCCCATATCCCTTGATCCCTTTAGCCTCAAGAAATATATCCAATTCTTTCTTGAATATATTTAATGAACTGGCCTCCACCGCCCTCTGTAGCAGAGAATTCCACAGGTTCACCACTCTCTGGGTGAAGAAATTCCTCCTCATTTCAGTCCTAAATGGCTTACCCCTTATCCTTAGACTATGACCCCTGGTTCTGGACTCCCCAGCCATCAGAAACATCCTTCCTGCATCTAGTCTGTCCAGACCTGACAGAATTTTATAGGTTTCGATGAGATCCCCTCTCAATTTTCTAAACTCCAGTGAGTATAAGCCCAATCGACACAATCTCTCCTCATACGTCATTCCTGCCATCCTAGGTATCAGCCTGGTGAATCTTCGCTGCACTCCCTCCATGGCAAGAACGTCCTTCCTCAGGTAAGGTGACCAAAACTGCACACAATACTCAAGGTGCGGTCTCACCAAGGCCCTGTACAACTGTAGCAAGACATCCTTGTTCCTGTACTCGAACCCTGTTGCTACGAAGGCCAACATACCATCTGCCTTCCTAACCGCCTGCTGCACCTGCATGCTTACCTTCAGCAACTGGTGCACAATAACACCCAGGTCTCTTTGCACTTCCCCTTCTCCCAATCTATTGCCATTCAAATAATAATCTGCCTTCCTGTTTTTGCCACCAAAGTGGATAACCTCACATTTATCCACATTATAGTGCATTTGCCATGTTTCTGCCCAATCACCCAACCTGTCCAAATCGTACTGGAGTTTCACGACATCTTCCTCACAGCTTACCCTCCCACCCAGCTTTGTGTCATCTGCAAATTTGGAGATATTACATCCAATTCCCTCGTCCAGATCATTAATATATATTGTGAACAGCTGGGGTCCTAGGACCGATCCTTGCGGTACCCCACTAGTCACTGCCTGCCACTCGGAAAATGACCCGTTTATTCCAACTCTTTGCTTTAAGAACATAAGAACATAAGAAATAGGAGCAGGAGTAGGCCAATCGGCCCCTCGAGCCTGCTCCGCCATTCAATATCATGGCTGATCTGATCCTAACCGCCAATCTACTATCACAGAACCATCTCCTGAATCTAACAGAATTAGACACACGAAATAGGAGCAGGATCAGGCTACACAGCCCCTGGGCCCGCTCCGCTACCCACAGGGCCATGTCCGATCTGAACCTAGATTCATGTCCAAACTCCTGCCCGCTCCTCGTAACCCTTAATTCCCTTTACTTCTAGGAAACTGTCTATTTCTGTTTTAAATTTATGTAATGATGTAGCTTCTACAGCTTTTTGGGGCAGCACATTCCATGGACCTATCACCCTCTGAGTGAAGTAGTTCCTCCTCATCTCAGTTTTGAAAGAGCAGCCCCTTATTCTAAGACTATGCCCCCTAGTTCTAGTTTCACCCATTATCGGGAACATCCTCCCCGCATCTACCCGATCCAACCCCTTCACAATCTTATATGTTTCAATAAGATCGCCTCTCATTCTTCTGAACTCCAATGAGTAGAGTCCCAATCTACTCAACCTCTCCTCATATGTCCATCCCATCATCCCCGGGATTAACCGAGTGAACCTTCTTTGTACTGACTCGAGAGCAAGTATGTCTTTTCTTAAATATGGACACCAAAACTGTATGCAGTATTCCAGGTGCAGTCTCACCAATACCTTGTACAACTGAAGCAATACCTCCCTATTTTTATATTCTATCCCCCTAGCAATGAAAGCCAACATTCCATTGGCCTTCTTAATCACTTGCTGCAACCTGCATACTAACCTTTTGAGTTTCATGCACCAGGACCCCCAGATCCCTTTGTACTTCAGTACTTTCCAGTTTCTTGCCATTAAGATAATAACTTGCTCTACGATTTTTCCTGCCAAAGTGCATAACCTCACACTTTCCAGTATTGTATTCCATCTGCCAAATCTCTGCCCACTTACTTAGCCTGTCTATGTCCCCTTGCAGGTTTTTTATGTCCTCCTCACTCACTACTTTCCCCCCCATCTTAGTATCATCTGCAAACTTTGATATGTTACACTCGGTCCCCTCCTCCAAATCGTTAATATAGATTGTAAAGAGTTGGGGACCCAGCACTGACCCCTGCGGAACACCACTAGTTACTGATTGCCAGTCTGAGAATGAACCATTTATCCCAACTCTCTGCCTTCTGTTAGATAGCCAATCCTCTATCCATGCCAGAATATTACCCCCAATCCTGTGATTTTTTATCTTAAGCAATAATCTTTTGTGTGGCACCTTGTCAAATGCCTTTTGGAAGTCTAAATACACTATGTCCACTGGTTCCCCTTTATCCACCCTATATGTTATTTCCTCAAAGAACTCCAGCAAATTGTCAAACATGACTTCCCCTTCATAAAACCATGCTGACTTTGTCCTATTAAATTATGATTATCCAAATGTCCTGTTACTGTCTCATTAATAATGGACTCCAAAATTTTACCTACCACAGATGTTAGGCTAACCCGAAACGTCAACTCAAATTTCTCTCCACGGATGTTGCCTGACCTGCTGAGTTTTTCCAGCATTTTCTGTTGTTATTTCGGATTTCCAACATCTGCAGCATTTTGCTATCGCTATAGTTTCCAGCCTTCTGTCTACTGCCCTTTTTAAATAAGGGTGTTACATTAGCAGTTTTCCAGTCTGCTGGGACCTTTGCTGAGTCCAGGGAGTTTTGGAAAATTATTACCAATGCATCCACAATCCCTACCGCCACTTCCCTCAAGACCCTAGGATGTAAGCCATCAGGTCCAGGTGATTTATCCGCCTTGAGTCCCATTATTTTACCGAGTACCACTTCCTTAGTGATTTTGATCGTGTTTAGCTCCTTCCCCCCTATAGCCCCCTGTTTGTCCAGTGTTGGGATATTCTTAGTGTCCTCTATTGTAAAGAATGATACAAAATATTCATTCAGTGTTTTTGCCATCTCCATATTTCCCACCATTAATTTCCCGGTCTCATCCTCTAAGGGACCAACATTTACTTTAGCCACCCTTTTTCTTTTTTTATAACTATAAAAATTCTTACTATCTGTTTTTATATTTTTTGCTAATTTACTTTCATAATCTATCTTCCCTTTCTTAATCAATCTTTTTGCTATTTTTTGCTGTCTTTCAAAGTTTTCCCAATCCTCTATCCTCCCACTAGATTTGGCTACCTTATATGCCCTTGTTTTTAGTCGAATACTATCCTTAATTTCTTTACTTAGCCACGGATGGCTGTCTTTTCTTTTACGCCCTTTTCTTCTCAGTGGAATATATATTTTTTGGAAGTTGTAAAATAACTCCTTAAATGTACACCACTGATCATGTATCGTTTTACCCTTTAATCTATTTTCCCAATCCACTCTACTCAATTCCGCTCTCATACCTTCATAGTCTCCTTTATTCAAGCTTAGCACGCTTGTTTGAGATCCAACCTTCTCACCCTCTAATTGAATATGGAATTCAACCATGTTATGGTCACTCATTCCAAGGGGATCCTTTACTAGGACATTTTTAATTAATCCCGTCTCGCTACACAGGACCAGATCTAAGGTTGCTTGCCCCCTGGTCGGTTCAGTTACATACTGCTCAAGAAACCCATCCCTAATACACTCAATGAATTCATCCTCAAGGCAGCCCTGCCCAATTTGATTTGTCCAATTAATATGATAGTTAAAATCCCCCATAGTTATAGATGTTCCCTTATTACAAGCCTCAACTATTTCCTGATTGATACTCCGTCCAACAGAGTTGCAACTGTTTGGAGGCCTATAGACTACGCCCACTAGTGTTTTTTTCCCCTTATTATTCCTTACCTCCACCCAAACTGTTTCATTATCCTGATCTTTTGAACCAATATCATTTCTCTGTATTACAGTGATTCCTTCCTTTATTAACATAGCCACCCCACCTCCCCTTCCTTCCTGCCTGTCCTTCCTGATCGTTAAATAACCTGGTATGTTTAATTCCCAGGCATTGTCACCCTGCAGCCATGTTTCTGTAATGGCCACAAGATCATACCCATATGTAGTTATTTGTGCCATTAACCCGTCTATTTTGTTGTGAATGCTACATGCATTCAGATAGAGAACTTTCAAATATGTTTTGTGGCACTTAGTTCCTGCTTTTGCCCTTTTTATTACTTTACCTTTTACTCCATACCTTCTGCCCCTTCCTGACATGCTCTGGTTTTTAATTTCCCCACTGCCACCTAAGTCTATGACCTTCTCTGTTGTCATTTTTATTATTTGCTCTCTAGGAACCTCCCCCCCCACTAGTTAGTTTAAAGCCCTCTCTACAGCCCTTTCTGTCCGCCAACCAGTTCTCTATCCAAGTCAATACCTTGCCCCCAATCCCATGTGCCTTAATTTTGCACGCTAATCTCTTATGTGGGACCTTATCGAAAGCCTTCTGAAAGTCCAAATACACCACATCCACTGGTTCTCCCTTATCTATTTTACCAGTTACATCCTCAAAAAATTCCAGTAGATTAGTCAAGCATGATTTACCTTTTGTAAATCCATGTTGACTTTGTCCGATCCTGTCACTGCTTTCCAAGTGCTCTGCTATTACATCTTTTATAATAGACTCTAGCATTTTCCCCACCACCGACGTCAGTCTATAATTCCCCGCTTTTTCTCTACCACCTTTTTTGAATAGTGGGGTAACATTAGCTACCCTCCAATCCATGGGTACCGTTCCAGAGTCTATCGAGTTCTGGAAGATGACCAGCAATGCATCTACTATCTCTAGGGCCACCTCCTTAAGTACCCTGGGATGTAGACCATCAGGCCCTGGGGATTTATCGGCCTTCAGTCCCATCAATTTTCCTAACACCATTTCCCTACAAATACTGATTTCTTTCAGTTCCTCCCTTTCATCAGACCATATGTTCCCCGGCATCTCTGGGGAGGTTATTTGTGTCCTCCTTTGTGAAGACAGAACCAAAGTATGTATTTAGTTGGTCTGCCATTTCCTTGTTTCCCATTATAGTTTAGTCTTCCCATTAGTCTGGAAATCTGTTGACTGGATGCCAATTAGACATCTGGGAAGGAATTCTTAACAGTTAGTTGTTGAGATAATAACAGATGTATTGTTAACAACTGATGAAACATCACCAATGAATTGGTATTTGAGGAACACCTAGGAGGCTGATGTAAAATAAATGGGATACTTTACTTTGGAAGTGGATCCATTCCTGTAGGACTCTTAAATTACTATTTCAAAGTATGCAACATTCATATCCACAGTTGTCAGCCAGTCTCCCAGACCCGCCACCTGAATTATTTGAGATTGTTTTCAAATTGGAAGGTTCAGAACTAACTGACATTCTCTTATGTAAGCAAATACATCAGCCATTTTATATATAGCAAGGTCCCACAAACAGCAAATTATAGAACCATTTAATCTAATTTTGAGGGTATTGGTTCAGTGAGGAATGTTGGCCAAGGCACAAGTAGAATGCCGTGTCAAAAATTGGCCTGTGCATTTTAGGACAACAAAGTAGGAGTTTCTAATACGGGAAGGGTTTGTGTGAATCTCAGAACGCCAAGTAAATGAGTCAGTGTGGAACAGTGCTTTACCAATGTATCTTTACTGGTTTATTTCTCAGTGCATTCTTTGCTTGAACCGAAGTTTTTTCTGGACTTATACTGAAAAACCAGAGGTTAAAGTTACTGGCTGCGATTTTCCCATTGGAGGCAGGTTGGGTGCGGGTCAGGTGGTCGGCAGGTCCCGATCCCGCCTCCGCTGTCAGGTGGGAAAAATTTGCGATTTTCCCCTAATTGGCCAATTAATTCCGGGCGTGTTCGTTCCTCAGGCCCGATTAGTCTTTTGGGACTGAAACTCGCCTCTGCTGATGTCACTTATCCAGCTGCATTTAAGGGCTCCAAGCAGCCTTGGTTCATTTTATGCCTCTCTTTTTGATGATTTACAACTCTGTTACTTTCTGCTGCTATAAAGATGTCCAGCTTAAGGCCCAAGGCCTCCCCGAGGTTCGATGATGACTCACTCCATGCTCTGGTAGAGGGTGTAAGAGCTCACAAGGAGGTGCTCTTCCCCTCATGTGGGAGGAAAAAACCTCCCCAACAAACAAAGGCTGTGTGGCTCCAACTCGCAAGAGATGTGAGCTCTAGGTCGGTGTGCAGCAGAACCTGGCTGCAGTGCCGTAAGTGGTTCAATGACCTTGTCCGATTAGGAAAACGGAGTATACCATCACCTGCTCCCCTTCTCCTCTCATCACCAGCACTCTGCATTGTCAACCTACTCCTACACATCCCACTGTACCCTTACATCCCTTGCACCATTAACCATCCCTCTCTCTCTATGTACACACTCACTTCACTATTTGACTATGCTGCCCTCACACTCCCCATCACAGTTATGCAATGACAACAACTAACAACACACAGGGAGGGCCCTTGGTAATGGCACCTCACTCCATCTTTGTCTCCTTCTAAGCATCTGTGCTCTGGATTCCCTACACTCACTCCATCATTCTCACTCAAACTCTTGTCTGCAAGTAGCCATCCCCAAAGTTGGTTTGGCAGATTGAAGAGCAGAGGCACACTAGACTGCCGCAGGATGAACGATTCATGGCAACTGCCAGGGTTCTTGGTGCAAACATGCAAAATGTCCTTCTTGTGGTTACACACCAGCTGCATGTTGAGGGAGTGGAAGCCCTTGCAGTTGACAAAAAGAGCTGGGTTGTGATGGGCCACGTGTGCAGTTTATGACGCCCTGCACCCTTGGCAAGCCTGCCATATTTGCAAAGCCAACCGCACGCATGGTTATACTTGCTTGATCCGTCGAGAAGTGGATGTAATTGTGCCCCTTTGCAAAGAGGGCGTCGGTAACCTGCGTGATGCAAGTGTGTGCAGCCGACTGGGAGATGCCGCTGGTGGTCCCTGGAAGGAGCCTGAAGCAAAAAAGTTGAGTGCGGTGGTGACTTTGACAGCCACTGGTAAGGGGTGTCCATCCGCTCCACTGGGCTCCAGGTCCAGGTGTTGGTGCAGCATTGCGCAGATGGCACCGACTACCTCTCACGAAAGTCTCAGCCTCCTTTGGAACTGCTGCTCAGTCATGTTGAAGCTCATCCTCAGCCTGTAAACCCTGTTTTGGGGGTATCTCCTGCGGCGACGTGCTTCCCTGCGCTGGCACCTTCTGCCCTGTGCACCATCAGGTGGGTGAGCAGCAGGTTGGCGAGCCTGTTGTTGCTGCTGTTGTTCCTAGTTCTGCTGCTGCCGCGGCTGCTCTTTGTCCGAATTGGAGGTCCAGGATGAAAGGAAATAAATGGTTCCCATGCTGCTGGTAGATACCTCAGTTGAGGAAGTGCTCAGTCAATGTGGCGAGAGGGTTTCCCCAGGAGGTTACAGTGGAGATGGATCTCAGCTTCACCACTTCCAAAATCAGTAGACCTGCAATAAGTTCTCCAAGACCTGAAAAAACAAAGTTCTGCCACCTGCAACTGATCCTTGTTGAGAGCTCCATTTTTATGGTGGAGCTGCAGCTATTAGGAAGCCAGCCACTTGTGAGCCCGACAGGATTAGCTGGCGTGTTTTAGGAGAGCCATGCAGCACGCTGGAAATGTGGCATAATTTGAAAGGCCTCTCAAAATCAGATTATAGAGGTAGTTAAGTGCCTTAAAGGCCTATCCCGCCGCTTGGAGGCAGGACCGGAACGGAGTCTGCAAGCCCGCCTTTGGGAAAGTTGCACGGGGGTGGATTGATGGAGGAATCGGAACCCACCGTCATTTTTTGCAAGTTCCCACCTGACCCGCCACCAAACCCGCCCCCTGAGCGCTGGCAAAATCTAGCCCATTGTGATTAGAAGAGCTGAACTTAGATATTAATTGTGGTAGAATAGCCTTTAGCAAAAATAAATTCAAGGTAAGTTGTTTTGCTGAGTTACATAGGATATACGGCACAGAAACAGGCCATTCGGCCCAACCAGCCATGCTGGCATTTATGCTCCACACGAGCCTCCTCCCGTCTTTCTTCATCTAAATCTATCAGCGTAATCCTCTATTCCCTTTTCCCTCATATGCTCGTTTAGCCTCCCCGTAAATGCATCCATACGGTTTGCTTCAACCACTCCCTGTGGTAGTGAGTTCCACATTCTCACCACTCTTTGGGTAAAGAAGTTTCTTCTGAATTCCCTATTGGATTTCTTGGTGACTATCTTATATTGATGGTCTCTAGTTATGCTCTTCCCCACAAGTGGAAACATTCTCTCTGTATCCACACTTATCAATATTTTTCATAATTTAAAAGACCTCCATTCGGTCAACCCTCAGCCTTTTTTCAAGAGAAAAGAGACCCAGCCTGTTCATCCTTTCCTGATATGTATACCCTCTAATTTCTGGTATCATCCTTGTAAATCTTCTCTGCACCCTCTCCAGTGCCTCTATATCCTTTTTATAATATGGCGACCAGAACTGTACGCAGTACTCTGTGGTCTAACCAAGATTCGATACAGGTTTAGCATAACTTCCCTACTTTTCAATTCTATACCTCTAGAAATAAACCCAATGCTTGGTTTGCTTTTTTATGGCCTTGCTAACCTGTGTCGCAACCTTTAGTGATTTGTGTATTTGTACACCTAGATCCCTTTGTTCCTCGACCCCAGCCACCCTATTCTTCCTACCAAAATGTAATAACTCAGATTTATCTGTGTTGAACTTAATTTGCCAATTATATGCCCATTCTGCAAGTTTATTAATGTCCTCCTGTAACTTGTTGCAGTCCTCCTCAGTATTGACCACCCCCCCCCCCCACAATTTGGTGTCATCCGCAAATTTAGAAATTGTGTTTTTGATTCCTAAGTCTAAATCGTTAATGTAAATTGTGAACAGCAGTGGTCCCAACACTGATCCTTGTGGAACACCACTACCCACCTTCCGCCACTGTGAATAGCTACCCTTTACTCGTACACTCTGCTTTCTGTCCTGAAGCCAGCCAGCAATCCATTCTGCTACTTGTCCGCTGACTCCGCATTCTCTGACCTTGTTCATCAGTCTATTATGGGCTACCTTATCGAAGGCCTTTTGAAAATCCAGATAAATTACATCTGCTGTATTACCATTGTCTACTCTCTCCCATTGTTTGGAGCAGGTATATCATGCAATATTGGGGGAGGAAGGAAAAGCAAGCAGGAATTGTGGTATTGGTCACTGGAAAGGCTCCACAATGTTCAAGATATCTTGAAACCAGAAGCTAGCATCAGATGGAGGCTGATGAATCAAATGGAATTGATCCACCTTAGCCTCAGTAGACAGCTACTTAAATGCAAAAGTGAAGTAAGTCTTAACCAAGATGATGGCATCTGCAACTTACAAAACTAAAATGTTGCCAAAAAGCAGAAAAACTTTACTAAAGTTTATAAAAGACGTATACAGGGCAGCTAAGAACTATTTAACACAGCAGAAAACACCAAAAAATGGTAAACAATTATTTATTTATATGTCCGTAGGCAAAATTCATCACTGCAGAAAGAAAAAAATGTGTTTGAGATCAATGCTATGTGTACTGGAGTGGGAGTGTTGCTAGGTGATTTTCCCCTTCTATGGATGATGGCATATTATATTTGTATATGAAGACTAAATGAAAGAGGAAGAACATAAGTTATATAATTTATTGTTCTGCTGTTGCTAGGTATCCATTGCACATTGTAGCAGTTCTATTTAAGCTGTTTAAATGTTTTGTATTTGTATCTGTTAATAACATGATGAAATTATAGCTCAAGTGTCACCTTAAAATAACTGATAGGCATATATCTTATCAAATATTTGGTAAATCTGAAGAAATGGATTCCACAATCCATCTCTAAAGACCCTAAACACACTACCACAAATGATAAGCACCAGAAAACTTGAACGTGTTGTCGCTTCCCAAATCCGTGCCCATCTTTCTCGCAACTCCATGTTTGAAGCTCTCCAATCAGGTTTCCACCCGCGCCACAGTACTGAAATGGCTCCAAAGTCACAAATGACATCCTATGTGACTATGACCGTGGTAAACTATCCCTCCTCATCTTTCTTGACCTCTCTGCAGCCTTTGACACGGTTGACCATATCATCCTACACCAACACCTCTTCTCCGTTGTCCAGCTGACTGGGACTGGCCTGGTGAGGTTCCATTCTTTTCTATTGTTGGATTGCAAAAATAGGCCTGTGAATCAAAGCCTGAATCCTCTAGTCTTTAAATATAGTAACCAAAGCTGTAGAGAGGGCTGTAGTACTAGAAACCATTCAAAGGATATTTAGCTTCACGTATTAGGAAATATATATAAAACGTACATGTAGCATTTAGGTAGCTGCGAAGCATGATGGGATACTTGACCATCATATTAACCCTCTTAACCAAGTACAGTAGAAATAACATATTTACTAGATTCTTAGTCTCTGTCTTTGTTGTTATCAGTGTTACAGAAGCAGTGTTTAATGCAGCTGGCCTTCTGAGAGGTAAGGGGAACTGAACTTCATAGGGAGTCGGCCATTTCTATCTCTGCCTCAAACACCTTATCTTCCTTTGTAATGTCTGCTCGCAACCAAAAGCGGACATTGTTTATCATCTCAAGAATTAAGCGACCTTGCTCACAGAAGCTAGAAACTAGATGTTATGCTGTATGTCAGAACACTTCAGGGCGGCTCCCGACATTGAGTGACTAATCACGCCAACCAATAAGGGAGTGACGGTAGTGACGCTGTTTGCATGTGTACGCCTACTTTGCAGCTTAATGGGCGTTACCTATCGGAAGGTATATCAAGGCTTGTAGATTGTATTTCGTTGAGAGGAAAGGTTCGATTCTGGGGAAATCAGCCTCTCTCCCTTGTGCACAAGCTTTCTAGCTATTTACTAATAAAACTTTTACTTTGTCAGCAGTTCCATCTCCGTGTGGTTTTGCTCCAAAAATTTGAATCTAACAGTTGGTGTCAGAAGTGGGATACTGGGTGCGCAGGGAGCAGGTAGGGCGTAAGGTCCGTGGGGTTGTGAGGGGAACCCGACTGAGAAACTAGAGGCAGGGATTGGCCCTGTAACTCTGCAGCAGGGGTGGACCTGAATAAGGGCCCCTGGTAAACGCCCTCGAGACGAGTCGCGCTCGCCGCAGACCTCACCTGCCGCAGTATTAAATTATCCACATAGTTAAATTACTCCTCATGGAGACCACGGATTGACGGAATTGACTAGACCTGCATGTGTATTTCTAATTTAGAGTATAAGGTGTTACGTTTGTGCCGATTAAAGTATAAGATTAAAGTGAAGTAAGATAGAGCATAAGGATATTATGTAATAATTAGACATGAGTGACAGGGGAAGACCTCTTTCACCGGACGTTCCGGCTATGGCCACCAGTGTCACTGTTGTAAAACCGGGTCCAAGAGGCAAATTTGAAATACCAAAGTGAAATGGTTAAAAATGGATGGAAAGAAACAAGTCCATTAGTTGATCAAATAAAGTGGTGGGCGGAACAAAAGGATGTTAAGCAAGCTAACTACGGGGCGGTTTTGTGTGCTAGTTGGTTGGATATGATGGGACCCATAATCTATATATATAAAGGAATCGTTCTGTCTGTCTGTCTATCTGTCTGTCTGTCTGTCCTCGGGTGTGCGTCTGTCCGGCTATGCGCTCGAAAGTTATACGGCGTACCTACGCGCGCGTTACCTCTGAAGAAAGTTTACGCTTCCGGGACGCTGGTAAGCATATTTACTTTTCGGTCGGACGAAAATTGTTCGCGCCTTATGCAAAAAACCTTCAAAATTAAACTCATTATCTGCTAGCATTGATTGACTGACGTCAAGGTTCGACCAATCCTGTGCCATCACGATTGACCAATCCTACAGTACGGTCCCCTGATGGTTGGCCAATCGGTGTGTGTGTGTGTGGGCGGGACTAATCGTTTTCATCTCGGGGATCTGGCAGCCATTGTTTCAGTGCCATGACTTCAGCTTCCAGCTCAAACTACTTTGAAAGTTAGTATCTCTTTTAAAAATAACATAAGATTTACCAAAAACGTTTTATAAGTACTTTCACGTTCATCTTTCAAGGTATTAAGTGTGTGTGTGTGGGCGGGACTAATCGTTTTCATCTCAGGGATCTGCCAACCATTGTTTCACTGCTTGCAACTCAAACTACTCTCCTTATCCAGCTTTGAAAAAGTTAGTTTCTCTTTTAAAAATAACATAAGATTTACCAAAAACGTTTTATAAGTACTTTCACTTTCATCTTTCAAGGTATTAAAAAGGTAGAAATGTTGCCCGGCAGCAGATTCACAAAGGGACACAGACAGGGCCCAAAAGCCTGGGACTCGATTTAAAATGTTGCCCGGCACCAGATTCACAGAGGGACACAGAGAGGCCCCAAAGCCTGGCACTCGATTTAAACCGCCCGGCCCAAAACAGCCCTGGCAAAGCCGGGCTCCCCCCAGCTAGTTGTGGATAAAAGGGGAAAACCGTCCCCAATACAGAACTTGTTCATGAGGCTAAAGTTCGAGTTAGTAGTCTCCTGCACCTGGAGCCGGCAGGTGCTCAGGATTTAGACGATTTAAAGGATGGTTGGGAATTGTTAAGGCCATGGAAGCCCAACAAAACAAGACCCCACAACCTACATGCCCCCCACCCCCCCGCCGAATATAACCATATCTGCCCTTCAGCAGCGCCTCAATCTGGGGCCGGAAAATCCCAACCCATGGCTGGCCCCCGTCCGGATGAATCCGGGAGTTAATGCCAACAATGGAGAAATAGATGGTAGAGTCCCAGCCTTTCACGCCCCAAGATCGATCTAGCGTTGTCCTTCTCCCAAGAGGGTTCAAGCACTTTTACAAATGCCACGACCTGTCACTGTTTCTGGCCTGCGGTGCGTGATGGGGATTGTTCAACTACTGCCGCACGTACGTAGCCGACTTCACTGAATTGGCAAGTCTCTTAAATAACCTCCTAAAGGGAGAGCCCCCGGGAGAGGCAAGACTGGATTGGACACCTAAGGCAGTCAAAGCCTTTGCTTTGGTCAAAATCACTTTGGCCAATGCACCTGCCCTGGGTCTCCCAGACCCTGCAAAACCCTTCCACCTGTGGAACTGGGTGGGCAATTGGGTATATAGTGCGATGGTTGGACAATAGGGCCCATGGTAGGCCCCGGTAAGGTAATTCTCCACACCCGCCACAGCCTAGCTAAACTCCTCACGGGCCCAACTAAAGCTCTTAAATTAGCAGAAGGAACAACTGCGAACATATATACTGACAGCCAATATGCCTACTCCGTTGTCCACGATTATGTCCACCTTTGGCAACAACGGGGTTATTTGACTACTTTAGGCCACTCAATTAAACACGCTTCCGCGATTGCGGAACTCATTCGGGCCGCGGATTGCCCCACCTTGGGGGCTGTAATGAAGGTTCGCGCCCACCAAACCGGAGAGTCCCCGGAAATCCAAGGTAACCAGGTGGATGATTTGGCTGCTAGACAGGCTGCTTTGGCACTCCCTGTGACCGCCCTTAGTCCTGCAGAAATAATACGCCAAGAAGAGGCATCCCAGACCAATGATGTGACAAAGGATGCACTCCTGACGCGTATCTCTGAGTCCCTCGAATGTACGCTTTTGGGTGCAAGAGGGAGCACACCAAGACCCTAGTGGGTTTTGGCATCACGAGGCACAGTACGTGGTCCCTACGTCGCTCAGACGAGCCCTGATACAATCGTATCACGAACCTGCACATCTGGGAGGGTATAAACTATACTACCTCATAGCAGACACCTGGTGGTGGCCCAGCATGGCCAGAGAAATCCACGAGTATGGGCGCCTATGTCTGCCTTGCCTCCAAACGGGAATCAGGGGTCACGTACGGGTACATATGGGACCCGCCCGATGGCCAAGGGGACCGTGGACACACTTACAAATGGATTTTACAGGACCTCACCCTTCCAGTGGCGGGTACAGCCATGTCTTTGTAATCATAGACCTTTTCACTCGGGTCGAGGCTTTCCCCCCCAGAAGGAATACATCTGAAGCGGCCGCAAAAAATGAACCATACTCTAAAACAGTCCATCACACAGACCCGGGAGGGGATGGCACTCCGTCCTCCCCGCAATGGTGTTGCCCCAAGATGCACCCCCCCAGGGTACGGGGGACACCTCTCAATTCCAGACTACCTTCCTGAAGTATCTACGTGTACTCAGCGAGACCAATCAGATTAATCACTTTCGAGTTCAACACCTCCAAGAAGCACGGGATGCCAAAAAGTTAGAGGGAGTTTGGAAAACACCCCCTTGTGTGGGACAATGGGTAATGGTTCAGTGACCAGTTCGAGGTATTTTTGAGCCATGGTGGGATGGACCCTTCCAGATCCTCCTTAGTACAGGTACCTCAGTTTGCTTGAAGGGAAAATCTGATGTAAGGTGGAGACACTGGAGCCAGACTAAGCCCATGGTGACACCCAGGGAAGAAATTTCCCCTAACCCTCAGGACCCCTAGGGCTGAGGATAAAAAAAAAATTGCCGAGTGTGTGTTCATTCATCTTCAGTGTACTGTCTCTTTAAAAGCCTGTGCTTCCCTCTTCAAGGTCGCAGGCTGCGCGCTTTCTCTCTCTCTTGAGATTGTGATTGCTGCTTGAAATTGTGACTGAAGTTGCATGGAGTGTGTGTGTGTGTGTCAATTAATGTGCAATGTGCGATGAATTACAAAATGAGAATGACCCTATGGTTAAGAATAATGCGAGTTAACTTTCTTTCCTTCCCAATATTAGGTTAGGACCAAGTTCGGAGGATTAAGTCAATTCTTCAGGTTGTTATTTACCTCTCTCTTCCTTACATATCGACCTTTCAACAGCTCAGTTTTTCAATTTGAGCAGTGATCCTGCTCACCCTGTGTTATACAGCCCTGACCTGTCCCAGGACATATCCCTGACTTTTGAGTTCTGATTATCTCCCTTTTGTGGTTGCTATGGTGAAGTCTTCCAAAGCAGTTTGATTTGATTTGTTTAAATGTGAAAAACTAATTTTTCTCCAGTTATATTCAATGGTTTTACAGTATTTTGGAAAGACATCTGAAGAAAGGACAATAGGAAATATGATGTAATTTACTGTTTTCTGCAAGAATGTGCTATTTTGTTTTGTTTGTCTGTTCATAGTTTTACAAAAGATAAGCTTCTGCCTTAAAGTTACAGTTGCCAATGTGCTTGGAAGAAAATTAATTTGAATGTTTACAAGATCTGGATTAAATTGGAGTTATGAGGTTAATTAACCGATTAAAACCAGACTTTCATTGTGGCCACGGTGAAATTCTGGTTGGTGTAACCGCATTGAATAAAATAACTCCGCTCCACGAGAACATCCGATGGTTGCAGAGTCCCTTACAAAGACTTACTTAGCTTGTGAACTTTGCTCAATCCCGTCTTTCTTCACTGTTCATATTACCTCCGTGTTCGTGTTTAGTTAAAGTGTGAAAACACAACTGTCTTTCGATCGGGAAAGTTTTTTTTTGATTTACATGAATTGACGCAATTGCGTGCATTTGATAATGTTTTGCTCCACCTCCTCAAAGCCTGCAAAGGAATTAACCCTTTCCACTGAGAGCTGTTTAAGTTCACCGAGCAACAACTTTAGTATGAAGTTTAAATGTATTGGACATTATTAAATTTAAGTTTCTTAATTTTAAGTTAATATTTCCCCACAGTGACAGAAGGAAAATTATGATTTGATAAATTAACCCCTTGGGCTCTAAGCAGAGTCACAATGGATTCCCTTCTTTCTTTTGTTGTATGGAAGCTACCTTGTTAACTAATTGCAGCACTTCTGTCTCTAATGTTAAAACACTGTGTAAGCCACCTAGCCTGAGAATTACTTGTTTCTGAAATTGGAAATGGAGGATAAATTGATAGAAATTAAATTAAACATTGACAAAATCTGCCGGTACAATAATACTGCTGTTTGAATTTTGGGATAATTTTGTATTAACAAAATGGAATCAGGCACTATATATTGGGTTACTTTTGGTAAAATAAAAGATCCTCTAAAAAAAATTAAAAAAAATAAAAAGTGTTAATAACTTGAATCAAGTGAGAACGTTTGATCTATGTTTTCAATGTTAAATGTTGTACTGGACAGTAAAGTTTTTCCAAGACTTATGAATGAGATATGAATGGTAATTAAAGGAAAGTGATTGAGGGTTTAAACTGAAACAGGAGAATTACACTACTGAATGGGAATTCTCAAAATTTCCTAGTGAAAGTCAGGAAAGTGTAGTTAAAAATAGTGAATTGATAGCTTTCTCTTGGAGACATTTGTGTCCCTGCTTTTAATGAACTTTTAAGAAAACTGAATTTGATAGCCTGGCCAGTTCCCAAGACATCGGGTCCATGCAGAGGAAGATGAGCAAAGATCTCCAGACGACTGCAATCTTTTGATAAGATACCTGAAAGCCTGAGAAAGGCTTGTATCAGATGGCACATGTGGCACGATATTGAGATACTAGTATGAGTGTGCAAATGTGATTCGTTACGTATGAGGTAAATTACCATCCGGGAATGTATGGTGAGTTTGCACTGAAGAACGGGTCTCAGACATGCTCAGTTACTTGACAACAGCAAGACAGACATGAAATAGTTAATGTGGCTCAGGAGAGTGAGACAACCTTTAAAGCATTGACACATATTCCATCGAGAAACTATCTAATTAATGAAACAATCAGAATCGAGTTAAATACACTGGTACCTGTTAGAGGGATTGAAATTGAAGTTTAAGTTGAGGGCTAAGGAGAAATCATGTTTAGTAAGAATTATCCACAAGACGGATAAGAGTAAAAGAGAGATCTGGAGAATCTTTTAAGTCCATGATTTGTTTATTAGATGTTAAACTGTAATGTCACTTGAAATGTTTGTAAGTCTGAATTTAACTGTGACTGTAATAATTGTGTTTTGTAGATAACAGAGCGTGGGAAAAACCAGTACAAATCCAGCACGGTGGCATAGTGGTTAGCACTGTTGCCTCACAGCGCCAGGGACCCGGGTTCAAATCCGGCCTCGGGTGACTGTCTGTGTGGAGTTTGCACATTCTCCCCATGTTTGCGTGGGTTTTCTCCGGGTGCTCCGGTTTCCTCCCACAGTCCAAAGATGTGCGGGTTAGGTTGATTGGCCATGATAAAAATTGACCCTTAGTGTTAGGGGGATAGGGCTTGGGTGGGATGGCTGTCGGTGTAGGGACCGGGTGCTAGGGTTGGCTGATCAGCCATGATCTCGTTGAATGGCGGAGCAGGCTCGAAGGGCCGAATGGCCTACTCCTGCTCCTATCTTCTATGTTTCTATGAGATGATCAACCAACACGTTTTTAAGTAAGAGCTGCACAATTGTGTGGCACAATTCGGATACGACATTCCCCTGTTGTTTGAGGGTATCAGTGAGCTCATGATGCGACTGAACTCCTCCCTAAAGCATTTTTATGTTTTGGGGTAAGACAACTCGAGAATGGATATTGAAATTGACAGCATAGAGGACAACTCACACTGGTGTGATATTGGGCTTAACACATATCAGCACACCCTTAGGTTTGTATTATTTCACACGCTCTGGTAGTTCTTCAGCTTATAATGATAGTGTATTTGATATATGTAACGTGTGGAGTAAGACTTTGATACATAAGCCAATTGGGTACTCATGCCCATGACTAACAAATTAATTGAGCACACCGAAGGAGAAGATCCAAAGCAACGTAGAGGAAACCCCAGGCGGGGTAGCATCAGGAAAGATAGAAGAAACAGAGGATACCCCAGGCGGGGCAGAATCGGAACACCCATGGATCAGACTGATTTTACACATATTAGTCGTGGGGCAGTTAATACTGGTTTTGAGTTTGCTATGTATGGCATGTAAGAAGTGTAAATGGGCTAAAGCGAAATACTTTGCGAAACAAGTGCTTAAGACAGTTAGTGCATGCACTGCTCCTCCTACACGCGTTTCGGATGACTTTGGTCATTTGCAGGAGAGAGCAAGCATATGAATGTTGAGATAGTAGTATAATGAATCGGGAAACACTACTTTAAATTTAAATTAACCATACTCATCTGATGCATACCTGGTGGCCACCTCGACATAACAAAGTAGGTCCGGTAACCGGAAGAAACCTCAATCATTCATGCTCTTGGTTTCCCAGCATGTTATATCAGCTGCTCGTAGGTATGCACACTTTCCAACCCGCCTCAAGGTTCCCTTTCGGGGGGTTGGAGGGGGGGACTGTTGGATTGCAAAAACAGGCCTGTGAATCAAAGCCTGAATCCTCTAGTCTTTAAATATATTAACCAAAGCTGTAGAGAGGGCTGTAGTACTAGAAACCATTCAAAGGATATTTAGCTTCGCGTATTAGGAAATATATATAAAACGTACATGTAGCATTTAGGTAGCTGCGAAGCATGATGGAATACTTGACCATCATATTAACCCTCTTAACCAAGTACTGTATGTAATGTATATACCTTTAAGGGGGGAACTATCTTTTACAGCTCATGTATACTGCAGTACCAGCAGTGACCACACCTGTATATAGCACTGAGTAGTAATCTGTACAGATCAGTTGCAGTGTGAGCCACGTTGAGTAAACACCTGTTGTACCGTTCTCCGCAGTCTGTGTCTTATTATACCCGGACACAACACTGTAGAAATAACATATTTACTAGACTCTTAGGCCCCGATTTTCTCCCATCCGTTGGGCGGGTTTTCAGGCGGGCGGGGGCCAAAAAAAAAAAAAAAAAAAAAAAAAAATTCGCAGAAATAAGGGGTCGCGACCCCCCCCCCCGCCCGACTTTCACCCCCGTGTTTCAGCGGGACCCGAATCAGTCCCGCCCGCCACAGGCGGGAATGGTCGGCGGGAGCCTAATGACCAATTATTAGCATGGTTAAACCTATTTTCAGCGCCCTTGCAATTTTCTGGCTTCCCCCACGTAAAACACGCCTGGTGGGAACACCGCTGATGAAACCTGGTGTGAAAAGAGTTGGCTTGCTTGCTTTCAGCTGCACGTCAATCAGGACTGAAGAGATTTAAACAGGCAGCATTTGCAGGCTGCAGGACCTTGTTGCTGAAGGCTTGGGGCAACTTTTTGAATGCTTAGGCACAGCTGTGGAAGGTTGGAGCCTCACACACTTCTCCAGTGTGAGCTCCTGGGAAGCCCCTCTCACCACCCTAACTCAGCGCCTCCTCAACGGAGGCATCTGCCAGAAGCATGGGAGGCCTTTTGTTCCTTCCCTTCCTAGCATTAGAGGATCTCCAACAGCAGAGGAGGCTGGAGCAACTCCAGCAACAGCATCACCAGCAACAACAGCAGCACCAGCAGGAGCGGCAGGCTGCGGCTCAGCGACCTGGGGCAGCACAGGCCAGAAGGGGCCAGCGCATGGAAGGCTGTCGGCGCAGGAGATACCCCCCAAACAGGGTCTACAGACACAGGGTGAGCTACCTCAACATGACTGAGCAGCAGTGCCAGAGGCAGCTCCGACTTTCGCGAGAGGTTGTGACTGACATCTGCGCAATGCTGCAGCAAGACCTGGAGTCCAGAGCACCAGGTCCACACTACTTACCAGTGGCCATCAAAGTCACTACCGCACTCAACTTTTATGCCTCAGGCTCCTTCCAGGGATCAGCAGCAGACATCAGCAGCAGACATCAGCACACACTTGCATCACGCAGGTAACCGATGCCCTCTTTGCCCTTGCGCACAATCACATCCATTTCACCAGGGATCGCACAAGTGTCACGGCGCGAGCGCGTGGATTAGCTCTGCTGGCAGACTTTCCAAGGGTGCAGGGCGTCATTGACTGCACACATGTGGCCCTTAGGGCACCCCACCGCAATCCAGGAGTTTTTGTCAACCGCAAGGGCTTCCACTCCCTTAACGTTCAGCTGGTGTGTGACCACAAGAAGGTGATTTTGCATGTTTGTGCCAGGTTCCCTGGCAGCTGCCATGACTCCTTCATACTGTGCCAGTCTACTGTGCCTCCGCTATTCAGTCCGCCAAACGAACTTCAAGGATGGCTACTTGGAGACAAGGGATATCCCCTGCGCTCTTGGCTAATGACGCCATTGAGGAGACCAGCCAGCGAAGCGGAGGAGCACTACAACTCCAGCCACATTACCACCAGATGCATTATCGAGCACCACCTCTTTTGCCCCTCCACTGGCTGATTTGTTACGCTGCTTGTCTGACATCGATTCCTGGATGAGCAGAAATTTCCTCCAACTAAATATTGGGAAGACTGAAGCCATTGTCTTCAAACCTCGCGACAAACTCCGTTCCCTAGCCACCAACTCCATCCCTCTCCCTGGACACTGTCTGAGGCTGAACCAGACCATTCATAACCACATATTGACCCTAAGATGCACTTCCGACAACATATCTGCTCTATCACCAAGACCGCCTACTTCCACCTCCGTAGCATCGCCCATCACAGCCCCTGCCTCAGCTCATCCACTGCTAAAACCCTAATCCATGCCTTTGTTACCTCTAGACTTGACTATTCTAATGCTCTCCTGGCCAGCCTCCCATCTTCCACCCTCCATCAGCTTGAACTCATGCAAAACTCTGCTCCCCGTAGCCTAACTCGCACCAAGTCCTGCTAACCCACCACCCTTGTGCTCCCTGACCTACATTGGCTCCCAGTCCAGCAAGGCCTCGATTTAAAAATTCTTATCCTGGTTTTCAAATCCCTCCATGGCCTCACCCCTTCCTACCTCTGTAACCTTATCCAGCCCTACAACCAGCCGTGATCTGCACGCTCCTCCAAGTCTGGCGTCTTGCACATTGCTTCATCATTGGTGGCTATGCCTTAAACTGCTTGGGCCCTAGGCTCTGGAATTCCCTCCCTAAGCCTCTCCGCCTCTCTAGCTCTCCCTCCTCCTTTAAGATGCTCCTTAAAACCTAATTCTTTGACCAAGCTTTTGGTCACCTAGGCACTATATAAATGCAAGTTGTTGTATTGTTTAGGCGGTAAAAGCAGAGAGTAGGGAGAACAGGTATGTACTCGAATTGGAAGGAAGTGCCTAGTTGTGTCCCACAAAGATCTGTGCTGGGGCCTCAACTATTCAATACATTTATTAATGACTTAGATAACATAATAGAGAGCCATATATCCAGGTTTGCCAGTGACACAAAGATAGGTGACATAGTAAATAGTGTAGACGGGAGCATAAAATTACAAACAGACATTGATAAAGTGAGCAGGCTGATGGATTTCAATGCAGGTAAGCGTGAGGTCATCCATTTTGTATTTTTTAAATGGTGAAAAACTAGGAACAGTGGAGGTTCAAAGAAATTTAGGGGTCCATGTACACAGATCACTAAAATGTAGCAGTTAAGTACAAAAAAAATCAAAAAGGCTAATGGAATCTTAGCCTTTATAACTAGAGGACTAGAATATAAAGGGGAGGAAGTTTTGTTACAGCTATACAAAGCCCTGATTAGACCATATCTGAAATACTGTGTACAATTCTGGGCACCTTAGGAAGGAAATACTGGTCTTGGAAGGAGTGCAGCACAGATTCACCAGAATGTTAGATTATGAGTAGAGATTATATAAACAAGGCTTGCATTCCCTGGTTAAAGGGTGATTTGATTCAGGATTTTAGGACTTTTAAAGGAACTGATAGGGTAGATAGAGATAAAGGCCCCGATTTTCCCGAAGGTGCGGGGAATTGTCAGGTTCCGATCCGAATCTAAATGGGTCAGCCAGCTGCACGCAATTTTCCCTCAATTGGCCAATTAATTTCCAGCATATGGGCACCCTTGCTAATTGTCCAATTCCAGTCAGAAACCACATTATGATGTCATCATTCGTGGTGCTTTTAAAGTCTCCAGCAAGCTTCTCAACCTCTGCAGGTTTCCCAACCAGTTGGAGAGAATGGCACAGGAGCCTGCACCAGCGGCAGAGGCCGAGCTGCCACCAAATTTGATGAGACCTCATTGGTGGATGGGGTTAGGGCCCACAGGGAGGTCCTCTTCCCTAGCTCAGGGAGGAAGAGGCCTCCCAAAGAGACCAGGGCTGCATGGATGGAGGTGGCTGCAGAGGTCAACACTCTGGGAGTCACCCATCAGACCTGGATGCAGTGCAGGAAGCGCTTCCATGACCTTCACCATACAGGAAAAGTAAGTATGAAGTTTCCATCACCCTCAACCTGATCCCCATTGTCTTTCCCCAACAGCACTCAGCTTCAGCAATCACTTCCTCCACATACCACTTCACAGTCACATCCATGCACCCTTACCCATTCCCTCTCTCTCTCTATGCTCACATTCACATAACTATTCCACCACACTGCCTCTCACTCTGATGCTTGGAACACAACTGACAACACACAGGGAGGGCCCTTGGTCTTGTAGCCTCACACCATCTTTGTCTCCTTCTAAGTATCTATGCTATGCAATCTCTACACTCACTCCTGCACTCTCACTCAAACTCCACTCGTCTCCCTCATTGCAGGAAAAGAGAGCTCACAATAGGAGAGAGCGATAGAGGACTGGAGGAGGACCACCCTCAAATCGCCCAGCTGACCCCCTGGGAGGAAGCAGTGATGGAGATTGCTGGGGCTGACGTGGCTGCAGAAGCTGGGGCAGGAGAGACAGGAGCAAGCCCGCAAGCTGGTGACAGAATAGTTTCCCATCTCTCTCATTGACATAGCATGAGTTGCTGATATGATTCTGAAGCTACATCATTTGGACTTATGAGCATTTGCCAAATCCAATGTGCAAGTAGCCTTGGCATCACATCTCTAACTCTTTCCTTTACTCCCCCACAGGATCATCTGAAGCCCCCGTCGCCACTGCCGAGGAGGAAGAGGCTTTGCAGCCAGACTCCTTAGAGGAAGCTCCAGCCTCTGAGGGCGCAGCGTCAGCAGAAGTAAGCGCACCCAGCACCAGCGTAGACACTCACACCTCGGGGTTGCCTTTGGGACATAGAGTAGTGTTGTCACCTGGTGTTTCACAGCTCACAAGTGAGCATCAGCAGATTGTGGAGACAGGGACAGCAGTAGAGAGTCCTCGTCGGAGGGCGCAGGCCTCTGGCAGCTCAGTTCAGCTGCATGTCGACCCTATGCCTCTGGGTCCATCCGCAAGAGAGGAGGTGATGGATCTCCATGCACAGATGCAGGAGTCTCTGGCAGGTTTTGTCTCCAGGGTCGCTGCGAGTGTGGAGCGAATGGAGGAGTCCATGGCGAGCATAAGCAGAGCCTTATTGGAGTCATTGGCGCATGAAAACATCACCACGGAAAGGATGGCTACCTCCGTGGTAAGGCTGGCTGCGGCCGAGGAGAGGAGGGCTGCGGCCATGGAGGAGCTTAGTCGCCAGGGTATCGAAAACATGGTGAGTGCTCAGAATAGAATGACCTCTCGAGGAGCGATGGGCATCTATTGAGCACCGAAACCAGACCTTCATGGAAGTCCCTCTGAGCAGGACTTCCAGTGCAGAGACGGGTCCCCATGGCCCACCTGATGTGCAGCAAGGTGCTCTCCAACCATTTGCAGGCACTGAGGGGGAGCTGACCCATGAGGGAGGTTGTTGCTCACCTCAAGGAAGTGGGGGCTCCTCTCCACGCGCTCACACTTCCATGCTACTTCAGAGCCCTCGGTCAGAGCCCTGCCGGAGTCCACATCCCAGTGAGATAGGAGTCTCAAGCCCTGCACAGCCGCAGGAGCAGCTCCAACCTCCTCACAGGCTCGCCACCCCAGAGGACGCCCGCCAAAGGTATTGAGACAGGCGCAGCAGGAAATTGAGCAAGGGGCCTCCACATCTGCTGAAGCCACAGGGGTACCACTACGTAGGAGCACGCATAAGAGAAAAATAAAGCACCACTAATCACAAGGGTAGTCACTTGGGTGAAAAGTCTTGTAAATAGTTTTAATGCCATCAGTTTCCTGTACATTAAAAATCTGGTAGCAACTGCTGCAGTTATGGCGTCTGTCATTTGGCGAATGGGGATATCACATTGAGGCCTTAGGATAACTTGCAGATGTCAGCAAGCTGGTCAAATAGGTAGAAATGCGCAGGCATGGGCCACTGTCCATGGTCAATTAAGAAGCAGCGAGGCTGCAGTGTTTGATGTACCAGGCTACGCAAATCTGCCCAGGATGCGTGCATTCCTTGCATTCCACCCAGCAATTTTCTCACGCACTGGTTGACGGGCCTCCGCAGGATGCTCGTTTCCGTCCTCCTCCTCAGCATCATCGTCAGCATCATCCTCATCCAAGGCGGCTCTGTGAGGAGCCGCTTGGTCTTGCGGAATCGGCAAGCCACGACACTGTGCCATGTTGTGAAGCACACAGCATACCACGACGATTTTGGAGACCCTGGCTGATGAGTACTGTAGGGCTCCACCTGATCTATCGAGGCATCTGAAGCGCATCTTTAGCAATCCGATGGCTTGCTCGATAATGCATCTGGTGGAAATGTGGCTGGAGTTGCAGCGCTCCTCAGCTTCGCTGGCTGGTCTCCTCAACGGCGTCATTAGCCAAGAGCGCAGGGGATATCCCTTTTCTCCAAGTAGCCATCCTTGAAGTTCGTTTGGCGGACTGAATAGCGGAGGCACAGTAGACTGGCGCAGTATGAAGGAGTCATGGCAGCTGCCAGGGTACTTGGCATAAACATGCAAAATCACCACCTTGTGGTCACACACCAGCTGAACGTTAAGGGAGTGGAAGCCCTTGCGGTTGACAAAAACTCCTGGATTGCAGTGGGGTGCCCTAAGGGCCACATGTGTGCAGTCAATGACTCCCTGCACCCTTGGAAAGTCTGCCAGCTGAGCTAATCCAAGCGCTCGCGCCCTCACACTTGCGCGATCCTTGGTGAAATGGATGTGATTGTGCACGAGGGCAAAGAGGGCATCGGTGACCTGTTTGATGCAAGTGTGTACGGCCGCCTGGGAGATGCCGCTGATGTCTGCTGCTGATCCCTGGAAGGAGCCTGAGGCATAAAAGTTGAGTGCGGTGGTGACTTTGATGGTCACTGGTAAGGAGTGTCGACCTGGTGCTCTGGGCTCCAGGTCTTGCTGTAGCATTGCGCAGATGTCAGTCACTACCTCTCGCGAAAGTCGGCGCCACCTTTGGCAATGCTGCTCAGTCATGTTGAGGTAGCTCACCCTGTGTCTGTAGACCCTGTTTGGGGGGTATCTCCTGCACCGATGGCCTTCCATGCGCTGGCCCCTTCTGCCCTGTGCTGCCTCAGGTGGCTGAGCCGCAGCCTGTCGCTCCTGCTGGTGCTGCTGTTGCTGGTGCTGCTGTAGCCTCCTCTGCTGTTGGAGATCATCTAATGCCAGGAAGGGAAGGAACAAAAGGCCTCCCATGCTTCTGGCAGATGCCTCCGTTGAGGAAGCGCTGAGTGAGGGTGGTGAGAGGGGCTTCTCAGGAGCTCACACTGGAGAAGTGTGTGAGGCTCCAACCTTCCATAGCTGTGCCTAAGCCTTCAACAAGTTGCCCCAAGCCTTGAGCAACAAGGTCCTGCAGCCTACAAATGCTGGCTGATTAAATCTCTTCATTCCTGATTGACCTGCAGCTGAAAGCAAGCAAGCCAACATTGTTCACGCCAGGTTTCATCAGCGGTGTTCCCACCAGGCGTGGTTTACGTGGGGAAAGGCTGAAAATTCCAAGGGTCCTTGAAAATAGGATTAAACATGCCAATTATTGATCATTAGGGTCCCGCCTGCTGCGGGCGGGACTGATTCGGGTCGCGTTGAAACACGGGGGCGAAAGTCGGGCGGGGAGGGGGGTTGCGATCCCCTATTTCTGTGTTTTTTTTTTTTTTTTTCCAGCCCCCGCCCGCCTGAAACCCCGCCCGACGGCTCCGGGAAAATCAGGGCCAAACTTTTTCTGCTGGTGGGGGAGTCTAGGACAAAGTTAAAATCAGAGCCAGGCCATTCAAACACTGACAATCTCTGTTCTAAGGTGAGCCCTTGCACAAAGACTCACTAAAACCTCTCTCCTCAGCAGAAAGCAGATGGCTGCTGCATCTGAGAATGCAGCAGCCATTCTGTCATCTCTGCCATTGAGATGAGGCACCTCCGGATCCCGAAGGGATGAAGCCTGCAGGAAGAAGCAAAGGCAAGTAAACTTTTTCTAACACTTTACACTCACCTCTCATAATTACCTCTCCACACTTGCACCCATCACTCGCCTCCACAGCGGTTTTCGATCCCTCTCACCCCCGCAGACCCACTGCTCGCCTCGCTGACCCTGGCGGTTAATTGGCTCTAATCCCCTTCCCGCCTTGAGGAGACGGGTCCCTGCGCGAGTTGGGGACCCACCTCCCGGAAAGATGGCACGGAGATGGGTTGGGAGCGAGTTCGGTACCCGCTCCCAGTTTCTGCCATTTTCCCGGCAGTCCCGCCTCCATACCCGCCTCCCCAGGGCTGGGAAAATTCCCCCCAATGATTCCCAATTTAGCCATTAAGCACTCATGTAGAACCTTGTCAAAAGGTCATACCAGTAATATCCCTTTCGTAAATCTTTTGACTGTCCTTAAACAAATAATTTTGCTCCAAATGTTGACCACTAAATCTGTCAAGATTGTTTCAAAACATACACTACTACAGCCTACTGGTGTGTAGTTTAAAGATTTTATAAATTTCTATATTAATTATTGGCACTATATTAACCATTTACCAATGCTCAGGAATCTTCCCTGAATTTTGAAAGCTTAGAAAAATACCAAAGCTTCACATTTTTGTCGGTACAAGTTGGGTCAAATATCTATTTTAAGAACACTTCACCTTTTTTTATTATTTGCATACTGTCTAGCTCCTCCTCTGCTGTTCCTGGAAATCTAATTTTGTGAGTAATAAAAGGAATGAATTCACTCCTGGGATTAAATTCCCATTTGAAAAGCAAGCACTTCTAATTAATTTGTAACGCAGAAAATAAATGAAAAAATGCTCAATAGTTCTGCAAGTTTGACTTCAAAATATTTAGCACTAGCAATTCACAGAAAATAGTTTGCGTAGACATATTTTAATTGACAAGATTACAAAACAGGAATTACAGCAGGAAAATAATGGTGTAAAATTGCATTATATTTTTCCATAAGGAACTTTGTTTATGCGTATAATCATCAAAGTCATTATCAAGCAATTTAGATTTCAACTTGGAGAATTAGAGAAAGGCTACTCATTATTATTTGCAATCTCGATTTCAAATGATACCTAAAATTACTTCTCTGGCAGTTTTTTTTAAAAAACATAATGTTAATTTGCAAAGACTGCAAAAAGAGAGTACTGGATCATACCAAGAAGATATAGTTAACAACCGATAGCACTCAAGTGCAGAGATGCATTTCAACAGTGTGTTTCAGGGCAGGAGGTAATGAACAGGAAGTAGAACAGGAGAGGTGAAAGCACAGTCAAAGGGAAAGCTCTTTAGATGGCAGGAAAGGGATGACTGAGGGATGGAGTTCTACAGAGCAGGAGTATAGTGGCTGAAAGAGCTGCCAATGTTGGGGAGCAGAAAATGAGAAGTAGAGGGTATATGTAGGGACATACAGCTAGAGGAGATCATGGTAGGGATGATGTAACGATGGTTGAATTGAAGGCAAAGATAACAATCTTAAAGTTCACTCACTGGGGGATGGAGATCTAGTGAAGCTTGGCAAGAATGGGGATAATGGTAACGGGGACACTACTGAGTCAGAATGTTGGCATACGTTCTAAATGATTTGTGGTTTACTGCAGGTGACAGCAGGGAGGTTAACAAGGAGAGTATTGCAGAAGTTCAACCTGGAGATGATAAAGACATAGATTTGGGATTCAGCAACAGATAGGGGAAAAGACAGAGATGAAAGAAAGGTGTCTTAGTGACAAATCGGATGTGGGGGAGGAAGCTAAGATGGTGCATTGAGAGTGACACCAAGCTTCCACACCTCTGGGCTTAGCATGAGGCAATAGCCGGGCAGTTAATGGAGACGAGGCTAGAGTAATCTAGCTATTTCAGAGTTTGAAGATGATGGCTTTAATTTTGACAGTTAGCTGGAGGTGATTTTGCCTCGTCCAGGTCTTTAATGTCAAATATGCAGTTGGAGAGGAGTGGTAGCTTTGGTATTGATGGACAGGACATACACATGATCGTTGAGTCCATGCTTCCAGATTAGAAAGAAAGACGAACTTGGGAAGACCCAAGGATGTCCCAAAGCGCTTTACAGCCAATGAAATACTTTGAAAGTGCAGTACGAAACGCAGCAGCCAATTTGCACACAGCAAGGTCCCACAAACAGCAAATAGATAATAACCAGATAATCTTGTTTTTAGTGATGTTGGTTGAGGCCAGGACACCGGGGAGAACTCCCCTGCTCTTCAATATAGTACCATGGGATTTTTTACGTCTCATCCGAAAGCTGACAACTCCGACAGTACAGCATTCCCTCAGTATTTGACTGAAGTGCCAAGTCTAGATTATGTGCTCAAGGCCCTGGAGTGAGACTTGAACTCACAAGATTTTGACTCAGAGGTGAGACTGCTATCACCGAGTCATGGCTTACATTGCCAATGAGCAGCAGGTAAGTAATGAAGAGAAAGGAACCCTGAAGTACATCAGAAGCGAACTCCTGTTTTTGCGAGGCTAACAGTTCAGCGGCGTAAATCATCCAGCAATTTGTGGACATACGCAACTCACGGAGTATCTCTTCCTTGCCACAAATTGATGGCTTTTTTTACACATTAATAATGGCGGGCACCGTGAACTTACCATAATTTTTCCAGCAATTTTTGGCTCAATATTTGAATACATCAAAATCAGCTAAATGCAAAATTTAGCCTTAGAATCAAAATTAATTTGCAAATATAGTACTGAAATTTTCATCCACTTAAATAAAACAAGCGGTTTAGAACTTCACTGAAACTGCACATCACTCAATTTGAAGAAAATGTTAAAATTACTGTTTAATGTTGTATCACTCTGACCTGCTTTGTTCCTCTTCATGATGTCCAGTTTCTTTTTCTGCTCTCTCAATAATGCCTCCTGTTGAATCTCCAGTGTATTACTATCATTTGGAGGGTCTGGGAACATTTGTCTTATTTCAGCACGTGTTGCTGAATCTGTTTATTAATAGAAAATGAGTTACAAAAAGAACATTCTAGTTACAAATTCCAAAGTAAGCAATAGAATAAAATACAACGGTCATTCTCCCTTAGGAAACAAGTCGTTCCAAAATTAACGGTTCTGTCTTAGTTGTGGGAAGAGTCAATAAATTGAAAGGATTTTGCTTGATACCCTTTTTATCCTCACAATGGATCACAAACATTTACCACCCCATCTTCCACACTAATATAAAAGTATATAAATATAGTGACAGTAAATCTATATATATATATAAAACAGTATGTCTGTCTGTCTGTCTGTCCGGCTATACAATCAAAAGTTATAGAGCGTACCTACACATATGTTATATCAAAAGAAAGCTTATCATTAGGGGACTCTCATAGGTGTATTTACTTTTTGGTCGGACAAAGATTGTGCTGACGGTATCTAAAAAACGTTCAAAATTCCGCTCATTATCCGCTCATTAGCATCGAGTGGGGGTGGGTTCATTGCGTGTGCAGGCGGGCCATCCTAGAGTTGAGTGACGTGACGATTGACCAATCCTACAGTTCAGTGACCTGACGGTTGACCAATCGGTGCGTGTGTGGGCGGGCCTTATCATTCTGAACTGAGGTGAGTGTCAGTCATCTTGATTCGTAAGTTTATTTTTTTTCCCCCACTTTCTGCGTGTTTCTTTTCAAATCTAGATTTCCAGCAAAAAAAGTTACTTTTAAAACACAAATTGTTTTTTAAAAAAAGTTAATTAATTTGTAAATCTTTTCTCTAACCTCTATAATTTTCCGACCTTTCACCGTTTTTGCAGGCCTGGAAGCCAAGGCCTCTGTTGCCCAGCCATGCCCGAGCTAGGCACCACCCCTCCCGCTGGGCCCACCCCGCGATCGCCGCCATCTTTGTAAAGGCCGGCGGCGCGGGACTGGGCCGAGGGTAGCCATCGCTGCCATTTTGGTTTGAGTTCAGTTTCCATAAATCTGTGCAAACTTTCCAGATAAATGCACAATAACAAATGCTTTAAATATATAAAATAACGCCATTGGCAGCATGACTCGGAATTGACACAATCAAATCGACTGGAAGATTGTTTACTTAGAACTTTAAAAAAAACTTACAGCGAGTTTTTAGTCTCAACTGGTCTCTGAAGGAATTTTAGTGACTAATTCAAAATTAGTCCTTGGCTTGATTTAATTCCAGTGAGTTATAAAATGCTATTTTTGATTATTGGTGCAATTGGGTGAAAGGTGTTGTATGAATTCCACGCCAGTCTCCCGGCGTAACTCTGGCTCAGACTCAGTTATGTCGGGTCACTGCTGTTTCTGGGAGTTTCCTAAGTGGGGGAACTTCTAGCCCAGTGGTAGGCAAAATACAGCCCACGGGCCCACTGGACGGGACAAAAATAGAACGCGAGCCGGAGCTCAAGCTGCACATTAGTCTGAGTCGAGTCATGGCTGCTCATCTCAATTACTCTTTTACCGAAGAAAGAGACCAGCGCTGCATCTTTCCTCTCCCAGTACCCAGAATATGACGGCAGGGGGGGGTTCTCGTCGCGGTCTTAGATACGGGAGCGGATCCTGGAGCACAAGGACTCCAGGTAAATCGAGTTGGCCTGTTTCAAAATTACTAATTTAACACATTGCTCTCACCAACGTGCGCGGTCCCTTTAAATTTGCTGCACAGTATCTCTTCCAGCGGCAGGAGCTGGTGAGCGGCCTGCCGCTGGGGAGCGGCCTGCCGCTGGAAGAGATACCGTGCAGCAAATTGAAAGGTGTTGTCTGAATTCCACGGAGGTACCGCCAGTCTCCTAGTGTAACTCTGGTGCAGACCCAGTTATGTCGGGTCCCTGCTGTTTCGGAGAGTTTCCTAAGCGGGAAGGCCATGGATTTAAGCACCTCACCATCGTTCTGAGGCAGTGAAATGTGCTGCATAAATGCACTTTATTTTCTTTTCATTTAAATGTTTGATGCTGACACCAGATCATTGAAATGAAATTAAAAGTGTTCATTCCCCAACACTAACATTCATCATCATAAGCATAATCATGATTCCCATGAATGAATGTAAAAAAAAAACAATCGAAATCAATAACAAAAAAGTAGTTGGCGTTGTCAACATAAATGCAATATTGGTGTTAGAATGAGCCTGGTCTTGGGTTGAAGCACACTGTTGAAGTCCAAGAAGGAGCAACACTGCATTACATCTTGATCATACCAAAAGAAGAGCATTTAACTTGGTTGGCTATTCAACTAGTTAACTGGCTGTTTGATTATTCATTCACTAGGAAAGTGTTTCAGGCATATTAAGTGTTTTGTGTTTAATTGGATAATGCTCATGATAGCTGGGGAAGAACCTGAAGAATGCATCCACACTTGTATTGCAAATATTCACAACTTGATGTTACATTCATATTAATTCACAACTTCATGTCAGATTTTTATTATTATATTCACTTATGCCCTCAACAGCAGTAAAATCAGGATGAATATTGGGCCACAACACTGAAATCAAATCAGACATTCAGCACCACTACTGAAAATGTTGGATGTTGTTGTGAACAAAATATTCAGTTTTCCAACACAGTTGATAATTATAAAATAAAGACAAAAAAAAACAAGTATGTATTTAGTAAAGTATTTCAGCTCCTATACCCAGAAACATTATGATTATTACATCTGAGCCTACCTCTGTATTTCAGGTCATTGAAGTCTCTAATATTTTGTAAATTAACAGAATCTATCCCTTTTGATGAAGGTCGATGTACCAGGGCCTGTATACGTTGTCTAGCCAAATCAAAGACATCAACATGATTCCTCTCTCGCTTCCTTTTGAGAAACGTTTAAAAATAAAGGCTATTAGTTACAAAGAGATATGGGATTGACTGCACATTTCATCCCAATTATGTTACAGATTCAGTTACTATTGCTATCAACAACAGATTGATCTTTACAATAGCATAGTTTAGCTGGCAAAATTGCATTATTCAATCAAATGTACAACAATAAATGGCAGTCACTTGCAAGAATCTGAACAGTTCCAAACTAATTGCTCAGCTAATTATGCAGAAAATTACTGGTTTGGGGGTACAGTTCTAATTGAACATGTCAGGAGAGGGAGTAGTTTTTGTTCAAAACACTCCCCCCAAGCTCTATCTGGAAAAGTTAAAAAAATGATATAATGCATACAAAGTACTCTCCCCAGCTCCATTTCTATTGATGCTCATACTAAATTCGCAGCTGTGCCCACCCAGTAGAGTTTGAGTATTCCTCCTCTGAGATTCTTGTTCCTTCTAAGCACAATCTGCTTTGTGTTGTCTTTAAGAGGCAGAAGGAAATCTTTTAATAGGCCTTGTAAAGATAATTAATTAGAGTTTGTCGCAACTAGGAGGAGGAATATTTTCAGCTCAAAGTATTTGCAGCACTCTACCTGGCAAAAAATTATATATATTTTTGTTTTGAAATATCATGAATTTTCTGTCTTCGTGGTGACCAAACATTTTGGCGGCTCTTTCTTTCAGAGCCACTCTGCTAAGGGGAGTGGCTCCAGAACTTTAGTCTGGCTTGAAATTTGCTCAAAACTCTACTGGGTGGGCACAATCTGTACTTAATGAGTATTAATAGAAATGGAGCAGGTGTGAGTACTTTGTATGCATTTATAGCACCCAAGCACACCATTTGACCCATTGTGTAAAGATAGAATTCGGAACCTTAAAATAGATAGGGCTGCTGGTCTGAATGATAGCTACCCGAGGGTCCTCAGGGAGATGTACAAGCTCCTTGCCCGTATTATTAATAGCTCGCTCCACTCTGGGACAGTTCCCTTAGACTGGAAGGAGACTAATGTAGTCCCCATCTTTAAAAAAGGAGATAAGACAGACCTGGGTAATTATAGGCCCATTAGTTTAATGTGAGGAATAGGGAAAACACTTGAGAGAATCATTAAGGATGCAATAAATTACTACTTAAGCCAGAGCGGGACATATTAGGGACACTCAACACGGCTTCAAAAAAAGTCATGTCTTACAAGTTTGATTGTATTTTTTGAAGCAGTCACCAAAATGGTGGATGAGGGAAACCCAGTAAACATTGTCTACTAAGACTTTCAGCAAGCTTTTGACAAGGTACCACATAAGAGGCTTCTCTACAAAATCATATTAGTCGTAATATATTGAGCTGGATTGAGAGCTGGCTGGAAAGCCGTAGGCAGAAAGTAGTTGTAGATGGATTTGGTTCTGCATGGAGACCGGTCACTAGTGGTGTCCTGCAGGGATCAGTGTTAGGACCATTGCTCTTCACTATTTTTATTAATGATCTAAATGCAGGTGTTGGAGGCATGATCTGCAAGTTTGCAGATGACACTAAGATTTATGAGTGTCAGGACTATAGACGATGCTCGACTACTACAGGTAGATCTAGATGTGTTGGGGGTTTGGGCTCATGACTGCCAAATGATGTTTAACTTAGAAAAGTGCAGTGTTATGCTACAGTGGGCAGGTAAAATATTGAACACCCTCCTATCCTTTCCCCATATCCTTTAAACATAGCTTTCCCAAAATTAATCTAGTTACTAAAATTTGATTTTTTTTTTTACTTGGCCATTGCAAATGTTGCATCATCTTCCTTGTCAGCATTTTGAAAATGCCCCTCAAGGCGACGTTCCTCACTTCGTAGCTGTCTCCTCAAGGCTGACAGTTCACTAATTATATCTTTCTTTTCCTCTGTCAAAACACAGGTAGAAAAAGTCCACATTACAAATAAAAAGGAAAAGAACTTGCATTTATATAGAATCTTATCACAACCTCATGACATCTCAAAACACTTTACAACCAATGGATTACTTTTGAAGTGAAGACATTGTTATGTAGGCAAATGTGGCTGCCAACACATGCACAGGAAGGTCCAACAAACAGCAAACTGATTGAATAGTTTGTTTTTAGAGGTGTTGTTGAAGGAGGAATGATGGACAGGGCGTCTCAAAAACTCCCTGCACATTTTTGAATAGTGCCAAAGGATTTTTTGTGTATAACCAAGTTTGACAGCTCATTTGAAAGATTGCATCCCCAATAGTGCAATATTCTCTCAGTTCTCCACTGAAGTGTTGGATTAGATTATGTGCTCCAGTTTCATATTGGAGCTTGAAACCACAATTTTCCAACTCAGAGGCAAAAGTGCTACCAACTAATTCATGAAGGTTTAGTTTTTAAAACTAATAAAATCCTTTTAGTTATATTCAGTTATGTAACTGACCACATGTCAGCAATAATCCTGTGAAAGTGTTGATTTTCACAACCGTCTCTTTCAAAAATTGTGTGTGTACCTTCTTCTCAAATCATTGCAAATTGTAAAGGCTTAGAATTTTCAACCATACACAAACATATTTTGGTATTAGCTTTTGACACAATTTAAGTACACATATAGCAGAAGCCTTTATGTCACAATTAAAATCATACAACAAACAAAGTTTTGCATTTATTCTGGAATTTAATATATTAGAGACCATTTCATAAAATGTACATTGTAGATTCCTTCTCCCACCCTAAACACCATTCCCAGAGAAGTAAGTGAACAGGTACCCTAGTCCTAAGCTTTGCTGCAACTGCTCTGTATTTTGATGCTAAGACATACTCCCTTTCACAGCCCAATGAAACATAGAAACATAGAAGATAGGAGCAGGAGTAGGCCATTCGGCCCCTCGAGCCTGCTCCGCCATTCAATGTGATCATGGCTGATCATCCAAATTCAGTACCCGGTCCCTGCCTTCTCCCCATACCCCTTGGTCCCTTTAGCCTTAAGAAATATATCCAACTCCTTCTTGAATATATTTAATGAATTGGCCTCTACTGCCTTCTGTGGTAGAGAATTCCACAGGTTCACCACTCTCTGGGTGAAGAAATTCCTCCTAATTTCTGTCCTAAATAGCTTACCCTTTATCCTTAGACTGTGACCCCTGGTTCTGGACTCCCCGACTATCAGGAACATCCTTCCTGCATCTAGTCTGTCCAGTCCTGTCAGAATTTTATAAGTTTCAATGAGATCCCCTCTCATTCTTCTAAACTCCAGCGAGTACAAGCCCAATCGACCCAATCTCTCCTCATACATCATTCCTGCCATCCCAGGTAATAGAGGAAAATAGAGGTGAATACACTGAAAACTCACAACCTACAATTACACCATTAAAGTACTTCTGAACAAAGTTAGGTTTAAAAATGTTCTACTTCCACCTCTTCCCCCCCTAGCCTGCCCCCCGCCCCCCCCACCTCACTAAAATCTCAGGTACCATTCCTTGATTGCATTATTGGGGAAGAGTGAGACTTCCATCTCTAAATTAATGGCACTCAAACTAACAGATGCACACTGCAACTTGGCGCTCTCTGCCTTCTTGTACAGAGACATCTCACTTACACTTGCCATCTCTCCTAGACAGCTCAGTTGAGATTTGAAATTCACTACGTTAGGAAGTATAGATGCAAGCCTACACCAACATTTTACAATTATTTTAAATTTTACTAGCTGTTTGTATAGTAGAAGATAATATAGTTCACAACTCCAGCTACTATAATTACTTTATTTTCATAGCTGCTTATTACTCTTTTCCTCACCAACTATGAAAGTTGCCTGGCTTTTCTTAATCTTTTCAGCTGGCCTCTCCTTGATTTGAAAGGTGCAGACCGAAAAATACTCCCGAAACCAGAGGCAAGCAAAATATACTGCTGTGGGTTTTGGTAAAATAACATTACTCAAATTAAAATGGAAAAGGTGAGAATTTTAATCATTAAAGAATTGGGGTGGGGGGAGGGGGAAGGGCAAGGGGTATTTTAAAAGATTCAGTGGGAAGATAGATTAAGATAATCAACACAAGTTCTCCCAACTTTAGCAAAATTGCATATTAATTAAAATGTATTTAAATGAATTTATTAAAGAAAAAATACAAATATACTTGGGGTATTTTGGCAAGGGACTATTACTAATTATGAAGCTAAATTGTGTAATTAAATTCATAGATTACAGTATTAGATGTGAATACTTGCATGAAATGAACACTTGAGGAAACACACGTAATAAACAGCACCCCAAATCAGAATGGAGAAAAACTGAATCTAAATGGTAAATGAGATCAGGTGGCTGTGCCAACCTAACATGCACTTCACTATCATAGCAAAACAGTTTTACAATCTGAGGGCCTCTGTAGTAGCCATACTGAAGTGTTAAATTTGAAGGATGTTTGAATGTTATTTATAGGTGGGACAGTAAGCTGTGAGGAGAACACAAAGGCTGGAATTTTGCCAGTCCTCAGAGTGCAGGATTGGAGGTGGGACCGCTGCCAAAATCACAAAGATTGACAGCGGGTAGGAAACCCATCGTCAACCCACCTCCAATCAATCTTCCCAAGTGTCGGGTGACCAATTTGCGCATGGACCCGACACCTAGCGGCAGGAAGAGGATTATAGCCACTTACAGCCAGGTACTTGCTTCTTGTTAACAGGCTTTTTTTCAATTTTGCTGCTTCTGCCTCGGGTTCCCTGACGGCCGGACATACGCCAGATAAGTGTGGCGTGTTGTGAGTCTGCTGTAATGTTTCTGCGTTGAGGACAGCTGCAGAAGTGGTGTGAAGGATCCAATGGTGCACTGGTGAGTTTCAGAGGTAAGAAAATGTTGGGAAAATCACTTTTTAATGCATTTACACTTTTCTGTAGCTAACAAGTTTTGAATTGGTTGTCTAGTGCTACCACATTGGGAGAACCTCTCTCACCAGTGACAGATCACTTCTGTAACCTTACCTGCAGCTGTAGGGAAATGTGAGGTTATTCACTTTGGTAGGAAGAATAGAAAAACAGAATATTTTTTTAAATGGTGAGAAACTTTCAAATGTTGGTGTTCACAGAGATTTGGGTGTCCTCGTGCAAGATACACAGAAAACTAGCATGCAGGTACAGCAAGCAATAAGGAAGGCAAATGGCATGTTGGCCTTTATTGCAAGGGGGCTGGAGTATAAGAGTAAGGAAGTCTTGCTACAATTGTACAGGACCTTGGTGAGATCACACCTGGAGTACTGTGCACAGTTTTGGTCTCCTTATCTAAGGAAGGATATACTTGCCTTGGAGGCGGTGCAATGAAGGTTCACTAGATTGATTCCTGGGATGAGAGGGCTGTCCTATGATGGGAGATTGTGTAGAATGGGCCTATACTCTCTGGAGTTTAGAAGAATGAGAGGTGATCTCATTGAAACATACAAGATTCTGAAGGGGATTGACAGGGTAGATGCTGAGAGGTTGTTTCCCCTGGCTGGAGTGTCTAGAATTAAGAAGTAAGAAGGATCGAGGTCCCATATAGAGCTCTAACTTTGGCAGTGTTATTTAATTAAGCCTACGACTCGAGACCCCCAAGTAAAGTAATCGATATTATGGCATCACTCAATAAACCTACAACTATTAAGGGTGGGCGTGCCCCACCTGAGATTTCAGAAGACGAAATTCTGTGGGAGTTGAAAGGCTATATAGAATTACAGTTTGACTTACCTAAAACCTGGTTCGAAATCGAACAAAAGTACGGTACCTCCTCTAAACAGTGGTCTTTGGATGACATAGAGGGTCTGGGGAAAAACGACCCGTATGAAAGATAAAAGACGGATCAGATGGTCCTTGGCACTTATGAGTCAGATCCGACAGCGAAATGAGATTAAGACAAACTCCCAACATGATCACGACTTGACCAATGCAAAACAGCAAAAAGATGCGATTTATGAACAATTGAAAAAGAAAACAAATGAGCTTGAAAAGTCAGAAGTGGAAGTTAAAAAACTTAAAGGTGAAGTTCAGGACTGTAAAAAACAATTGGATAAACAACCGATAGTACCGGTAGTCCAAGAAAAGGGAAAATGTGTCAGGACCTGGAAGGGATACCCAGATCTAAATGAAATAAAGGAGGAAGGTCGTGGGAGACAAAGACAAGAAGTAGGTCAAGAGACTGACTCGGGATCCTCTAGTAATGTCAGTGAAAGTGAAGAGGAGAAAACAGGACCCCATTTGGCCCCATTGAGACAGAAAATTTGCACATTCTCCCCGTGTTTGCGTGGGTTTTCTCCGGGTGCTCTGGTTTCCTTCCACAGTCCAAAGGTGTGCGGGTTAGGTGGATTGGCCATGATAAATTGACCCTTAGTGTTAGGGGGATTAAATACGTGGGGTTACGGGGATAGGGTGGGATATGTGTTGGTGTAGGGGTTACGGGGATCGGGTGGGATATGTGTTGGTGTAGGGGTTACGGGGATCGGGTGGGATATGTGTCGGTGCAGGCTCGATGGGCCGAAATGGCCTCTATCTGCACTGTGGGGTTTCTGTGATTTTGTGATTCTGTGAAAAGGAAAAGAGTAGGAAAGGAGTATGAGAAGAAAGAAGATGGGGAAGAAAGGGCGAAGTACCAACTCCAACCGTGGGACGGAGTCCAAATTCTGATTGTAATGATACCCAGGAGAGAGGGAAATAAGTTACACAGCAAAGTAAAGACTGGCCTGAGAAATGATGAGCAAGATATAGATGCCGGATGGGATGCGATCCAACAGTGGTTACAAGTGTTTAGCCCTGCAAAAACGGATTGGGGAAAGATCATAGCCTGTCAACAGAAAGGGACGGAGGAAGTGTTAGAGTACGACGGGCGATTTAAAACTAACTGGTTGGAACACTCGGGGCTGAACACAGGAGAGATAAAGAAGGAAAAAGATCTAATTTGCAGGCTAACCAATCTGAAAACTCAGCAAAGGAAGAAAAAAAACAGGGATTTGGAAAGCCAGGAAATGCTGAGACGCCAATGGAAAAAGAGGAAAAAAAGAGAAACTTAAAGTTTTACTGTCATGGAAGTTATTAACGTCTGTGCTGAGACAAATAAAGCACAAAGTGCGTGTTAAAGTGTGAAAGTGTTCCTGACTATGACTGTTTAAGAAGTTACAGTATTTCTTTTGTCTGATTAGATGTTCTTTAAAAGATTCTGTTATGTGTGTTTTAGCTCCACCCACTTCTCTGTGTTAAAAGCGTTTAAATCTTTTGTCTTGGATTTTGGAAGTTTCAAGAATGTGCTATTTTGTTTTGTTTTATCTGTTCTGTTCGTGTTTAGTTAAAGTGTGAAAACACAACTGTCTTTTTCGATCAGGAAAGTTTTTTTTAATTTACGTGAAGTGACGCAATTACGCCTGATAATGTTTTGCTCCACCTTCTTAAAAACCTGCAAAGGAGTTAACCCTTTCCACTGACAGCTGTTTAAGTTCACCAAGCAACAACTTTAGTATGAAATTTAAAGATATGGGGCATTATTAAATTTAAGTTTCTTAATTTTAAGTTAATATTTCCCCACAGTGATAGAAGGAAAATTATGATTTGATAAATGGAAGTTATCTTGTAAACTAATTGGATGATAATGTGCAACATGAACTTGTACTGGTAGTGCTAGATTTAACCGATACGGCTTTACCTACGTGGTGTTCTAAGAAAACTCAATAATTATACCAACACCTCCTAACTCAAGTGTTAAAACAAGGCGCAACATGGAATGGAAGTGGGCACCGTAAAAAACACAAACAGATATGGAGACTACAATCTTTCGATAAGATACCTGAAAGCCCGAGAAAGGCTTGTATCGGATGGCATGGGTGGCATGATATTGAGATACCGGTATGAGTGTGCAAATGTGATTTGTTACGTATGAAGTAATTACCATCCAGGAATGTATGGTGAATTTGCACTGAAGAACCTGCTCAGTTACTTGACAACAGCACATGAAATGGTTAATGTGGCTCAGGAGAGCGAGACAACTTTTAAAGCATTGACACATACTCCATCGAGAAACTATCTAATTGATGAAACAATCAGAATAGAGTTAAACACACTGGTACCTGTTAGAGGGATTGAAATTGAAGTTGAAGTGGAGAGTTACATGGAATCTGGATTGGGACAATTGAGGGCTAAGGAGAAATCATGTTTAGTAAGAATTATCCACAAGATGGATACGAGTAAAAGAGATCTGGAGAATCTTTTAAATCCATGATTTTTTGATTAGATGTTAACTGTAATGTCGCTTGAAACGATTGTAAGACTGAATTTAACTGTGGCTGTAATAATTGTGTTTTGTAGGTAACAGAGCGTGGGGAAAAACCAGTACGAATCCAGTATGAGGTGATTTTAGTGGTGCCTCCTGTGTCACTACTACTGCAATTACCATGCTTTACGGGTCTAACAGGACCTGTCCCATCAACCAACACGTTTTTAAGTATGAGCTACACAATTATGTGGCACAATTCGGATACTCGGATATGACATTCCCCTTGTTGTTTGTGGGTTTCAGTGAGCTCATGATGCGACTGAACTCCTCCCTAAAGCATTTTTATGTTTTGGAGCAAGACAACTCGAGAATAGATATTGAAATTGACAGCATAGGGGACAACTCACATTGGTGGGATATTGGGCTTAATACATCAGCACACCCTTAGGTTTGTATTATTTCACATGCTCTGGTAGCTAATCAACTTGTAATGATAGTGTATTTGATATATGTAACATGTGTACTAAGACTTTGATACATAAGCCAATTGGGTACTCATGCCCATGGCTGACAAGCACTAACAAATTAACTGAGCACACCGAAAGAGAAGATCCGAAGTAAAGTAGAGGAGACCCCAGGCGGGGTAACAGCAGGAAAGATAGAAGAAACAGAGGACACCCGAGGCGGGGCAGAATTGGAACACCGGAACAGTGAATTGAATTTGAGTAAGGGGTCAGAGGTTGCTCCTCCCCCTCAAAAGAATGGACTGTAAGGAAGGGAGAAATCTTCAAGACTCCCTACTAACTAACGCCCAAGTTGAGAGAGCAATAAGAGCTAGCTATATTAGTCAAGAGCCGATTGTGAGAAGTCAATAAGGATATTTCCTTCTCAAAGAAGGGAATTGTAAGAAATAGCTGTTAGATTCAAAGATGGGTTTTAATTCTTAGACCAGGGACTGACAACAGGCAAGCGGAAAAAGATAGCATAAATGCCAGCAAGATCGAATATCAAGCATCAAAAGACAAATAGAAATGATAAGGGAATGGTAAATTGCAAGGAAACAGGGAGGATAGCACCTGCTAGATAACAAGGAGCCACGAAGCCATAAAATGCCCTTGAAGAATCTTGACAAAACATTCCTCAAAAAGATAAGAGGGCGGTCTTGTACAATAGGATGGGGATCAAATTGTGTGTTTCTGTTGATTAAATGTGTTTGCCACCAGGCGGCTACTGCCTCGCGGGCAAGACGCCTTGCAGGTCGCCGCAGACCGTTTTTATATCTTAAAGGGGCATGTTATATTTAGCTGCTAGATTGTTTTGTACCTTTTTCTACTTTTTATAATTTTTCTACCTTTTTACTTTTTAATTTTTACCTGAATGTATTTTTCAAAGCCAAAGCCATAAGCTGAGGGGAGCTCCTCCCACTTTTTAAGATGCACTAATTAATTTAAGATCATTAAATCAATTATTAACTTATTAAAACCAGGCTTTTACTGTGGCCACATAAAATCCTGGTTGATGTAGATTTGTGCAGAGCCACTGATCCAGACAGTGGCAAAACACAGCAATGATTGATTATATTTTTAAGCTGACTTTTTATTTTTATGATTCAATTTTTGAAAGAATCAAAGGGAGGAGTGTTAGGGAATATATATATATATTTTAATAACAGATTTTAATATGATTAAACTAATGACTGAAAGTGCTGATTGTGCTTAAACAGCCACAGAAAAAAGGACCACGTGTAAGACTGTAGAACAAAGACATGGTGTGATGTATCAGATCGAATCACAGCGTGGTAACGTCACATAGGCTGATGTATCAGATCCAATCACAGCATGGTAACATCACCGGCTGATTCAGCTTAACTTTAGAACAAAGGAATGAGTGATGTATAAGAGATCCAATCAGTGTGATGTCAGATCGGCCGATGTAGTTGAACCAGCCATGGCTCTGCATGCATGCTGCTGAGCCAATGGTAATAAAGGGGGCGGGTACATTTGCTGTGATCTGCTGCTGTATAAAAACCAGCCATTTTGAACATGCTTGTGTGGTAAACCACTGTTATGCCTGTCTGTATGTGTATGTGTATTCCACTAGGTACAGGTCTGGACATGCCTCGGCTGACTCCTCCCACTATTCCAGGTATATAAGTGACTACCTCCCAGTCCCTTAGTATTCTGGACGGGTCAACCACGCGAGACTAGACCTTCATTCTTTAGTTAATAAAAGCCTGGTTGTTACTCGCTTAACCTCAGTCTTTTGAGTAATTGATGGCGCATCAGCTTGTTAGTTGGATAAAGGAAGTCAAACAGTGTAAATCAAGTGATGCAATAAATCGACTATTTAAAACTTACCACCGGACTCGCAAACTTTAATTTTAGTGTGTTGACCTCAGATCAGTGTGGTCCACTGAAATTACCTTGATCTAACAATTGGCATAGTCTCAGGATAAGGGGTAGGCCATTTAAGACTGAGAGGAGGAGGAATTTCTTCACTCAGAGGGTTGTGAATCTTTGGAATTCTCTGCCCCCAGAGGGCTGTGGATGCTGAGTCTTTGAGTATATTCAAGGCTGAGATAGATAGATTTTTGGACTTTAAGGGAATCAAGGGACATGGAGATCGGGCGGGAAAGTGGAGTCGAGGTCGATGATCAGCCATGATCTTATTGAATGGCGGAGCAGGCTCGAGGGGCCGTATGACCTACTCCTGCTCTTATTTCTTATGTTCTTATGTTTATAGGTCCCTTTCATAAACCTGAATATCATGGTGTGTGCTCCAAATACAAGAGAAGTAGAACCAACTGCTACACACTTAGTACACTCTAAACTGCCTTAAGGACTCACTCCTTCACAGTCTAATTGAACAAGTTCAGCAAGTAGTTCAGGACCCGGCAATCAAAAATAACCCTATCTGACCTTAAGTTAGAGTTGCATGACTTTTTGATATAATTTTCAAATCCAGGAAGTAAATATGCTCACTCTCATCTTCCTCATGGCCATGCCATTAACTGCCAGATTGTTAAGAACAAATGCTAGCCTATTTTTAGTAGCTAAACCGCAAGTAAACCTCACCTAGTCAATGTTCCCTCTAAGTTGCGCGCATGCACAGCTGCACAATAATCTGGAAGGTACCACGCAGGCTGCTCACAAGCATTTCCATCTGAAATACTGCGCATGCGCAGAAAATCTAAAGGAAATGCACACTGAAATAAACAGGCCGTGCCTAACAAAGACAATTTAGTGGGAACATTGTGCCTAGTAGTATGAATTAAGAAGCCAGTATATCGCACTCTTGCTCTTTTACACTATGTTTTACACCTGCATTTTGGCCTGAAAGACATGTAAAGTGGAGGAAAATGGCAAAAAATTATGAACCCTATCCATTTGCCTAGTCTAGCAGATATAAAAGGCCTTTTAGCTGCTGTTACTGCTCTGATCCTTCTATCTGTGCCACTGAAGTTACTGAAATTTTGCTAATTTGCACCCCATTCTACCATTCTGGCATTAAAACTTGCTTTAATATTCTTAGCCTGCCTTATATTTGTACATTTTAAAGTTATGGAAGTTAGTGTAAACTCTCAATTATTAATCAGCTTGAAATTGCTGACTTATTCCATGATCATAAATATAGTTTTTTGGCATCGCTGTTCCACTAGTGATTCTTCCTCCTTCATTGCACATCTTTCGAACTGATCCGGAGTGCTTTGGTGATTCATTTATTACCTTGGACACTCCAAAGCAGGCTCTTGCCTTCTAAACAAGTTACCATAATATTGTCTTCATGGTTTGTTAGATTCCTCTTATCAGTAACTGTGCTGAAGTTGATGGCTTATTCTCCAAGGGGGAAAAATTCGGTATCGCCCCATTTGGGGCGCCATTATTGGCGGTGCGCAAAGTTTAGCGCCTGGCGCTAATTATCGCCTCCGACAGCAAACTTGGCTTTTATCGCCCCAGGAGGTGATTGGAGCGCTAAATCAGGCGCTTCACACCTGTCTTAAGTCGCAAAGGCCGAGTAGCTACCTCAGAGCGCTGGCGAAGGAAGGGCAAATCAAAATGAACCTGTAAAGTGCTGCTCAGTACTCAAAACTTCTTCACACAGCGTTGAATCTCTCCAGAAGTCTCTCTCTCTCTCTCTCAGAATGCGTGGTGCAAAAATTTCACCGACAAAAAAAGGCAGGAAGCGGTCGCCTTTCAATAGTGCTCCCCTAGTCCCTTTCTGACAGCATAACGCTCCCCTCAACCTGTCGTTGCTAGCGGCAGGCGGTAAGGCAGGGGGCGCCACTCAATATCCGGTCCGGGGCGCTAACGGGGCGTTGCGCACTCGACTGACGTCACAATCTGCCGGCGTAGGAGATTGTGGCAGTAGTGTTTAGCGCCGCCGCAAAATGTCTAGTTAATTTCGCGAGCGGCACAAACATCGCCGCGCCCAGCCTCTAGTTGCTTTGCGCCCCAATTGGCGCCCTCTTAAGATGCTAACGGGAGGCGCAAACAACTAGATTTAGGGGGGGAAATTCTTCTCCGGCAATATATGGCTTCCGAGGGCTCTGTTCTAGCTCCCACACTGCTTATTTCTATATAAATAACTTCCTTTACTCATCATTAAACCTTATACACATTTGTACCGTTGATTCTACTCTACATTCAACTCACTCAGTGCACACAGCCTTTATTTCTTTCAATATTATGGTTAATCACTGACATTTGGAGCTCCTTCACGAACTTCGGTGGGACAGTGAGAATTTTTCTTGATTAAATTTAAGACAATTGAAGGAAGAGCTATCACCTCACATCGTTGATGTCTCAACACTAAGGCCGGCATTTTCCCCAGGTTGGCGGGTTGGTGGTGGGGGGCCTCCGAGGCGGACGGGAGGGAAACCCGGGAGGCCAGGTTTCCTGCAGGGCCTGATTTGAATGTGAGGCCTCAGATTCTTGTCCGCAGCCAGCCAGCTTTAGAGGATGGTTGGCTGTGGGCGGGTAGGCCTCAGAAGCGAGGGGCCGGTCCGGGGGGGTGGGGTGGGAAGAGATCGGGGCCGGCCATCAGAGGATCGTGTCCAGCCACATCATCATCGTTGGGGGGGGGGGGGGGGGGGGGGGGGGGGGAGGTGGAGGAGAGGCCTGCGAAGGTGATCGGAGGCCTCGTTTGGGGGGGGGGGGGATCCTCCGATTGTGGGGGGTGGGTTAGGTAGGGACCCTGGATCCAGGAGGTAGGTCTAAAGCCACTTACCTCCGGGATGCAGCAGTCCCCACCTCTGTTTAACTGCCGTGTGTGATGAAATATGCCATTCATCAGGCACTCTGTATTCTCTGTGTTTGATTGTGCCTGTGACTGTGATAAGCAGGGGAGTTTAGTTTCAGTTTCATTTCCTTACCTGTATTGTATTGTGTGTAGGGCTCCGCCCATACCTGGCCCCTACTTAAGCAGGCCCCAGCGTGTCTCACAGGCAGTACAGCAGATCTCTGGATGAGAGACACTTCTCCACTGTGTATTACTTTCTGAGTTAATAAAAGCCTTGCTTTGCTCCGTTAACGTTGAGTCTCGGATTCATTGAGGCACATCACCGTGTTTCACAAATTGTGAAACCCGTCCCCATGCAGTTAAACACAAAATGGAGGGGAAAAATGATGCTTCCAGCCTCATTACAATATTTAAATTGAGATAACGCCCCCTGGGAGCGGGTCGGAGGCGGGATCAAGTCAGGAATTCTATTTTTAACACTTTAACTGCCCCCACGCTCCAAACCCACCAATTTTCTTTTAGGGGGAAATTCCGCTTTTGTCTACTGACCTTCTTGGGTGCACTCTCTTTTGATCTCAAATAGAACTTCTCCTTCATTGTTAAACCTGTGTTCAAGAAAGGTTTATGTTTTGTGCTAAAGGTTTCTTTTCTTTTCAACAACTTCCTAGTAAGCCCAATTTTGTCCAAGACAGAACACAATTCCCATATCTGAGGAGGCTCTTAAAATTCCTCTCCCACATTCCTGGATTGGATACACAAAATAGCTCATCAGCTGTTAGGTGATCTTACTGTTAACTGTTAGCCTGCAACCTTATCATCTCTATCAGCAATACTATAGTCAATGCTCCTCTGAACTTTCTGCTCTTATACCACCCAAGTCCCAAATACGGCATCCTACAACACGTTGGCCTGGAAATTGGGCTGCATGGCACCCATTTTTCAGGTGCTACACGGCCTCCCAAGTCCCCAAAATGGCAGGCAGGATAGGAGTGTGCACTTCCAACTGGAAGTGGGCCGGCCGCCATTTTGGGTAAAAACAAACAAAAGGCATCCTTTACTCACGTGTGAAGCAGATGTTAGGCCCTTTGCATATGAAAATAAAGGTCCCAAAATCACCGACTCCCAGGCCCCTACCTCCCTCGGCCCTGGCCTCCAGGCGCACTGGCGCCAACCACTTCTCTCCATCACCCCCAGCCCAACCTCACCCCACCCCATACCCGTACTCTCCCCCCCCCCCCCCCCCCCCCCCCCATTCCACCCGAGGGCATCACTTACCTGTGTGCCGCTATGGCACTAGCTGCCACCACTTACCTTCTTGGCCTCCTCCAGCAGCACTGTACCTATACGAATCAAGTCCAAGGCCCAATATCCAGGGCTCTTTGGAACATACCATTCATGCATAGGGTAAGTATCTGGCACCTGAATTTCTAGGCCTATGCCTCCTACTCCAACTCACTTTCCATGGCCTCAAAATTGCAACTTACCACAGTCTCTCCTTTCTCTTCCAACCTGTGGGCTTTTAAAACGCAAACCTGACATCAGATAATCACCACACCTTAATTCTCTCCCCGCCTACCCCCGACCACACCACCCCTTATTCTGGAGGTGAACTACACTATGGATGTTGGCCATCACTAGGTTTCCTAATTAGAAATAAACAAGAAAATGTGAAATATGGCCAATTACCCACATTCTTTCACATGCACTAAAGCACTGCACTTCCACTTTCTCTAGAATGTTGTAAATGTCAGTTTTGAGCAGTGAAGCTATTCGGGCATAAAACTAGTGAAACGAAAATCAGTTTATTTATCTCAGTGGAGGTACCTTTTGTATCCAGCTCGGGGGAAAAATTCAGTATCGCCCCATTTGGGGCGCCGTTCTCGGCCGGGTGCAAAGTTCAGCGCCTGGCGCTAATTATCGCCTCCGACAGCAAACTTGGCTTTTATCACCCCTGGAGGTGATTGGAGCGCTAAATCAGGCGCTTCACATCTGTCTTAAGGCGCAAAGGCCGAGGAGCGAGGCGCTGGCGAAGCAAGGAAGGGCAAATCAAAATAAACCTGCAAAGTGCTACTCAGTACTCAAAACTCCTTCAGACAGCGTTGAATCTCTCCAGAAGTCTCTCTCTCTCTGACTGCGTGGTGCAAAAATGTCAATGATAAAAAAAGGCAGGAAGCGGTCGCCTTTAAATAGCACTCCCCTAGTCCCTTTCTGACAGCATAACGCTCCCCTCAACCTGTCGTTGCTAGCGGCAGGCGGTATTCTAGTTAATTTCGCGAGCGGCACAAGCATTGCCGCGCCCGGCCTCTAGTTGCTTTGCGCCCCAATTGGCGCCCTCTTAAGGCGCTAACGGGTGGCGTAAGCAACTGAATTTTTCCCCCATTGTCCTTTTATCAGTTTTTCTTCTTCCCCAAGTAGCAGCATCCCTGACTTGCCAATTGTTGGCATGTGCTCTTATGTAATTAGCAAGCACAGGCATGCACAAAGTGTATCTGTAAAGTTGTAGGCAGCTTATTAACCGCTTGCCAATTCCTCATGAATGGTATAGAAGGGGAATGGGAAGGTTAACCAACTTCCTTTTTTTGGGGGGTGGAGTGGGAAGAGAAGAGTGGGAAAGAAAGACCATTTTGCTCCTTCCTACTCATGCAAGAGGACAGACCAAACATTATAGTGCCAATTCCTTGGTCCCCAAAACTGAAGGATGACAATGTCACTACAACTCTGGAGTCTTGCTGGTTTCGTTGTAATTTCATAACTTAGGGGTCGATTTTCGTGGAGCCGTCAGGTGGGGTTTCAGGCGTGTGGGGGGGGGGGGAAATCCCGAATTCGGGGGTCCTGACACCATCCCGCCCAAAACCCCACTCCACGCAACTTTCAGAGGCGGCGGGTACCCGCCCTGCACTGGGACCCGCCGAAACCAGGCGGAAAGGGATTAGTGCCAATTAACTGCCTGTTAACAGGTAGTTAACAGGCAGTTTTTAGCCTAATCCCTGTTTTGAGGGGTTTCCTGTGGGATTCCCGACGGCTCCAAACCACGCCAGGTTAGAGCAGGCGGGCCGTCGGGTTGAAGGAGTTGGAGGGGTCGAGATGTCGGTGTTCAGGTGAGTGATGGGTGCATGAGTGCAAAGGTAAGTGTGTTTGGTGTGTCTAAAGTGTGTAAAGAACTTTTACTTACCTGTACTTACCTTAACAGCCTTTCTTCCTGTAGCCGTCGGGAGCGCATCACTCAGCTGGCACTTAAAGCTGAACGGCTGCGATCTGTGAAAAGTGACAGCCTTCAGCTTTGAGTGTCGGTGAGAGTTCTAACTGAGTCTGTGCAGAAGGACTCATGTTAGAAGTCAGACTGTCAGTGTTTCACAGCTTCAAACAGCTGTGAAACACTGATATTTCATCTGTCAAGAACTCTTGACAGATGAAATTGCAGTCTGTGACGTCACCTGTTGCTGGGTGGCCCTTAATTGGCCTGCTGGGCGGGCTCAACAAGGTCAATCAAGTGAAAATCGCGCGGATTGGCCGGTCATCTAAGTAGGCGGGTCTAAAACCCAAAAGTTGTAGTCCCGCCTCCTTCCCGACAGCTTCAGGAAAATCGACCCCTTAGTGTTTTCAGGAAAGAACAGAGACACTCATTAAGGATAGGTTTCTTGAGGATAATCATAACTCTGAAACATGAAAACTATCCAACATTGAACTGCTGGGCAAAATTTGCAAGATACAATTCTGATGCAGGTCATCATGCAAAAAGTAAATAAATTCATAGGAGCAGGAATAGGCCATTCAGCCCCACGGGTCTGTTCCACCATTCAATTGGATCATAGCTGATCTGCATCTTAACTCCATCTACCCGCCTTGGTTCCATAACCCTTAATGCCCTTACCTAACAAAAATCCATCAATCTGTTTTGAAACTCTCAATTGACCTAGTCTCAATAGCTTTATGGGGGAAGAGAGTTCCAGATTTCCACCACCCTTTGTGTGAGGAACTGCTTCTTGACATCACCCCTGAATGGCCTAGCTCTAATTTTAAGGTTATGCCCCCTTGTTCTGGACTCTGCCGCCCCCGCCCACAACCAGAGGAAATAGTTTCTCTCTATCTACCCTATCAACTCCTTTAATCATCTTAAACACCTCAATTAGATCACTCATTAATCTTCTACATGCAAGGGAACACAAGCCTAGTCTATGCAACTTGTCCTCATAATTTATCCCTTTTAGCACTGGTATCATTCTGGTGAATCTGTGCTGCACCCCCTCCAAAGCCAACATATCCATCCTGATATGTGCTGCCCAGAACTGAACGTCGTACTCTAAATGGGGTCTAACCAGAGCTCTATATAACTGTAACATAACCTCCGTCCCTTTGTATTCCAGCCCCCTTGAGATAAAGGCCAACATTCCATTAGCTTTTTAAATTATTTTTTGTACCTGTCCACTAGCTTTTAGTGATTTCTGAACTTGGATCCCTAACTTTTTCTGCTCCTCCACAGTTCCTAGCTTCTCGCCATTTAGAAAATACTCTGATCTGTCTTTCCTAGGTACATAGTGGATGACCTCACATTTCTCACGTTGAACTCCATCTACCACAGTTTTGCCCACTCACTTTTCTATCAACATCCCTTTGCAATGTTCTGCTCCCATCTACACTACTTACTGTGCCACCTAACTTAGTGACATCAGCAATTCCTAATTACTTGACATTGAAATGAATAACAAATTAAAAGGATACACTAAATACAAATATATAGAGTAAATGTGTAACAGTATCATGTTTGTGCCAATGCTGTAATTTCCTATCATGGTTTTAGTTCTCATTAAATTTTAATCAAGTACTTAGAACTCTCCAATAGCTAAAGTTACAACATACAGCATCAGAACACATAAGAATATACATCTGCTTGAATAGTTTTACCATATGCTCGAAGTTGGTTTCGTCTAGCGGGAACTGGTGGTGACTCGGTCCCTGACTGTAGACGATCCTATTAAGCAAAACATTTTTTAAGACAATTCCAAAAGTACAAGTCAATCAAAATAATAGTTTAACATTTCAAACTTAGGTGAATAAAACAGTGATTGAAACATTTCCAAACTGAATTCTGTGGCTTTCAGATTTTTAGGTTGTGGCTTTTGTAAATTTTGGATCTGCTGTTTGTTCGTCTCCACTGCCACAATGATACATTGCAGGCTTTTTGTTGAAATAATCTCGGTGCAAAGAGCTCCAACAGAAATTGCCCTCACAGTTACAGTAGTCACCGCATTATGATAAATCTTACTTTTAGGGGTACAAACGCAGGCTTTTTTTCCTTCCATAGATCTTATCAAGACAATTAATTTTTGTAATTTATTTTTAAAAACCGATAAATGGCACACTCAATTTTGACTCTTAATCCTTGACAAATCTTTGTAATAAAATTCCTTGCATCTGTTATTTACGTCATGGCCATTGCCTACATCCTCTCTGTCAATTTTCTTTTTCCTCAATGGTTAAGTTTCTATATTTTTCTTCTGATCGATAAATGTCATAACTAGAACATAACCAATGATATTGGCAAAATATTTCTTCCCAGCAACTCACCATCACATTTTACCAAAAAAAATCTATTACATAGAAAGTAAAATAATTCTCAGATTACAGTAGTCATTGTGGTAAACCACGTTCACTATCGTATCACTGTTAGTAGTTAGCACTGTTCACCACTGTTCGTTATAACTGTATCACTGACCACTATTGTATCACGGTACGAGGTCGCCTCTTGCCACACTGCTATACCTGGGATGACCACTGCCGACTCCGCCTTGGCTCCACCCACCAGGCCAGGTATAAAGGTGAGCGACTGGCTGGTATTCCTCCTGCTTGGATCGGATCACCCATGAGAGTGGGCTCTGTTATTTAGTCAATAAAAACCTTTAGTCACCTTCGTAACTCTTCGCCTTTTATTGGAGGAATTGATAGGTATATCAATTTTATTGACTAAATTTAATGATGTCCGACAACGAGTCACAACCGGCGGAGGAGCCACCAGCGCAGCTCCCAGGAGCACAGCCACACCAGCCAGCTTGGCTGCGAGCCCTCAGACCGCCGTACCGGGACCTGAACCCACGAGCAGCAAACTCAGCCGCAGACTTTAAACACTGGCTGGTCTGCTTCGAATCATACCTGAGAGAATCCAGCGTCCCTCAGGCATCCAAACTAAGTGTCCTGCAGGCACAACTGAGCCCGAGAGTATACACTCTCATCGAGGACATGACTACCTACGAGACCGCCATCAACCTGCTGAAACAGAAGTACCGGACCCCGGTAAACTACATGTACGCTAGGCACCTCCTAAGATCACGGCCGCAACAGCCAGGAGAATCAGTAGCCGAATTCTCACAGGCGCTATATGCACTCGCCAGGAACTGTGACTTTAAATCGGTGTCGGCAGCCGAAAATACTGAAGATAATATCCGCGACGCATTCCTGAAAGGCCTACGGTCCGAGTACTCACGGCAAAGACTGCTGGAAGCTAAAGACCTCAGCATGGAAAAAGCTGAAGCCCTCGCTATCTCCCTGGAAGTGGCCCACCAAGATCAGGAAGCATTCACCAGGTACTGCTCGCGACCCTGGGACTCGGGCCCGACCCCTACCACAGCACCCTTCCCAGCGCCGCCCCCGGGACCTACCTCTGCGTCGGCGTCCCGGACCCGACCGGCCCCGCCACCCCCGGCACCGGCCCCGACATCAGGCATCCGCGATCGGGCCGCCGGCTGTTTTTTTTGTGGCCAGGAGAAGCACCTGAGGTCGCGCTGCCCAGCCAAGAACTCCATATGCAAAACCTGCCTGAAGAAAGGCCACTTCTCCAAGGCCTGCAGGAGCGGATCCTCAGAGGCCAGCAGTGCCGCATGCGAACTATGGGGGCGGCCATCTTCGTTTAGGGCAACTGAGGCCAGCATCCCCACACATGAGTCATGGGGCGGCCATCTTTGTTTAGGGCAACTGAGGCCAGCATCCCCACACATGAGTCATGGGGGCGGCCATCTTTGATTAAGGCAACCGACCCCAATAGTGCCTCATGGGGCCCTACCTCGTGGGAGACGCCATTTTACTCACCACGCCCGACCGCCTCGCCCGCAGATGACAACGACTCGCTCAGCTACACACTAGCTTCCGTCACCCTGGACCAAGCCCGCCCGCACCATCTGTCCAAGTCAATGATGGACATCAAAGTGAACGGCCACGCCACGACCTGCCTGTTCGACAGCGGAAGCACGGAGAGCTTCATCCACCCAGACACGGTGAGCCACTACTCCCTCTCTGTCCTACCAACGCGCAGCCGAATCTCGATGGCATCGAGGTCCCACGCCACGGACATCAGCGGCTACTGTGTCGTGACCCTGTCGGTTAAGGGCACGGAGTATAAAAACTTTAAACTCCTCGTCCTCCCCCATCTCTGCGCTGCCGTCCTACTAGGGCTGGACTTCCAATCCCACCTCCAAAGCGTAACCCTAGCATACGGTGGACCCCTCCCCCCACTCACAGTCAACAACCAGCAAACGTTAAACCGCCCACCGCGTAACACCTGCAGCCTCTCCACCCTCAAGGTCCCGCCACCCTCTCTGTTTGCTAACCTTACCCCTGACTGCAAACCCGTCGCTACCAAGAGCAGGCGGTATAGCGCCGGGGACAGAGCCTTCATTAGCTCTGAGGTGCGGCGCCTCCTGAAAGAGGGCATTATCGAGGGGAGCAGCAGCCCCTGGCGTGCCCAGGTCGTAGTCGTAAAGACCGGCGATAAAAACCGCCTGGTCATCGACTACAGCCAGACCATAAACAGATATACCCAGCTGGACGCATACCCCCTCCCCCGCATATCTGACATGGTCAATCAGATTGCACAGTATAAAGTATTCTCGACCATCGACCTGAAGTCGGCCTACCACCAACTCCCTATCCACCCTGAGGACCGCCAGTATACCGCCTTCGAGGCGAATGGGCGCCTATACCACTTCCTTCGGGTCCCCTTCGGTGTCACTAATGGGGTCTCGGTCTTCCAAAGGGAGATGGACCAGATGGTTGACCAGAACGAACTGCAGGCTACATTCCCCTACCTAGATAACGTCACTATCTGCGGCCGCGACCGGCAGGAACATGACGCGAATCTGGAGAAATTCCTCCGTACGGCCCAACGGCTGAACCTCACCTACAATAAGGAGAAATGCGTGTTTAACACCGCGCGCCTTGCCATCCTCGGCTGCGTAGTGGAGAACGGAATCATCGGCCCCGACCCAGAAAGAATGCGCCCCCTCATGGAGCTACCCCTCCCCCACTGCCCTAAAGCACTTAGGAGAACCCTGGGGCTTTTCGCCTACTATGCCCAATGGGTACCCAATTACGCGGACAAAGCCAGACCCCTCCTGAAAGCCACTTCCTTCCCCCTCACGGAGGAGGCGTGCGCAGCCTTCTCCCTCATTAAGGGAGACATAGCCAAGGCCACGATGCACGCAGTGGACGAGTCCATCCCCTTTCAGGTGGAGAGCGACGCATCCGACTTCGCCTTAGCCGCCACCCTAAACCAGGAGGGGAGGCCAGTGGCCTTCTTCTCAAGGACCCTACAGGGCCCCGAGATCCGACATTCGTCGGTCGAGAAAGAGGCCCAGGTGATCGTGGAGGCAGTACGGCGCTGGAGGCACTACCTGGCAGGCAAACGATTTACCCTCCTCACCGACCAGCGTTCGGTGGCTTTCATGTTTAATAACAAGCTGAAGGGCAAAATCAAGAATGACAAGATTTTGAGATGGAGAATCGAGCTCTCCACCTACGATTATGAGATCTTGTACCGGCCAGGCAAGCTGAACGAATCCCCTGATGCCCTTTCACGAATGACATGCGCCAGCGCGCATATCGATAGGCTTCAGACCCTCCACGACCAGCTCTGCCACCCCGGAGTCACCAGACTCTACCATTTCATTAAGGCCCGCAACCTGACCTACTCCATCGAGGAGGTCAGGACCATGACCAGGAACTGCCAGACCTGTGCGGAGTGCAAACCGCACTTCTATAGGCCGGACCGAGCAAGCCTGATCAAGGCCACCCGCCCCTTCGAGCGCCTGAGCATCGACTTTAAGGGGCCCCTCCCGTCCTCTGACCGTAATGTGTACTTCCTCAACATCGTTGATGAGTACTCCCGTTTCCCCTTTGCCTTCCCCTGCCCCGACATGACCAGTAGCACGGTCATTAAGTGCCTGAATGCCCTCTTCGCCTTGTTCGGGTTCCCGAACTATATACACAGCGACCGGGGCTCCTCCTTCATGAGCGAGGAACTCCGGCAATTCCTCCTAGAGAGAGGTATTGCAGCAAGCAGGACCACCAGCTACAACCCCAGAGGTAACGGTCAGGTGGAAAGAGAGAACGCGACGGTATGGAAGGCCGTCCTCTTAGCCTTAAAGTCTAAGGGCCTCCCAACCTCCCGCTGGCAAGAAGTCCTCCCGACAGCGCTGCACTCCATCCGGTCATTACTTTGCACGGCCACTAACACCACCCCCCATGAACGAATGTTCGTTTTCCCCAGGAAGTCGACTACGGGAACCACTCTACCAACCTGGCTGACCGCCCCGGGGCCGGTCTGGCTGCGGAAACACGTGAGGACCCATAAAACGGACCCCCTGGTCGAGAGGGTGAACCTCCTGCACGCCAACCCCCAGTACGCCTACGTGGTGTACCCAGACGGGCGGGAGGACACTGTCTCCCTACGAGACCTCGCACCCTCAGCCGATCCGGAAACACCGCCACCACCCCCCCCAACCTCAGTCCAGGTAGACGGCATGCCGGAACCCCACGAGCCCTCGCCGACCACGCAAACACCAGCATCAACACCGGATAAGGCACCAGCACCGGATAAGGCAACACCACCGCTGCGGCGATCGGAGAGGCTTACGAAGCCTCCGGACAGACTGACCTACCAGAATTGGTAGTACACTTCACCCCGCCGGACTTAATTCTAAACAAGGGGTGAATGTGGTAAACCACGTTCACTATCGTATCACTGTTAGTAGTTAGCACTGTTCACCACTGTTCGTTATAACTGTATCACTGACCACTATTGTATCACGGTACGAGGTCGCCTCTTGCCACACTGCTATACCTGGGATGACCACTGCCGACTCCGCCTTGGCTCCACCCACCAGGCCAGGTATAAAGGTGAGCGACTGGCTGGTATTCCTCCTGCTTGGATCGGATCACCCACGAGAGTGAGCTCTGTTATTTAGTCAATAAAAACCTTTAGTCACCTTCGTAACTCTTCGCCTTTTATTGGAGGAATTGATAGGTATATCAGTCATCAACATTTCTCACCCATCCAATTTTTATTTTTTAGGGCTACAAGCATAGAAAGAAAAAAAACCACAATTTTGTTTTAAAAACTTACCCAGAAATAGTTCCATCAACATTCCCTTCTTCATAGAATTTTACAGTAAATAATGAGGCCATTTGGCCTACTATATCTGCACTGGCTCTCTGAAAGGGCTTTCCACTCCCAAACACCTACCCCCTCTTCCCACACCCATTAAAAGTTTGGTTTTGCAAATATTTAGCTAATTCTCTTTTAAAAACTATTATGGATTCGGCTTCCAGCACCTTTTCTGTACCTAACAACCCTCTGGATAAAGACATTTCTACTAACTTCTTTCTTTGTTCTTTTAATGATGATCTTAAATCTATGCCTTCTTGTTACTGACTCACTAAGCAGTGTAAATAAGGTTTTCCAAATTTAATTTATAAAAAGAATCTTATTATTTTGAGCAACTCTATTAAATCTACTCTCAGCCTTCCTCATTCGAAAAAAAGTCCCACTTTTTCCAAGTCTTTTTTCATAATTAAAGCCTCTCATCCTTGGTATGAAAGTGAATCCCTTCTGCACCCTATGTATGGCCTTGATATCCTTCCTAAATTAGGGTGCCCATTTATAAAACCTAGCATTGCACAAGCTTTCTTTACAGCTTTATCAACTTTTCATCCCACTTTTAAAGATTAATGTATATGAATTGGCCAATCTCTCTGCATCTCTTAAAGTTTTATCATAGCATACATGACTCTCCTTATTCTTTCTCTGAAAATGCATCTCCTCACATTTCTCTGCATTAAATTTTATCCGGCATCTATCTGCCGAATCTAAACTACCTTGACTGTGTCCTTCTGAAGTCGCTTATAGTTCTCTTTACAGTTAACCACATTCACTATTTATGTGTTGTCTGTAACTGTTCCTATTATGTCCCATGCTTAAGTCTAGATTATTTATATATACTAGCTGGAGTGCCCGGCGGTGCCGAGGGAACTCAAGAACTCTGTGCCAGACAGAGAGAGGGAGGGAAGGAGAGAGAGAGGGGGGGGAAGGAGAGAGAGAGGGAAGGAGAGAGGGAAGGAGTGAGAGAGGGGGGGAAGGGGGTGTGTGGGAGGGGGGTGGGAAGGGGGTGTGGGAGGGGAAGAGGGGGGAAAGGGGGTGTGTGGGAGGGGAGGAAGGGGGTGAGTGGGGGGGGGGGAAGTGGGGGTGGGAAGGGGGTGTGGGGGAAGGAGGGGCCAGCAGACCCTCTCCCCTCTGCCAGTGTTGAGAGTTGCGCTGCTGGCGGTTGGAGAAGGCTAGGCCCCGGGGCCTCGGGCACCCGCACTGACATGGCCCAGCCGAGCCCAGCGCCCCGGGCAGCCCGAGCTCCGCAGCCGCAGGCCACAAAGCACCTGAGCCCAGCACCGGCGATGGCTCTGCGGAGCTCTGTACTGCCACGCCAGCCTTTACAAAGATGGCGGCGGTGGCTACGCTCGGCTCAGTCCCGCCCCGCCAGCCGTTAGAAAGATGGCGGCGATCGCGGGCCGCTTGTTGAGCGGGACGGGAGGTGCCTAGCTCGGGCGTGGCTTGGGAGGAGAGGCCGAGGCTTCGAGGCCTGCAGGCGGGGTAACCCTGGAAGGTTGTGACGCCCGGCGGAGGTAGCGAGTCAAGAGGAAAAAAAAGGGTGAAAGGTAGGAAAATTAATGAGGTTAGAGAAAATATTTACAAATTAATTAACTTTTTTTAAAAACAATTTAATTGTGTTTTAAAAGCAACTTTTTTTTTTGCTGGAAATCTATATTTGAAAATAAACACGCAGAAAGTGGGAAAAATAAATGAATAGTTAGGAATCAAGATGGCGGCCACTCACCTCAGCTCAAAAGGATTAGGCCCGCCCACACACGCAATGAAACGCCCCCCGTGACGCACCGATTGGTCAACCATCAGGTTAATCCCCTGTACGATTGGTCAACCATCACGTCACTCAACGTTAATGAGCGGAATGTTGCCGTTTTTTGAACCTTTTTTGTATACTGTCTGAACAATTTTTGTCTGACCAAAAAGTAAATACGCCTATTAGACTCCCCTAATGATAAGCTTTTTTTTGATATAACGTGTGTGTAGGTACGCTCTATAACTTTTGATTGTAGAGCCAGACAGACAGACGAACCGTTTTATATATATGTAATATAATATAATATATATATATATATAATAAAAATAATATAGATAGATATTGAGAAGCGCAATGGTCCCAACACTGACCCCTGGAGAACACCATTGTTTATAGTCCTCCAGTCTATGTACATGGACACCTAAATGCCATTGCTCTACCACAACTCCAAGTCTCTCACTATTAAGAAAATGTTATGATTTGTCTTTGTCAGATCCAAAGTAGATGACCTCACTTTTGCCCACACTGAACTTCATCTGCTATAGTTTCTCCCCATTCATTTAATCTGTCTTTGTTCCTTTGAAACTGGCTGCTCCCATCCACACAACTTATTGTGCATCCTAACTTAGTATAATCTGCAAACCTGGATACACAACTCTCTATTCATTTATCCAAGTAATTAATGTATATATTAATAAAAAGCCGAGGCCCCAGTAGAGATTCCTGGGAAACACCACTTGTTACATACTGCCAATTGGAGTACATTCCCTCTATGCTTACTCTATCACCAATCCATTACCGATCCACGTCACAGGGTTGTCTCCAATTCTGCACGCTTATATTTTTGTTAATAATCTCCTGGGTGGAACCTTATCAAATGCCTTCTGGAAGTATATATAGACATCATCCATAGACATTCCCCTAGCCACCATGCTAGTGACCTCATCAAAAATTCCATTAGATTAGTTAGACAGGACCTACCTTTCACAAATTCATGCTGACTCTCTGATCAGCTGATGCTTGTGTAAGTATTCAGTCACTCTGCCGCTGATGATAGATTCCAGCCCCTTCATCACAACTGATGTTAAACTGCCAGGTCTGTAGTTACCTGGTTTCTTCCTCCCTCTCTTTGGTTACCTGGTTTCTTCCTCCCGCCCTTCTTAATTAATTGAGCGACATTTGTAATTTTTCAATCCAAAGACACAATTCCTAAATCTAATGAGCTTTGTAAAATTATGACTTAATGCATCTACAATTTCCTCACCTATTTCTTTTAATACCCGGAGATGGAAGCTATCAGGTTCTAGAAATTTGTCTATCTTAAGTCCCATTATTTTCACTTTGCATATCTTAAGTCCCATTATTTACTCTTAATTAAACATTTAAAATCCACTAACTTCCTCCCCGTGACTTATTTTTCAGTTCCCTTTGGACCCCCCAGGCTGGGGGCAATGTCCCCCACGGCTCATTCAAAATTCCTATTTAAAAGGCGGTGAGCCAGCTGTGCAGGAGCTGCAGAGCACTGTGTGGCTGCACATGTTAAAGGGAACATTGGTTAGGGTGGGGGAAGTGTTTTGAAATTTTCAATTGACCTAGCCTCATCAGCTTTTTGGGGGGGGGGGGGGGGGGGGAAAGAGCGTTTCATATTTGCACTTCCTGTGTGTGGAGAAGTACTTTCTGATATCACCCCTGAACGGTCTACCTCTAATTTTAAGGTTGTGCCCCCTTGTTCTGAACTCCCCCACCGGAGAAAAGTTTGTCTATATCTACCCTGTCGAATCTCCAGGGTAGTAATCCAGAAATCACTACCCTGGAGATTCTGCTCCTTAATCTAGAATTTAGCTCCTTCAAATACCTTTGCAGAAACTCAATCCTATTTATTTCTATGTGATTGGTTCCCACAGAATCATGACCTCTGGTTGCTCACCCTCTCATTCCAGAACCTTTTGCATTTGCTCCATGATGTCCCCAACCCTGGCACCTGGGAAACAAAATACCATTCAGGACTGTAGATCACATCTACAAAAGAAATCATCCACCCTGCACACACCAATCCCCTGACTACATACCACATTCTTCTGTGAAAACCAAGACAAACCACTCATTTGGTACCTTCGGCATTCCTTCAGCCTCCATAGGATTTCCTTTTTCAGGCTTAATCAGACCTTCCTTTTTTTTTAAAAAAGAACTAATGCTTTGCGTTTATAAAATCTTTTACAATTTCCCTTTACGTTACCTGCCAATCTTTTTTCAAACATCCTCTTAGTCTTTGTGATCATTTCTGCTTCCCTTCAATGGCCCAGAAATTCCAGAACGGGGCTTGCAGCGCGTGCAAGCCCCGTATTTGCACTTACCCCGCGCTCGTGCCGATCAGCTTCTGGGACGCCTGAACTTGCAGAAATAGAAAGCACATTCCCGGGCAGCGTATGACGTCACGCCGCCCAGGAGTGCAGCCAGCGCGAAGCCAGGAGCGTGCAGTGTAAGTGAGACACGCCCCTTGAGGTCTCAGTTTCACTGGACACGCCCCCAATGTTTCTGTCAAGCTGCTAAGGATTTTTACATGCAAAGCAGCAGTTTAAATAGGTTTTTGGAAGTTTTTTGAAGATTTTGGTAACTTTTATAAACTTTTTAAAATGTTTACATTATTTTGAGTAATCTGAAGTAGTTTTAAAGAGAATTAAAGCAATTTAAAGACTTTTAAAAGCCCTAAAAGAATTTTTTAAATTCCATTTATTTATTTAGCAATGTCGTCGTCATACGTGTCTTCACACTGTTCCCTTTGGGGAACTGTATGAAGTGGTGGAAGGATTTATGGCCATGATTAACGCTCATTCCGTGACCGTAACCATCTTTGAACCAGCCATTAGGGCGGTTAGTCCTATGGCGGGAGGGTTTTACGGGCTCCCACAAGCTATACAAGGAGGGGGGCCACCCACACCCACGGACGCAAATATCCCACTGGATGTCAACCCAGAATTTAGAGCCGGAGCTCCGACTCCACTTGCCGGGACTGTCTGGAGCGGGGTTCGAAACCCTACCCTGATCTGGCCCAGCGGCGGGGATCCTACCGCTATGACAAAGGCCCAATCCAATTAGCAACGTGAAATGGCAGCATAGGGCTCCAGTCACGGGGAGGGAAAAGGCGCAGGAAACGTATGGGTGTCACCTTTTGTGCGGAGTGGGCCTTTTGCGTAGCAGTAAGCATCCCCGCCGCTGGGCCAGAAGGAGTAGGGTTTTGAACCCCACTCCAGACAGTCCCGGCAAGTGGAGTCGGAGCTCCAACTTTAAATTCTGGGTGGACATCCAGCGGGATACTTGCGTCCGTGGGTGTTGGTGGCCCCCCCCCCCCTCAGATGGGTTGTGGGAGCCCGTAAAACCCTCCCGCCATAGGACTAACCACCCTAATGGCTGGTTCAAAGATGGTTACGGTCACGGAATGAGCGTTAATCACGGCCATAAATCCTTCCACCACTTCATACAGTTCCCCAAAGAGAACAGTGTGAGGATACGTACGATGATGACCTCTTGCGCAATGCACCTCCTTGGGCCCTCAGTCGCAGATGCGAGGGGGCAAGTCGTGCAATTGTTAAATTTTTTATTTTATTGACATGTAAAATGTTGGCCCAGTAATTCCCTTCCAAATGCGCTAGTACGGTCGGGGTACTTACGCATCTGGCCGGATGAAATGCCGGTTTTCAGCATTCACAGTGCATGTGGGGAAAACCGGCATTTCCTGTCCTCTGAACGAAGGGGTTCAGAGGCAGAACGCGTGCGACTGCACAGGCAGCGCGTGCGCAGTATAATTCGCCGCTTTCATTAATGCTTTCAGTGAGGTCCAGTCATTACAACTTACACATGAAAAAAGCATGGGTACAGTTGCTCCACAGGCTGCGGAGGAAGATATTTCTTATCGTGCAGCTTCTGAAAGTATGTATGTCTGTATATATTCCTTTGCGTGTTATGTATATATTCCTTTATTTATGTGTATGAATGTATTATTTAATTATGACTTTCAGAGAAAGTAACTTATTGGAAAATCATAATTAAAAACATACATTCATACACATTAGTAAAGGAATATAAAACATACATACATATACGTAAAGGAATATATGTGGACATACATACATAACTCATTCTCACATTCCATTCACACAGCCACAATTGCTCCTTCTACCTACCGTTCTGAAAACCCTTTTAAAAAAAAAAAATTTAAACTTTAAAACTTACTTAAAATTTCTTAAAATAACTTCCCTCCCTTTCCCAAACAAAAATATTGCATTTCAAAAGCTCCACGATAAAATATATCTTCCTCCGCAGCCAATGAACAACTTTACACTTGCTTTTTTCACGTGTAACTTCTAAGGACTTACCCTCACGGATTTCATGAATGAAATCCACGAAGTTCACTGCGCAAGCGCTGCCTGTGCAGTCGCACGCGCTCGAGGTCTGGAAATGCCGGCGTTCCCCGCATGCGCTGTTCATGCTGAACGCCAGCATTTCCAACGGCCAGAAGCGTGAGTAAGCCGACCGTACTCACGCTTCTGGCCTGGAATTTCTGGCCCAATATTTACAGCTTGATTTGCTGTTGCATTATTAGCCCTTTTGAATTATTAGCTCCTCACCTTGCACTTTCTCCTTTGAATTCACTGCTCTCCTGTTCTCCTTTAGCCTCTCCCTCTGTATAAACACTCCTATCCATATTCACAACCACCCAATTGACTTTTCCATCTACCATTTTCCATCCAGGACCAAGGACATCTTTACACTTATGGTCTCAATCAAAGACATATCCAACACCGACCACTTCCTTGTATACATAAGAACATAAGAAGTAGGAGCAGGAGTAGGCCATACGGCCCCTCGGGCCTGCTCCGCCATTTAATACGATCATGGCTGATCCGAACCTAGACTCATGTCCACTTCCCTGCCCATTCCCCGTAACCCCTAATTCCTTTATCAGCTACGAAATTGTCTATCTCCGTTTTAAATTTATTTAATGTTGCAGCTTCCACAGCTCTCCGAGGTAGCAAATTCCATAGATTCACCACCCTCTGAGTGAAGAAGTTTCTCATCTCAGTTTTGAAAGGGAAGCCCCTTATTCTAAGATTATGCCCCCTAGTTCTAGTCTCACCCATCAGTGGAAACATCCTCCCCGTATCCACCCAATCAAGCCCCCTCACAATCTTATATGTTTCGATAAAATCACCTCTCATTCTTCTGAATTCCAATGAGTAGAGGCCCAACCTACTCAACCATTCCTCATACGTCAACCCCCTCATCTCCAGAATCAACCGAGTGAACCTTCTCTGAACTGCCTCGAGAGCAAGTATATCTTTTCTTAAATACGGAAACCAAAACTGTACGCAGTATTCCAGGTGTGGCTTCACCAGTACCCTGTATAACTGAAGCAAGACTTCCCTGCTTTTATACTCCATCCCCCTTGCAATAAAAGCCAAGTGTGGCGACACGCCACCACTGGACACAATCCGCTCACGGCGGCACAGTCTAAGCAGAAGCCCCCAGCCGGGGGCCCTTTCCTCCAGCAACTTGTTTCCCGCAGGGACAGGCTGCCGGGAGCACTTCCTGTCTGGGGAGTATTTAAGTGGATGCGCGGGCTTTTCTAGTTCCTGTTTGTCATGTGGTTGGAATAAAGCAGTTGTGTTTTCAATAGCTCTGGTCTCGAATCCCACGTTTGCCGCGGTATCTCAACACTGGTGACCCCGACGCTCAGGACGAATCCTAAGCTAGCATGGCGGATACAAACGCAGTCACGGTTAAATTACCAGACTTTTGGGAGAACCTCGCCGAAGCCTGGTTCGTTCAAGCTGAGTCCAGATTCCGGCTGAAAGGCATTACAGTCGACGCCACGAAGTACGACTACCTCGTCGCCTCGCTCACCTACGCTACAGTCCCCAAGGTTTGGGCAGCGCTGCAGAATCCACCAACGGAGAGCAAGTACGAACATCTGAAGGCTGCGCTACTTAAAAAATTTCAAACGTCCTCTTACCAGCGCCACTGCCAACTCCTGGACCTCCCCAGCCTTGGTGACGCTTCACCATCAGACCTGCTTTCCCACATGCTGTCCCTCTCAGACGACAAAAATCCCGGCGCCCTTTTTCGCACGCTTTTCATTCGGCAGCTCCCCGCCAGCATCCGCCCGCTCATTGTGGAGTCTGACTCCACGGACCTGAATGATATAGCCGAAAAGGCCGACCGGCTGCTCTCTGCACAGGCCGCTCGCGACGTCGCGCCCGACCTCACGGCAACGACCACGCGGTCTCCCCGGGCCGCTAGGCCCGACCGCCCTACCACTCCGGGTCACTGCTACTACCACACCCGTTTTGGCGCTGGGGCTCAACGCTGCACGCCACCGTGTACCTTCAAACCCCCCCCCCGCACTGGCCCCCGCGATGGCTGCGGGGCAGAAGGAGCCCCTACTGTACGTCACTGACGACAGAACCAACCGCCGATTTCTGTGCGACACAGGGGCCCAGCACAGCATCACCCCCGCCTCCGCCCTCGAGATCCAATGCGGCACACGGGGTATCACACTGGCTGCAGCCAACGGCTCTGAAATCCGCACATATGGCACCCGCATGGTCACGCTCGACCTCGCGGGCCGCCGCTACCGCTGGGAGTTCCTCACAGCCAAGGTCCTCTGCCCACTCATCGGCGCCGACTTCCTACGCGCCCACGGCCTCCTTGTCGACATTCCGAGGCACCGCCTCGTCGACATCAACACTATGGCCCCCATCCCCGGCGCCTTTACCCCGGCCCGTTCGGCCGGCCTGACGACCTACTGCCTCGCCAGAGCCACGGACGACTACTCGGCACTCCTAGCTGAGTTTCCCGCCCTCACTAACCCGACCTTTTCGGCCAAAGCCGCCAAGCACGGTGTGGAACACTATATCCCCACCACCGGCCCCCCAGTTTCTGCCCACGCCCGCAGACTCAACCCGGCCAAGCTGGAAATCGCGCGGGCCGAGTTCACCAACATGGAACAACTCGGCATCATCCGCCGCTCCAGCAGCCCTTGGGCCTCGCCCCTCCACATCGCCCCCAAGCCCGGCGGAGGCTGGCGCCCTTGCGGGGACTACCGCCGCCTCAACGACGCCACCACCCCCGATCGATACCCGGTGCCACACATCCAGGACTTCTCGGCCCGACTGGCCGGACGAACCGTCTTTTCCAAAGTCGACCTGGTGCGCGGTTACCACCAAGTCCCCGTACACCCCGCAGACATCCCCAAAACGGCCGTCATCACCCCATTCGGCCTGTTCGAGTTGCTGAGGATGCCCTTCGGCCTCAAGAATGCAGCACAGGCTTTCCAGCGCCTTATGGACTCAGTCCTCCGGGACCTGAACTTCCTATTCGTCTATCTAGACGACATTCTCGTGGCCAGCTCCTCCAAACAGGAACACCTCGAACACCTTCGCATCCTGTTCGGGCGCCTAGCCAAACACGGGCTCATCCTCAGCCCGGCGAAGTGCCAATTCGGCCTAACCGAGATCGATTTTCTCAGTCACCACATCACCCCTGCTGGGGCCGTCCCCCTGCCCAACAAGGTGCAGGCCGTCCAGCAATTCCCCCGCCCCACAACCATCAAGGGCCTCCAGGAGTTCCTCGGGATGGTGAACTTCTACAACAGGTTCATCCCCAGAGCCGCAGCCCTCATGAAGCCCCTATACGACTCCCTCCGAGGAAAATCCGGCAAGATGGACGTAGCCTGGACCACTGACACGGCAGCCGCCTTCGACGCCACCAAAAACGCGCTCGCCGACGCCACTCTGCTCGCGCACCCGAGGGCCGATGCCCGGGTCGCGCTCACCACCGACGCCTCCGACCACGTGGTCGGGGCCGTGTTCGAGCAGTGTGTCAATGGCGCGTGGCAGCCACTTGCCTTCTACAGCCGCCAACTGCGCCCCCCGGAGGTCAAATACTCCACTTTCGACCGCGAGCTTCTCGCACTCCACCTGTCGGTCCGCCATTTCAGGTTCCTCCTGGAAGGCCGCCCCTTCACCGCGTATGTGGACCACAAGCCACTCACATACGCGATGGCCAAGCACACCGAACCCTGGTCCGCTAGGCAGCAACGCCAGCTCGCGGCCGTCTCCGAGTTTACTACGGACATTCAGCACATCTCCGGTAGAGACAACGTGGTCGCCGACTGCCTTTCCCGTCCCGCCGTCTGTGCGAATCACCTCGCGGTCGACTACGCACAACTAGCAGCGGCCCAGCTCACGGACCCAGACCTCCTCTCGGCGGCTACCAGCCTGCCAGGGCTACGCCTAGCCAAGGTCGCGCACGGGCCCGAAGCCACAGCAGTCACGTGCGACGTCTCACTCGGCCAACCCAGGCCGGTCGTCCCTGAGACCTGGCGCCGCCGCGTTTTTGACGCGCTCCACGGGCTCTCTCACCCGGGTTCCCGCGCATCCGTCAAACTCCTCTCCAAGCGCTTCGTCTGGCGCGGCCTCAGCAGAGATGTTCGGACTTGGGCCACCTCCTGCCTCGCCTGCCAACGGGCTAAGGTACAGCTGCACACCAAAGCACCCCTGGGAGACTTCGAGGTACCCAGCCGCCGCTTCGACCACGTACACGTCGACATCGTCGGTCCCCTGCCACCATCGCAAGGCCAAACTTATCTCCTCACGATGGTCGACCGCTATACACGCTGGCCTGAGGCAGTGCCGCTGACCTCCACCACCACAGCCGACATCGCCAGGGCGTTCGTTAACACCTGGGTTGCGAGGTTCGGCGTACCAGCCGACATAACCTCCGACAGAGGCGCCCAGTTCACCTCCGAACTCTGGCCGGCCACAGCACGCAACCTCGGGGTGACGCTCCACCGCACCACGGCGTACCACCCGCAGGCCAACGGACTTTGTGAACGCTTCCACAGGTTACTCAAGGCCTCACTCCGCGCCGGCCTGCAGGACAGTACCTGGACTGACCGCCTACCGTGGGTGCTACTCGGCCTACGCACCGCGGTCAAGGAAGACCTCCAGTCCTCGGCAGCGGAGTTAGTCTACGGACAACCGCTGCGCGTCCCAGGCGAATTCCTTCCGGAGCCTACCAAGCCTTGGTCGGCCGAACAGCAGCGGCTTGACTCTTTCTCTTCCGCTCAGCAGTTCGCCCCACCTCCGGTCAACCGACACGGCGAACTCGCACCTCACGTCCCGCCAAATTTACAGCAGGCGCGCTTCGTCTTCGTGCGACACGACGCGCACCGCGGGCCCCTGCGACCCCCGTACGACGGTCCGTACGAGGTACTACAAACCGGGGACAAGGTCTTCAAGCTGCGACTCGGCGACAGGGTCGAGACAGTCTCCATCGACCGGCTCAAACCAGCACACACAGAACCAGGGGAACAGGTCCCCGTGGCCCAGCCTCCAACTAGAGGCCGTCCCCCCGGCAAGCCAGCACAGCCGGCGGCGAACTGCCCGACCCAACCAACCAGACCGGCGACCACTCAGAGCCGCTGCAGCAGAACCATTAGACCACCGTCACGACTCGTCCACTCCTCCTAAGCGGATTCTGGGGGGAGCTCTGTGGCGACACGCCACCACTGGACACAATCCGCTCACGGCGGCAGACAGTCTAAGCAGAAGCCCCCAGCCGGGGGCCCTTTCCTCCAGCAACTTGTTTCCCGCAGGGACAGGCTGCCGGGAGCACTTCCTGTCTGGGAAGTATTTAAGTGGATGCGCGGGCTTTTCTAGTTCCTGTTTGTCATGTGGTTGGAATAAAGCAGTTGTGTTTTCAATAGCTCTGGTCTCGACTCCCACGTTTGCCGCGGTATCTCAACACAAGATTCCATTGGCCTTCCTGATCACCTGCTGTACCTGCATACTAACCTTCTGTGTTTCATGCACCAGGACCCCCAGATCCCTTTGTACTGTAGCACTTTGCAGTTTCTCTCCATTTAGGTAATAACTTGCTCTTTGATTTTTTCTGCCAAAGTGCATAACCTCACACTTTCCAACATTATATTCCATCTGCCAAATTTCTGCCCACTCACTTAGCTTGTCTATGTCCTTTTGCAGGTTTTTTATGTCCTCCTCACTCACTGCTTTCCCTCCCATCTTTGTATCGTTGGCAAACTTGGATATATTGCACTTGGTCCCCTCCTCCAAATCGTTAATATAGATTGTAAAGAATTGGGGTCCCAGCACTGACCCCTGCGGAACACCACTAGTTACTGATTGCCAACCCGAGAATGAACCATTTATCCCAACTCTCTGTTTTCTGTTAGATAGCCAATCTTCCACCCATGCCAGTATATCCTCCACACTGATCCTGAACACGGGAGCTCCCCAGGGTTGTGTGCTCAGCCCCCTTCTGTACTCCCTGTTTACTCACGATTGCGTGGCCACGCACAACTCCAACTCCATCATCAAGTTTGCTGATGACACTACCATTGTCGGCCTGATCACAGATGGGGACGAGACAGGCTACAGGGAGGAGGTAAGAGCCCTAGCAGAATGGTGCAAGTACAACAACCTCTCCCTCAACATCAGCAAAACAAAGGAGATGATCGTGGACTACAGGAAGCGGCAGGGGGAGGGACACACCCCAATCTACATCGAAGGGGCTGAGGTGGAGAGGGTTAGCAGCTTCAAATTCCTGGTTGTATTCATTACGGAGGACTTAACGTGGTCCAATCACATCGACGTCGTAACCAAGAAGGCATGCCAACGCCTGTTCTTCCTCAGGAGACTGAAGAAATTTGGAATGGCCCCCCAGATTCTCACCAACTTCTACCGGTGCACCATCGAGAGTATCCTGTCCGGCTGCATCACTACCTGGTATGGCAACTGCACCGCCATAGACCGTAAGGCTCTACAGATGGTGGTGAAAGCTGCACAACATACTATAGGAATTAAACTACCTGCTGTGCAGGATATCTACCTCGAGAGGTGACGGAGGAAGGCCCTGAGAATCATCAAAGACGCGAGCCACCCCAGCCACAACCTCTTTGCCCTGCTCCCGTCCGGTAAGAGATATCGAAGCATACGGTCTCGTACCAGCAGGTTTCGAAACAGCTTCTACCCCCAGGCCATAAGACTCATGAACGAATAATTTATTGTTATTTATTACTGTTGTTTTATTTATTATTACTGTATTTCTATTAGTATTTTTATCATTGCTATGCCATATTTATTCCAATGTTAGGAGGACTCGTAAAAATCAACATTTCATTGTGCAGTACACACGTTTGCTGCATATATGACAAATAAAATTGAATTGAATTGAATTGAATTACCCCCAATCCTGTGATTTTTTATCTTGTGCAGTAATCTTTTGTGTGGCACCTTGTCAAATGCCTTTTGGAAGTCCAAATACACCACATCCACTGGTTCCCCTTTATCCACCCTGTTTGTTACGTCCTCAAAGAATTCGAGCAAATTTGTCAAACATGACTTCCCCTTCATAAAACCATGCTGACTCTGTCCGATTAAATTATGCTTATCCAAATGTCCTGTCACTGCTTCCTTAATAATGGACTCCAACATTTTACCAACCACAGAGGTTAGGCTAACTGGTCTATAGTTTCCAGCCTTTTGTCTACCTCCCTTTTTAAATAAGGGCGTTACATTAGCAGTTTTCCAATCTGCTGGGACCTTTCCTGAATCCAGGGAGCTTTGGAAAATTACCACCAATGCATCCGCAATCCCTACCGCCACTTCTCTCAAGGTCCTAGGATGTAAGCCATCAGGTCCAGGGGATTTATCAGTCTTAAGTCCCATTATCTTACCGAGTACCATCTCCTTAGTGATTTTAAATCGTGTTTAGCTCCTCCCCCCCATAGCCCCCTGTTTGTCCAGTGTTGGGATATTTTTAGTGTCCTCTACTGTAAAGACTGATACAAAATATTTGTTCAGCGTTTCTGCCATCTCCATGTTCCCCACTACTAATTTCCCGGTCTTGTCCTCTAAGGGACCAACATTCACTTTAACCACCCTTTTTCTTTTTATATAACTGTAGAAACGCTTGCTATCTGTTTTTATTTTTTTTGCTAGTTTACTTTCATAATCTATCTTCCTTTTCTTAATTAATCTTTTAGTTATTCTTTGCTGGCTTTTAAATGCTTCCCAATCTTCTATCCTCCCACTAGATTTGGCTACTTTATATGCCCTTGTTTTCAGTCGGATACTATCCTTAATTACTTATGGTGTGGAAATGCCGGAGTTGGACTGGGGTGGACAAATGTAAGAAGTCACACGACACCAGGTTATAGTCCAACAGCTTTATTTGAAATCACAAGCTTTCGGAGCGCTGCTCCTTCTTCAGGTGAAGTGGAGAAATGCATAAAGACACATTGATAAATGGCAGTTGGAAAGGTTACCTGTAAACATCTGACATGATTCTCTGACTATATAAGCTGTGTCTTTATGCATTTCTCCACTTCACCTGAAGAAGGAGCAGCGCTCCGAAAGCTTGTGATTTCAAATAAAGCTGTTGGACTATAACCTGGTGTCGTGTGACTTCTTAATTACTTAGCCACAGATGGCTGTATTTTCATTTACGCCCCTTTTTCCTCAGTGGAATATATTTTTCTTGAAAGTTGTGAAATATCTCCTTGAATGTACACCACTGCTCATGTACCGTCTTACACCTTAAATCTATTTTCCCTCACCACCCACACACACACTAACCCCTTTCAACCCCACTTCCTTCCGCGTCTGCCCCTGGAATGAACTGTCCCCAAGTCACATATGACTACACTTCCAAACTTTTAGTCTGTCTAGTCTTGTCCCCAGTAAAACCCTTACTCTGCCCCCTCATTTGTACCCATTGTTAATGCCATCTTCACTCAAGTCAAAGAGGTGCAGACTTGAGCGTATTCGGCAGATCTGGGTGGGCTGTTACTCCAAGATCATTCCAAAGAGCAACTTTCCTTCTTCTCCTCAGGTACTGCCCCCTCCCTTTCAAAACCACCATCATCCCCCTCATCAAAAAACCCACCCTCGACCAGAGTCCTTGTAAACTACTACCCTAATTCCAAACTCTCTTTCCTCTCCAAAGTCCTCAAATGTGTTGTTACATCCAAAATCTGTGCCTATTACTCTTGCATCTCATGTTTGAAGCTCTCCAAATCAGGTCTCCTTAACAGGCAAAAAACAAAGTAGGGATAAACGGGTCTTTTTCAGGATGGCAGGCTGTGACTAGTGGGTTACCACAAGGATCGGTGCTTGGGCCCCAGCTATTGACAATCTATATCAATGATTTGGATGAGGGGACTAAATGTAACATTTCCAAATTTGCTGATGACACAAAGCTAGGTGGCAGTGTCAGTTGCGAAGAGGATGTGAAGAGGCTTCAAGGGGATCTTGACAGGCTCAGTGAGTGGGCGAGAACATGGCAGATGGATTATAATGTGGATAAATGTGAAGTTATCCACTTCGGTAGAAAAAAGAAAGGCAGAGTATTTCCTAAATGGTGAAAGATTGGGGAATGCAGGTGCTCAGAGGGACCTGGGTGTCCTTGTACATGAGTTACTGAAAGTGAATGTGCAGGTGCAGCAAGCCATTAGGAAGCCAAATAGTATGCTGGCCTTCATTACAAGTGGATTTGAGTACAGGAGTAAAGAAGTCTTACTCCAATTATATAGGGCCTTGGTGAGACCACAACTGGAGCACTGTGTACAATTTTGGTCTCCTTACCTAAGGAAGGATATACTTGCCATAGAGGGAGTGCAATGAAGGTTCACGAGATTGATTCCTGGGATGGCGGGACTGTTGTATAAGAGATTGAGTAAACTAGACCTGTATTCTCTTGAATTCAGAAGAATGAGAGGGGATCTCATTGAAGCATACAAAATTATTACAGGGCTTGATAGGGTGGATGCTGGGAGAATGTTTCCCTTGGCTGGGGAGTCTAGAACCAGGGGCCACAGCCTCAGGATAAAGGGTAGGCCATTCAGGACTGAGATGAGAAGACATTTCTTCACACAGAGGGTGGTGAATCTTTGGAATTCTCTACCCCAGAGGGCTGTGGAGGCTCGTCATTGGGTATATTCAAAACAGAAGTCGATAGATTTCTGACTAGTAAGGGCATCAAGGGATATGGCGATAGGGCCGGTGAATGGAATTGAGGCAGAAGATCAGCCATGATCGCATTGAATGGCGGAGCAGTCTCGAAGGGCCGAATGGCCTATTCCTGCACCTATTTCTTATGTTCTTATGCCACAGCTCTGAAATGGCTCAAATCAGTCACAAATGACACCTTCTACAATTGTGACTGTGACACACTGTACCACCTCATCCTTCTCTACCTCTCTGCAGCCTTTGACACGGTTGATCACACCATCCTCCTCCAATGAATCTCATGCATTGTCCAGCTCAGTGGGACTGTCCTTGCTTGGTTGAACTCATCTATCTAATCGTAGCTAGATCATCTCCAGCAATGGTTTTTCTTCCCTACCCCCAAAATATCCTTGGCCCCCTCCTCTTATACATGCTCCACATGCAAGAATACCGCTATGTTTTTACATTACTTTTATTTCTAACAATGAGAGAACAGTAATGTAGATAGAATTGGCTTAAATTGTGTTCTCGAAAAGCCTCTCTTTTTCCTGCAATAATGCTGATGACATTAGAGAAAGATTAATTCCAGGACCAAGGACATTGTACTGTAAAGATAGGCACATATAAATAAATAAGCTAAGTGGAGAAATATTGAGCTTAATGAATTAAGATTGAAACACAAGTTTTTAAAACCGTCTTTTTATCACAGCAGGGGGTAGCGTGAGGACATAAGAACTAGGAGCAGGAGTAGGCCATTCGGCTCTTCGAGCCTCCCCGCCATTCAATAAGGTCATGGCTGATCTGATCTTGGACTCAACGCCACTTTCCCGCCCACTCCCCATAATCCTTGATGGAGGATTGCTGCAATATAAAAGGCAATATGTTACTATAAGAGCATGCATCAAAGGTTTACAACAAAACTATGGCTCGGGAAAAGCAATGATAGAAAGTAATAGTATAGTGTGAAAAGGAATGTGGTCTCTCATTTCTGTTTGGCAATCGGTTCAAACAACTGGGTGGTCATAAAGCATCAGATGGTGTTGCATCCAGCAGGGAGCAGACCATAAAGAAAATGGTATAAAGAAGCGGCACAGCATTTTTACTTAGAAAGCAAGAGACCTCTTGTTACCTTCGAGGCCTGGTGGCGTGAACAGGCTTGGAGAAGCCATCATCACGATTCCTCATTAAAATCCACACTTCTAAGTTTTTGCCGTAAGGCTAATGTGCGCTGCTCCGTATGGGTGTTTAAGATTAATGTTCTGTCAATAATAAATCAAGTGAATAATATTGTCTCTAGCTTTATAAATCTGTTTAAAGGGTAAAGGATTTATCCAACACCCCATGGCGACATCACAAGATATGAGGTTAGCTTCCACATGGATGCTGATGACACCCAGCTCCATCTCTTTCAAATCTTCCACTGCCTCTGTGTTGTCAACAACCAGCAATTTCCTTCAGTTAAACATTGGGAAGACTGAAGACATTGACTTCGACCCCCGCCACAAACTCTATACCCTCCTCGCCACTGATTTCATCCCCCTCCCCAGACACTATCACAATGTTCGCAACTTCAGGGTCCTATTTGAGCCTGAGGTGAGCTTCCAATCCCATATTCTCTCCATTACAAAGACGGCTTTCCACTCCATAACATTGCCCACTTCAGCCCACCTACTGCTGAAACGTTCATCCATTCCTCTATCACCTTCAGACTCCACTATTCCATTGCTTTCCTGGCTGGCCTCCCACCCACCATAAACCAAGGGCTCGATTTTCAGTGGGCCGTAAGGCGGGGTTTGAGGCGTGCGGGTGGCAAAAATCCTGAATTCGGGGGTCCCGACACCATCCCGCCCAAAACCCACCTCCACGTAAGTTTCAAAGGAGGCGGGTACCCGCCCCGCACTGGGACCCGCCGACCCGAAGCGGGAAGGGATTAGTGCCAATTAACTGCCTGTTAACAGGCAGTTTTTATCCTAATCCCTATTTTGAAGGGTGTCGTGTGGGATTCTCGACGGCTCCAAACCACGCCAGGTTAGAGGAGGCGGGCCGTCGGGTTGAAGGACTTGGAGGGGTCAAGATGTCGGTGTTCAGGTGAGTGATGGGTGCATGAGTGCAAAAGTAAGTGTGTTTGGTGTGTCTAAAGTGTGTAAAGAAATTTAAATTACCTGTACTTACCTTTACAGCCTTCCTTCCTCTAGGCTTCGGGAGTCCATCATTCAGCCGGCACAGAAAGCAGAATGGCCACAAGCTGTCAAAAGTGACAACCTTCAGCTTTTAATGCCGGCGAGATTTCTAACTGAGTCTGCATAGCAGGACTCAGGTTAGAAGTAAGACTGTCAGTGTTTGACAGCTTCAAACAGCTGTGAAACACTGATATTTCATCTGTCAACACGTCTTGACAGATGAAATTCCAGTCTGTGATGTCACCTGTTGCCGGGTGGCCCTTAATTGGCCTGCTGAGCCCACTGGGCAGGCTCAACAAGGTCAATCAAGGGAAAATCGCGTGGATTGGCCGCATCTCGATGGAGGTGGGACTAAAACCGGAAGTTGTAGTCCCGCCTCCTTCCCGACTTCTGAATGAAAATCCAGCCCCAAGTCTTTGCTGCCTGTATCCTATCTTGCACCAATTCCCGCTTACCCATCACCCCAGCGCTCGCTGACCTACATTGGCTCCTGGTTCCTCAAAGCCTCAAATTTAAAATTCTCATCCTCTTGTTTAAATCCTTTCATGATCTCCCCCTCCCTAGCTTTGTAACCAGCTACCAAAGATTAGATATTTCAATTTAGTTCCATCACCTGAGCAATTCTTGTCTAAGTAAAGCTACAAATTTAGTGCCAATTGGTGATCATTTTAACTAACTTTATGCTAATGATTCCCACTCTCAAAATTAGATTGAGACCATACAAAAGCTAATTTTTTTTTTTTTTTTTACAGTTATCACTGAGGGAAGACTTTCATTCCAACACACTGAGCTGGATACCAAACTGAACTTCAGAACTGAAAGAATTTCAATCTAACTTTTTTCCTCTCTGCTCTATAAGCTGAAGTTTCTAACAGTTCTTCCAAAATTCTTCAACCCTATCTGAGGAGGCCAAAGTGCACTTAATTACCATTAAGGTTAGACAAGAAAATTTCATACTTGACTTAGGTCAATGTGCAAAGCACAATATTAACTATTATTGAATTGTTCACTTTATCGAGTAGGAGAAATTGAAAGAACTCACCAAGTCTAATTCATGGATAGAGCCATCTACAGGGGACAAATCAGCTCTCTGAATAGCAACCTGCTTCCTCTTCACAGTTGGAATAGGTGGAGAAGGCGGTCTCTGAAATATACAAATTTCTTTTCAACTTTTTGTTTGAATTTATTAATACTTTGAAATATACAAATTTCTTTTCAACATTTTGTTTGACTTTATTAATACTTTGTAAACTTTATGCTCATCATGCTGAATGATGTTATTGCTGGAAAGTAGAACTCTTACATAGTAACAGGGGTAAGCCAGTCAGCCCCACGAGCCTGTCAGTCATTCAAATAATTGTTACAGAAGAATTGGTGGGAAGAGGGGAGAGAAAGCAGAAAGCTTTGCCCCATATGTTTATCAATCAGGAAACAGCATTGAATATCCCACTCTTCAGCCCTAATTTTTTGCCACGGTGGCTGACAAAGACTGAGGGGTGAATTTCCCTGGATATTTTAGGCGCAAAAGAGTCTCCAAGGTGACCAAGATGGTGTCTTAAGCTGTAACACTGGCTTAGCCCACATTTAGCACAAGATGCCATCTTGGTAAAGGAGTTGAAGATCCTGTTAGGAACAGCCGTCCAGAGGCTTGTTGAGGGGCTAATTGCCACTTAAAATGCCTAATAGCGCTCATTAAAGAGCCTGCCTTTCCTAACAGTGACCAGCTGTTTGGGAGTAAACAGGTCGTTGGTGTGTATTTCAAGCACTACTTAAAGGGGTACTCACCGTTGCATGTTCACTTGCTGCAGGAGCTTTGAAGAGGACCCCTGAAACACATCTGGAGACTTTCTGGGACACTTTCTCAAGACTTCACCAACACTCTAGCAACATTTATTCTGCAAATTCTCAGGACGTTATCTAAGAGTAAGGGCTTTACTAGTCTACCTTATAGGAGTCACCAGGAGAAAGGGAGTGCTTGGACATGGGCATCTTGCTAGGAATCCCCCTTGGTCTGGACGAGGAATGGAAGGAGGACATGAGGCCAGGCAGAGGAGCACTAGCTGCTGCAGGAGAGGGGGACAGGAGGGCAAGGTGGCATCCTACCCCCCCTGCAGGTAATTGACATCCCTGCTCCTCTGGACCTCATCCACCAGAACCTTCAGTGCCACGTCAGAAAACCTGGGCGGCCCGTCTCTAGGCCCTTGAGTCATCCTTCCACATTGACTTCTCTGCCAGCCACCGCTCCTCACATCTTCGGTGGAAGTGGGTGATAGCAGGCTACATACACAGCTCCAGGAAAATTGCGTCTAATCAATGCTCGAGTGCTAAACCTGCAGTTGTCGGTTTCAGCGCCTGCAGGAACGTTTAAACCATGATAATAATCAATTAGCCCAAAAATTGCATGCTAAATCCAGACTTTCAAACAGGCGTTTCTTATTAGCACAGCATCCATTTAACACCTGTTTTTAACCTTTAGCCAAAATAATCCCCTCAATCTCCACATCAAAATAACAAATTGCCAGCAGAGGGTAATCACATTTCAAACTGTGTGGGAGAAATTCAGGAGTGCCCATTTTTGGCGCCTCGAGGAGGGAAGACGTTGGGGTTTCAGGGTGGGGAGGCTTTGGAGAGAGAGTGGCCAAGGGAGAGGGAGATTGGGGGTTGGGCGGGGATCGCAATTGGTGGTTGGAGGGAGGGAGATCAGGGGACGAGGGGTAAAATCGCAATCAGTAGCGAGGGAGATCTGTAGTGATCAATAACATGTCATTCTGTGGTGGACACTAGGTGGAGCAGTAGAGCGGTACCCAGCAATACCCAGCTGTATATATATCGAGACTACATTACCCATGAGGCTAGGCTACCCACAAGGCAACAGTCAAGATGGAAGCCTCTACAAGATGCTGTACAAGTCCACATGTGCTCAATAAAAGTAGCTAGCAAAAGCTAGCTGTGTTCATAATAAGAATGTCTATTTATTAATGAACATAACATGGTACCAGGGTGGTGAAGATCTGCTGAAAATTGTGAAAAGCGACATGGAGAATTTGAAGCCACCAGAGCGTTTGAATCTCACAGAAAAAATCGACTACAACTGGCAGACTTTTAAACAGCAATTCGAACTCTACATTGCAGCCATCGGATTCGGTACGAAGCCAGGCGCAAGGAAGATGGCGTTGCTGCTTACGGTTGCAGGCCCACAGGCGATAGGGGTATTTAATACATTTGTATTTAATCCAGCGGAGAACAGAGAAAAATGAGAAGATGTGCTAAAAAAATTTGATGCACATTGTTCTCCCAAAAAGAATGAGACGTATGAAAGATACATCTTCCGTTCTCAGACACAGCAACAAAATGAGACTTTTGATAGCTTTATAACTGATCTGAAACTGAAAGCACAGACATGTAATTTCTCTGAGCTCAAAGCATCCATGATTCGTGACCAGATTGTGTTTGGTATTCATGATAAAAAAGTCAGGGAACGTCTGTTGAGAGAAACCGAACTAACATTGGAAAATGCTGTGACAATATGCAAAGCCAGCGAGCTAGCTCAAAAGCATGCGAAGACTTTCAGTGAAATCAATAATGATGCGATTGTAGTAAGTGCTGCTGTCGGTGCTGTGTCCCACAAGGGGAAGAAACGTGGGCAGAACAGAAATGAAAAGCAATCGGAGGATGACATTTTTAATTGTAAACGCTGTGGTTACAAACACCAGTTAAGACAATGCCCAGCGTTTGGAAAAATGTGCACAAAGTGTAATGGAAAGAATCACTTTGCCAAACAATGCTTTTCAGAAGTAAAAACGCCGAAAGGGCAACGAGTTAATGTGATTGAGGACACTGATTTAAGTGAGACATTTTTTGTAGGAATGGTGTCATGTGACGATATCAAAAAAGATACAGAAAATGTGCAGCCCTCAGACATAGACAATGCTGAACATAAAGTTAATGCAGTAAAAGAGGACAAATGGATGATCCCACTGCAGATAAATGGAGCATTAGTTACATTGAAACTGGACACTGGGGCAAAAGCAAACTTAATCAGTATGAGTGACATTAACAATATGAAAGAAAAGCCCAAAATACAGAAAGTCAGTACTACTGAAGAGCTATAGTGGACAGAAAATAGATGGCTTAGGTGTATGCAGACTTAAAGTGACAGTCAAAGACAAAGTGCATCATCTCATGTTTTCTGTTGTGGCTGAAAGACTTGATTCGATACTAGGTGACAAAGCTTGTGAAGACTTAGAACTGGTCAAGAGAGTCTACCGTATAAACTGTGCCATAAGCAGACCAGATGACTCAGGTGATGAAGCAGAGAGCCCATCAAGGATGAAAAGGCCAAAGGGTATCCATGTGTTCAAAAAGCCTAGTTTCTCCAAGAAGAAAGAAAAAGACTTTAAGGTCAAAGAGAAGCCAAAGCAAGAAAAGCACAAAGAGGAAAAACACAAGGAGAAAAAGTCCAAAGATATAACCGCAGCAGATGTTGTTAAGCAGTGGAAAGAGAAAAAGAAAAAGAAGAAGCCTGCACCAGAGCAGGAAGCAGTTCCGGTGGATACTCCTTCTTCTCTCAGGCCAATCTTTGGTGTTCCATTAGCCAAGGCTGCTGAGAGGACTATGCTGTATGATGGGATCCAGCTGCCAGCAGTTTTTCGAGAGTGCATTGACTACATTGAGAGTTATGGCATGAAGAGTGAAGGAAACACTAAAACCCTCTCCAAGCAAAGATCGCAAGGAGACCTCGATCTATACAAGAGCAGATTGATGACAATGCCGCAACTGCATCTTGTCATTCACCGCCAGAACAATCTCATGAAGACACATCAGACTTACCCGTGTTGAGAAGATCCACACGTGAAGTAAAAGAGCCTGATAGACTTAATCTTTGAGTACAATGTAAAGCTTTGAAAATGTGTTGACTGTTTTGAAAATGTTTATGTTTATAGAGCACTAACAAAAGTGTTACTGATATTATCTTTATTGTTTTCTTGAAAGTTGAGTGATATTGATTTTGTTAAACCTCAAAGAAAGGAGGATGTAGTGATCGATAACATGTCATTCTGTGGTGGACACTAGGTGGAGCAGTAGAGCTGTATGTATAAGACTACACTACCCAGCTGTATATATATTAAGACTACATTACCCATGAGGCTAGGCTACCCACAAGGCAACAGTCAAGATGGAAGCCTCTACAAGATGCTGTAGAAGTCCACATGTGCTCAATAAAAATAACTAGCAAAAGCTAGCTGTGTTCATAATAAGAATGTCTATTTATTAATGAACATAACAAGATCGAGGATCAGGGGACAGGCAGCAGTAGCATTTGGGATGGTAATTGTGGTAAGTAACACCTTTTTTAAATGTAGGTGATCTTTAGGGTTGGTTTCCCTGAATGCAGCCAGCATCAGCGGGGACCTGAAGTATATGCAAACAGCCTAACGTTTGCTTCAGACATGGGTAAAGGACACCTCTTGTTTGTCCTTACCCAACATGGCAGTTGGTGCACTTCCTGCCTGCTGTTTTGGGTCTTAGGAGTCTGCATAGCACCTGACAAACAGGTGCTACACAGCCCAATTTAACCCCATTTCTTCAAGAATATCATACTGAGCAGTAAGATGATCTTCACTACTCTCTGTTATATAAAAGTGCTCATGCTAAGCCGTATCCTTAATTGTTTGCTAGGAGGAAGCAGCACTAATACCCAGGTAACATAAATGGCACTGAGATCAGATGGATAGAATTAAGAAATAGGAGGGAAAATGGTACAACGCTTGGTGTGCGTTACAAACCACCAAATAGTAGAGATGAAATAGTGATGGAGATTAGTCAGTTGGACAATGTGCTCACCTATGCCCTTGACAGCTAGCTATGGCAGGAATTTGAGTGCTAACCAACCCAATCATAATAAGACTAAGTACAAACACCAGTGTACATTGGTAAGAGGACATAAACACTAGGAACATCACCATCCCAGCGTAGGTCCTGTCACACTGGCAGGACAGACCCACCAGAGGTGGCAGCACAGTGCTATACAGTCGGGAGGGGGTGGCCCTGGAAGTCCTCAACATTGACTCCAGACCCCATGATATTTTATGGCATCAGGTCAAATATGGGCAAGGAAACCTCCTGCTGATTACCAGCTACCGCCCTCCCTCAGCTGATGAATCAGTACTCCTCCATGTTGAACACCACTTGGAAGAAGCACTGAGAGTAGCAAGGGCACAGAATGTACTCTGGGTGGGGGACTTCAATGTCCATCATCAAGAGTGTCTAGGTAGCACCACTACTGACCGGACCGAACTGGCCGAGTCCTGAAGGACATTGCTGCCAGACTGGGCCTGTGGCAGATGGTGAGCGAACCAACAAGAGGTAAAAACCTATTTGACGTTATCCTCACCAATCTACTTGTCGCAGATGCATCTGTCCATGACAGTATCGGTAGGAGTGACCACCGCACAGTCCTTGTGGAGACGAAGTCCTGCCTTCACACTGAGGGAAGCCCTCCATCGTGCAGTGTGACACTACCACTGTGCTAAATGGGATAGATTCAGAACAGATCTAGCAGCTCAAAACTGGGCATCCATGAAGCGCTGTGGGCCATCAGCAGCAGCAGAATTGTATATCACCATAATCTGTAACCTCATGGCCCGGCACATTCCTCACTCTACCATTACCATCAAGCCAGGGGACCAACCCTGGTTCAATGAGGAGCATAGAAGAGCATGCCAGGAACAGCACCAGGCGTACCTAAAAATGAGGTGCCAACCTGGTAAAGCTACAACCCAGGAATACATGCATGCTAAGCATCAGAGGCTGCATGCTATAGACAGAGCTAAGCAATCCCACAACCAACAGATCAGATCAAAGCTCTGCAGTCCTGCCACATCCAGTTATGAATGCTGGTGTGAATGGTGGTGGGCAATTAAATAACTAACGGGAGAAGGAGGCTCCATGAACACCCCCATCCTCAATGATGGCAGAGCCCAGCACGCAAGTGCAAAAGGCAAGGTTGAAGCATTTGCAACCATCTTCAGCCAGAAGTGCCGAGTGGATGATCCATCTTGGCCTCCTCCTGAGGTCCCCAGCATCACAGAAGCCAGTCTTCAGCCAGTTCGATTCACTCCATGTGAATGGCTACAGCAATGGCTATGGGCCCCAACAATATCCCGGCTGTAGAGCTGAAGACTTGTGCTCCAGAACTAGCTGCACCTCAAGCCAAGCTGTTCCAGTACAGCTACAACACTGGCATCTACCCGATAAAGTGGAAAACTGCCCAGGTATGTCCTGGCCACAAAAAGCAAGACACATCCAATCCGACCAATTTCACCGCCACATCACCCTACTCTCAATCATCAGCAAAGTGATGGAAGGTGTCGTCGACTGTGCTATTAAGCTGCATTTACTCACCAATAACCTACTCATCACTGCTCAGTTTGGGTTCTGCCAAGAGCGCTCTGTTCTAGACCTCATTATAGCCTTGGTCCAAACATGGACAAAAGAGCTGAATTCCAGAGGCAAAGTGAGAGTGACTGCCCTTGACATCAAGGCAGCATTTGACAGAGTTTGGCATCAAGGAGCCCGATTAAATTGAAATCAATCAAAATCAGGGGGAAAACTTTCCACTGGCTGGAGTCATACATAGCACAAAGGAAGCTGCTTGTGGTTGTTGGAGGCCAATCATCTTATCCCCAGGATATCGCTGCAGCAGGTCCTCAGGCAGTGTCCTCGGCCCAACCATCTTCAGCTGCTTCATCAATGACCTTCCCTCCATCATAAGGTCAGAAGTGGGGATGTTCGCTGATGATTGCAGCGTGTTCAGTTCCATTTACAACTCCTCAGATAATGCAGCAAGACATGGACAACATTCAGGCTTGGGTTGTTAAGTGGCAAGTAACATTTGCGCCACACAAGTGCCAGGCAATGACCATCTCCAACAAAAGAAAGTCTAGCCACCTCCCCTTGACATTCAATGGGATTACCATCACTGAATCCCTCACCATCAACATCCTGGGGGTCCAGAAACTTAACTGGACCAGCCACATAATTACTGTGGCTACAAGAGCAGGTCAAAGACTGGGTATTCTGCAGCAAGTGACTCAGCTCCTAACTCCCCAAAGCCTTTCCACCATCTACAAGGCACAAGTCAGGAGTGTGATGGAATACTCTCCACTTGCCTGGATATGTGCAACTCCAACAACACTCAAGAAGCTTGACAGCATCTAGGACATAGCAGTCCGCTTGATTGGCACCCCATCCACCACCTTAAACATTCACTTCCTCCACCACTGGCGCACTGTGGCTGCAGTGTGTACCACCTACAAGATACACTGCAGCAACTCATCAAGGCTTCTTCGACAGCACCTCCCAAACCCCCGACCTCTATCACCTAGAAGGACAAGGGCAGCAGGCGCATGGGAACACCACCACCTCCAGTTCCCCTCCAAGTCACACACTATCTTGACTTAGAAATATATCACTGTTCCTTCATCGTTGCTGGGTCAAAATCCTGGAACTCCCTCCCGAACAGCACTGTGAGAGTACCTTCACCTCACTGACTGCAGAGGTTCAAGAAGGCGGCTCACCACCTTCTCAAGGGCAATTAGGGATAGGCAATAAATGCTGGCCTTGCCAGCGGTGCCTACATCCTATGAAATAATTTTTTTTAAAGTGCTGCCAATAAGGCCTCTTGATCCACGGCTCCAGTTGTTTGTACAGGAAAAAGATCTAAAGAATTTGCCATAATTCACCAATACTTGGAAGAGGATCATTAATTTAGCAAGTGGCTGTATGAAAAGAAACAGTTTTGAAGTTTGGGGATACAATAAAGCTGACCAGAGCTGAACAATAATATGACTGTGTGAAACAATTTTCCCCAAATTATTTTTTGTTGCAGTCGACATCCATGCAAGTAATGGGAAACCTCAGAAAACGCAATTTATAGAAATATCTTCTAGATCATTTATGGCTTGCCCAAGGATATTCTCCCACTAGCTGACAAAGAATACTGGCATTACATTCCTCAGGTGAGTATGTAAGGATACTTCAGCATCCTTGGGTCTTTGCAGTAGGGCCAGGATAGGAGGCTCCTGTAAATGGAACCCCTTCTCCATATCAATCGCCATCTTCCTTTTTCAATGCTAAAGCCACCCTGATAATTAAAACTGAAGCCAAGGAATTATGAATAAATGTCAGTGAATATGTTGATATCAATTTTTTTCTCCCACCAATAAAAGATGGGTGTACTTTGAACAGACTTTCAACCTTTGAAGATTTTTTTAAAATTCTAAAACTGAAAAGTTTAGTATACCTTCTCCTCTATCCTTGCTGATTGTTCCCTCTTGAGTTGCTGTCGAAACATCACCTCCTGTTTTTCTTCCTCCTCCTTTCGTTTTCTTTCTGCTACCTTACGACGTTCTTCAGCCAACCGTACAATTTCTTCATTTTTAATCCTTTGCTGCAGGGTGGAGTTAAATTAAAAAGTTACCTTAACACTTGCATTTAGGAGTTTTTTTCTACCCTTCTTACACTAGATTCTTCAGCTCCCATATTTTAGATCAGCTCTCATAGGCAAGTCCCGATGTCTTTGAGAATATTTTCACTAACCTTGATATGTAGGTATCCTTTCAGTAACATGCCCAGGATCACAAAACCTTTTAGTTAATAACTTTCAGTACTACAATTATCGTGTGCCTCTTAAAGATTTCTACATTAAAAAGAGAGGACTGTTTAGTGTTTGTCACAACAACCTCAACAGTCCCTCCTCCCAAAACAATGGCCTGGATTTTGCTGTACTAATAACAGCGACACTGTTAGCGTTCGCCGTTATTACTGGGTAAAACTGACAGCAACTTTTGGTGTCCACAAGTGCACAGCTAAATGCGGAAATTCGGAAGTAGCTGTCAGTCATACCCTGCTCGTTCAGAGGCTGTGCTGTTGCAGTCTTCGCTGATGGAATCTGCGTAGAGGTCATGGCATGAAGTTCGGCTAATTATCCACGATTATCGCATTAAAGACCGATGAAAAACTTAAGCTTTGTTCAATCAGGAATAACTGAAATTTTAACAGCGTAGTAAGTCATAATTACTACTGAACATCTTCTTTGGCCCTGAAAAATTAATTTTACAAATGTGGGGTCTCATTCACTCAGAAGAAAATAAATGTTGCAGATTTTATTTATTTTTTTTTAAATGAAAATAATTTTTTATATAGTTTGTGTTTTGCTCTTTTATGTCTTTCACTTAATCCCATGTCTATAATCCAATCTTTATCTTGTTTCATGTACAATGCTTTAAAGATAATTTATGTTTCCTGTTTTTTACATCCTGCTTTGCTGTCTCTGAGGATTCCTCAATCTGATTGGTTAAAAAGCTTCCCTGCTGCTTTGCCTGCTCACAGATCCCCTGTAGAGGGCAGTGAATTGAAAGAGATGAGGGAAGACTGGAAATCTGCGCTGACAAGCCCGTTAAAAGTCTGTGGGCAGCTGTACGCAAGGTGAATGGCAAAAGCCGCTCCTTCGCTGCTCACAGCAAAATCTGGGCCATTATCTTTATTGCAGCCAACCAAACAATTCAATTGTGAACAAGTCAACATTTCTGGGTCATCAAAGTAAGTTGATGCTTTTTCACAGTGGTGACTATTGTGATCAAAATGTGGGATAGTAGTATGAGAAAATGAAACATTTGCATCCAGAATCAAGCTCTCTTTGGTTAAGTTTAACAGATCCAAAAGCCTTTTCATAACCCAGCATAACTTGATCTCAACCTCAGAAGCGCTACCTCTACTGCAAAAGAGTGTTATTGCTATTTACCGTGCTATCTTGTTGTTTTCAGGTGAGTGTGCCTAATCATAGGTAATTTGGTAATTTTATACATCACCCAGTCCCCTAAATAAGTATAGCTTACAAGCCTTCCAGACAAAACCGGAAAGTTAAAAATGATCGGTTCTCAACCGACAAAGAGCCAGTGAAGTGTGAGGCCAGAAGAGTGTGGAGTTTAGCCTCAGTAGCAGTGATTCGGACATGAGTAATTACATTTCATTTATACACTTAACTGTATTTTGAGTTTTAAATGACTTTGTTTAGAATGCATCAGTACTGTTTCCTAGATCGATATGTTTTTAATCCAACAAGGAAAGGAGCATTGCTTGATTTAGTTGTGAAATAAAATGAGGCAAATAACTGATGGAGTAGAACAATTGGAAAATAGTAATCCCAACCTTATTAGGTTCAAAGTAAGAATACAATTGGATAATGCAAAAAGAGAAAGATAAGATCACTGGACTGGACAAAGTCAAAGTTTGGCCACATAAAAGGCAACCTGGTCCAAATTAACTGGCCAGGAAAGTTAGCAACAGGTCAACAGAGGGAAATCTTCAACTAGGAGAAGGATAGGTTAAAAGAATGTAATTCTCAGGAAAACAAAGACATTTATTGTGCGCAACTAAAAGGAAACAAAAGCTGCCGTTACAACTGCTAAAAGGTCACCGCAAATGAGACTCCAGGATGGTATGTTGCCTCCCTGGTGCAAGGGTCAAGGATGTCTCGGAGCAGCTGCAGGGCATTCTGGAGGGAGAGGGTAAACAGCCAGTTGTCATGGTGCATATAGGTACCAAAGATATAGGTAAAAAATGGGATGAGGTCCTAAAAGCTGAATATAGGGAGTTAGGAGGTAAATTAAAAAATAGGACCTCAAAGGTAGTAATCTCAGGATTGCTACCAGTGCCACGTGCTAGTCAGAGTAGAAATAGAAGGATATTTCAGATGAATATGTGGCTAGAGGAATGGTGCAAGGGGGAGGGATTCAAATTCCTGAGACTTTGGAACCGGTTCTGGGGGAGGTGGGACCAGTACAAACTGGACGGTTTGCACCTGGGCAGGACCGGGACCGATGTCCTAGGGGGAGTGTTTGTTAGTGCTGTTGGGGAGGGTTTAAACTAAAATGGCAGGGGGTTGGGAACCTGTGCAGGGAGACAGAGGAAAGGGAAGCAAGGATAGAAGCAAAAGACAGGAAGAAGAAAAGCAAAAGTGGAAGGCAGAGAAATCAAGGGTGTAAATCAAACAGGACCACAGTAAATAATAATTCTAAAAGGACTAAGAGTGTTAAAAAAAAAAGACCGGAAGGCTTTGGCCTAGAAATTCAGTTGTTTGCGCCAGCCGCTAGCGCCTTAGGAGGAGGAGAAGTGGGGCACTAGGCGTCTAGCGGCCGGGCGCTGCGCGATCTGCGCCTCTCCCCAACTTCAGTAAAGATTTAGCGGCGGCGCAAAGCCTTTGCGCGCACTCAGCTGCGCGCGCAGATCCTGATGTAATTTCATCGTGCAACGCCCTTTGTGCGCCCCAAACCGGAAATTCAGTGGCACCGGCCTATTGCGCGCCTGGCGCCCCTAGCGACTGGTAGAGGGGAACGGTTCCCAGTCACTGCGGGGGGCGCAAATTAAAGGGCACTCCTCCTGCAGTAGAAACGGCAGCCATTTTGCAACACTCCTTCTTTGTGAGAGACGGATCTTTGCAGAGAGACAAAGGTAGAGAGCTTTCTGGTTTGGCTCAACACTCGCACAGGTACTTGTGGCTTCAGGTCACAGCTTTGCACTTGTCTTTAACTTCAGAGCCATAGCATTGATTGGAAAAATATAATGGGGGCTGCAATGGGTGCAAACGTTGGCCTTCTCCATTGCATTCAAAGGGCTCAGAGACACCATGAGAGAGTGGCAGTCATGGCCAGAGGGAGAAGGGGCAACAGGCGTCGGCTAAGGAGGCCTTACCCACCCAGGGTATACCGCCAGCAGTTCCCATATCTGAACATGTCTGACGAGCAGTGTGTTCGGAGGCTGCGATTCCGAAGGACGGTGGTCACTGAGATCTGCCACCTGCTTCGCGGAGATCTGCAGCCACAGCTGAGGAGCAGGACGTCTCTGTCGGTGGCAGTGAAGGTAACGGTGTCTCTCAACTTCTATGCCACCGGCTCCTTCCAATCCGCTGCTGGGGACATTTCCAACATCTCCCAGTTTGCCGTACATTGCTGCATCCGCCAGGTGACCAATGCCCTTTTCAGAAGGAGACGTCAGTTCATCTCCTTCTCCATGGCCCTTGTCAAGCAGCAACAGCGTGCAATGGGCTTTGCAGCATTAGCGGGCTTCCCCATGGTGCAGGGCGCCATTGACTGCACGCATGTGGCTTTGCGGGCACCTCTAGAGCATGCCGAGGATTACCGCAACCGGAAGGGCTACCATTCGCTCAACGTGCAGTTGGTGTGTGACCACAGGCAGATCATCCTAGCTGTCAATGCCCGCTTTCCAGGCAGCAGCCACGATGCCTTCATCCTGCGCCAGACTTCTGTGGCAGACATGTTCCAGGCCCAGCCTCACCCACGAGGATGGCTTCTCGGGGACAAAGGCTATCCTTTGTGTACCTGGCTGATGACCCCGCTCCGTGCGCCCAGCACCCCTGCTGAAGAGGGATACAATGACAGCCATCAAGCAACCAGGAACCTCATTGAGCAAACAATCGGCGTCCTGAAGCAATGGTTCCGCTGTCTGGATCGTTCCGGAGGAGCCCTACAGTACTCGCTTGAGCGAGTCTCCCATTTCGTGGTCGTGTGCTGCATGCTGCACAACCTGGCTATCCGCAGGACTCAGCCACTGCCACCAGACATTGGAGGACCACCAGAGGAGGAGGAGGAGGAGGAGGACCAGCACAGGAGGGAGGCAGAAAGTGCAAGGGCCGCCCGTCGGCGGCTTATTGAACGTCGGTTCTAGGCCCCCTCTCAGGGAATGGGCACAAGATGAATGTAGCCGCTCCACAAGCCCTCAGCCGAGCAGGGCAACCAGGACTTCCAAAAGAAAGCATGGACAGTGCGATTTAAGAACATTTATTACTTTGATACCTCTGTGCCCTTCCCACATAACAAACTAATGGAGAGAAGCCCCCCCCAAAAACACAAATCGAGCAGTCTCAGCCTTTCAAAAAAACAAATCCACCCTCCCCCTTTAAGAGCTCACCGGCGCCAGAGTGTCTGCCGTCATTCAGCAACTCACCGCACCTGCGCTGCGCCCGCCCTCGGGGGTTTCGCCCCGGGCCGCCGGCTTAGCGCCTAATGATAGTCGTGCATCGCCTGTTTTAGCGCAGCAGCAACCTCTTGGGGCGATGCCACTGAATATCGGCGAAGGTGGCGCGAAGTTTAACGGCCGCCCGGCTGTAGCGCCCCAAACGTGGCTATACTGAATTTCTAGGCCTTTGTGTCTTAATGCGAGGAGCATTCGTAATAAGGTGGATGAATTAGCTGCGCAAATAGATGTAAACGGATATGATATAATTGGGATTACGGAGACATGGCTCCAGGGTGACCAAAGCTGGGAATTCAACATGCAGGGGTATTCAATATTCAGGAAGGACAGGCAAAAAGGAAAAGGAGGTGGGGTAGCATTGCTGGTTAAAGAGGAGATTAACACAATAGTAAGGAAGGATATTAGCTCTGATGATGTGGAATCTGTATGGGTAGAGCCGAGAAATACCAAAAGGCAGGAAACGTTAGTGGGAGTTGTATACAGGCCCACAAACAGTAATGCTGATGTTGGGGATGGCATTAAATGGGAAATTGGAGACGCGTGCAATAAGGGCATCATGGGTGACTTTAATCTACATATAGATTGGGCTAACCAAATTATTAACAATACTGTGGAGGAGGAATTCCTAGAGTGTATACGGGATGGTTTCCTGGACCAATATGTCGAGGAACCAACTAGAGATCAGGACATCTTAGACTGGGTATTATGTAATGAGAAAGGATTAATTAGCAATCTTGTTGTGCGAGGCCCCTTGGGGAGGAGCGATCATAATATGATAAAATTCCTCATTAATATGCAGAGTGAAGTAGTTGACTCAGAGACTAGAGTCCTGAATTTAAATAAAGGACACTACGATGGTATGAGGCGCGAGTTGGCTAGGATGGATTGGGGAATGTTACTTAAAGGGTTGACGGTGGATAGGCAATGGCAAACATTTAAAGATCGCATGGATGAACTACAGAATTTGTTCATCCCTGTCTGGCATAAAAATAAAACAAAAAAGGTGGCTCAACCATGGCTAACAAGTGAAATTAGGGACAGCATAAGATCCAAGGAGAGGACATATAAATTGGCCAGAAAAAGCAGCAAACCTGAGGATTGGGAGCAGTTTAGGATTCAGCAAAGGAGGACAAAGGGGTTAATTAAGAGGGGGAAATAGAGTATGAGAGTAAGCTTGCGGGGAACATAAAAACTGACTGTAGAACCTTCTATAGATATGTGAAGAGAAAAAGATTGGTGAAGTCTAGCGTAGGTCCCTTACAGTCAGAATCAGAGGAATTTATAATGGGGAACAAAGAAATGGCAGACCAATTAAATACATACTTTGGTTCTGTCTTCACAAAGGAGGACACAAATAACCTCCCAGAGATGTCGGGGAACATAGGGTCTAATGAGAGGGAGGAACTGATTGAAATCAGTATTTGTAGGGAAATGGTGTTAGGGAAATTGATGGGATTGAAGACCGATAAATCCCCAGGGCCTAATAATCTACATCCTAGGGTACTTAAGGAAGTGGCCCTAGAAATAGTAGATGCATTGCTGGTCATCTTCCAAAATTCTATAGACTCTGGAACAGTTCCCATGGATTGGAGGGTAGCTAATGTAACCCCACCATTTAAAAAAGGTGGTAGAGAGAAAATGGGGAATTATAGACCGGTAAGCCTGACATCGGTAGTGGGGAAAATGCTAGAGTCCATTATAAAAGGTGCAATAGCAGAGCACTTGGAAAACAGTGACAGGATCGGACAAAGTCGACATGGATTTACAAAAGGTAAATCATGCTTGACTAATCTACTGGAATTTTGAGAGGATGTAACTGGTAGAATAGATAAGGGAGAACCAGTGGATGTGGTGTATTTGGACTTTCAGAAGGCTTTCGATAAGGTCCTGCATAAGAGATT